>NC_134781.1:83112661-83115161 GCF_046742065.1 Oratosquilla oratoria
GTCAGGCGCGTTTATCCACCCTCTTGTTCTTAAAATTCGTTATTTCTCCTATACTTTCCCACATATACCGTAATTATTTAATATACATTTAGCAACATTTCCTAAACACTTTTATTTGTTCATATATTATTCCCTCATTCATTAACATAACTTGTTAGACAAAAAGCTCTTCCTTGTGTATTTGTAAATTCTAATTCCGTGTTCTTATTTTCACCAAATACACGGAACACTATCGTATCCTGTCCCACACTTTACATAACTCTACGAAATCGCTGTACTGACCGTTGCCGGATTCCCTGGGTTTGACCAGAAGTCCTCCTCCCCAGTTATGTTTGGGTTGCGTATGGATAATTCCAGAGTTGAATAGCCCATAGACAAATGAATGATTGTGTACACGGCGACCTAACAGAATAAACATTGGCTATCTCTTATCCTTCTTGACCTGTGTTGGTATTTCAACATAAATATACTTTGACCTAAGCTGAGGTCACGTGTATGACGTCTATAACAAGAGACTTGAATTAATGAGCTCACTGACTGATTGTCTAGCCAGACGATTTCATTCAGTTGAGCGACTCAGGTTTATCCCGCGGACATTTCGTCTCCCAACCTGGTTATCCTTTAATTATTTTTTCTGGTTGAAGCTGCCAGGCAATTTTATTCAGCTGAGGGGAAATTTATGTGCCGTGTTCGAAGAGTAGTCCAAAAGAATAGTCGATTTTAGGGTTTCCTCTCGGTAGTTTTTGTGTCTGAAGAATAGTCAACAGAGTAGTCCGAACGTCTGCCTAAATAGTCCTTCGACAAAGTCTCTCCCGGGGTTTCCGTCCGTTGTTTTCACGTGTCCGAATAGAAGTCCAAGAGAACTGCCTAGTGTAGGCCTTATGGTCTCTTGCAGTCTCCTTCATTCTTATGCTCTTATGAGTAGTCCAAAAGAGGGTGAGTTGTCACAAAGGCGTCATCATGTTTGGTTTCCAAGTCTGGTATCTCTCGGTCTCTGGAAGGATTCTTCGCCGGAAGAGTCTGAAGAATAGAACCTTTTCTTCAGCAGCAAGGACACCTGTTCCCCCCACAAGCATCATGCACACACACACACACACACACACACACACACACACACACACACACACACACACACACACACACACACACACACACACACACACACACACACGACTCAGTGGCGCGACAGTCCCCGACTGTCACTACGGCGGTCCGGGTTCGAATCCTGCTCAGGGCTGAAATAATTTCAGTATCGCTGCGCTTCGAGTCGTTACTCCAACTCTCTTGGGCGGGGAGTTGTGTGTGTGTGTGTGTGTGTGTGTGTGTGTGTGTGTGTGTGTGTGTGTGTGTGTGTGTGTGTGTGTGTGTGTGTGTGTGTGTGCGCGTGCGTGTAAGGTCACAGCTCTACCCATAAATCGGTCATACGAGCTCTGAGCTCTCTTCCGGGAGTGAAATAGCTGTCGATCGCGAGTCCAACACGTAATCCAAAGACCATGGTGAAAGACCATGGTGAATACACACACACACACACGACTTGCATGGTGGACTGGTAGCGTCTGCTGCCGCCACTACGGGGGTCCGAGTTCGAATCCCGCTCAGGGCTGAAATAATTTCAGTTTCGCTGCGCTGCGAGTCGTTACTCCAACTCGTGGGCGGGGAGTTGTGTGTGTGTGTGTGTTTGTAAGGTCACAGCTCTACCCATAGATCGGTCATATATGAGCTCTGAGCTCTCTTTCGGGCGGGAAATAGCTGTCAATCACGAGTCCAACACGTGATCCAAGACTATGGTAAATCACACATACACACGCACGCACACACACACACACACACACACACACACACACACACACACACACACACACACACACACACACACACACATACACACACTCATAAACGCGCGCACATACACACACAAAACATCAATGAATCATTTGTGGAACAGCATATTCTAGTTAGTTTTTAACAAAATCCTTTGCATTAATTCATTACCAACACAGCTACATTATAGAAAATAGTTATAATTTGACATATAGAAGAAGTGCTTAATAGGATAAATACCTAAATTAAGAGAAACATTTTAGTCTCAGACTGCACGTGTCATAGTGAGGACAGTTCATCCTCTTTAATGGGAATTTCTAGAATCCAGGAGCATTTTAATTTTGTGACGAAAAACAGCAACACTTTCTAATATTGTGGCGTGTTTACCTAAGATATTACTTCTTCCAAATATTTAAAAATTGCCATTCGAGAAAAATGTCAGAATTATGGTTTTTCTTTCTGTCTATCATGCACTAATTTGAAACCCATGTCCACACATCATGAGAGATAGATGAATAGGTAAATAGATAGAGAAAGATCGAGAGTGAGAGAGTGAGAAGGGAAAAGAGAAAGAACAAGAGATAGAGAAAGAGCCAGAGAGAGAGAGAGAGAGAGAGAGAGAGAGAGAGAGAGAGAGAGGGGGAAAGAGAGAGAACAAGAGACAGACAGATAGATAGAT
>NC_134781.1:83127661-83130161 GCF_046742065.1 Oratosquilla oratoria
CTCTTTCTCCCCATCTTCTTTTCCCTTCTCCTCCTCCTCTTCCTCTTCCTCCTCCTCCACCTTCTTTCCCCTCTCCTCTTCCTCTTCTTCTACCTCCTCCATTTCTTTTTCTTTCTCCTCCTCCTCTTCTTCTTTCCCCTCCATCTTCTTTTCTCTTCTCCTCTTCCTCTTCCTCTTTCTCCTCCATCTTTTCCCTTCTCCTCCTCTTCTTCCTCTTCTTCCTCCTCCACCTTCTTTTCCTTTCTCCTCCTACTCCTCTTACACTTTCTCCACCACCTCCTCTTCCTCTTCCTCTTCCTCTTCCCCTTCCTCTTCCTCTTCCTTTTCCTCTTCCTCTTCCTCTTCCTCTTCCTCTTCCTCTTCCCCTTCCTCTTCCTCTTCCTCTTCCTCTTCCTCTTCCTGCTATTAATACTACTACTACAAGCTTCTTCTTACCCCTGCTCTTCCCCATTACCCTCCTACTCCCCCCACTCCTCCTCCTCTCTTCTTCCTGTGAGACCTCAAGGAAGACTCATTACTTCCTTACCTTTTATCAAGACTTTTTCTCCGCTACGCCCTGCGGCCCAGTTCGGGGTTCAGATATCGGGTCCTATGAGACTCTGTTTACGCGCATATGCGCCCAAGAGTCCCTCGTGTATATATACATATGTACATTTTTTCGAGGCCTTCTTTGTCTCGGTGTCCTCGTCTTTCTCGAAGAGAATTCTCTTGCTGGGGTTCCCATATAGTAAGGTTCAAACTAAAAAAAAAAAAAAAAAAAAAAAAAATTCTGACCTCCTTTTTGCCTAAGAGACTCGCTCTGCCATTTTTTCTTTTCTTCTCTTTTTTTTTCCAATGTTTTTTTTTATTCCCACAGTCTTACTCTCAGCTACAACCATGTTTAATTCCATGACCTTTTTTTCATATTTTCTGACTTTTATTTCTACAAACACTACCATTGTGTATTATTCACCTTTAAAAAAAAAAAAATCTTATGTTCTTTCTATTTTCATTCGCCTTTGTCCTATCCATCGCATAGTGTCCCTTGTTGCTCGTAATCAGAAGCAATTGTATCTCGTATTTCCAAGGCACGGGTTCGAAACCCGCACTCGACTTCAGTTCATAATTGTGACTTTATTACCTACCCCAACAGTCCCTAAAGCGCATAGGTCGTAGCTAAGAGCCTCCTGGTGTGTGCACTTCACCTAAAGAATATTAGTCTACTTATGGGTGTTATGCACCTCGCCTACGCACGTCCGTTTTCTAATCTCATTATGTCTATTACAAACTGGATGATTATGATAAACGTATCTCAGGGGGAATTGCTAAAAGATTTTCTCATTTTCAAAAGACTTTTGAAGTCTTTGAATATGATTTTAGACTGAAAAATACCAGGATTAATCCGTCAACTGCTTTAAAAAATCATTAGCATATTTCTTTATCTCCTTGTTAACATTTTTATTACTGTAATTGAATTTATTTAGGGTAATGTGAGAAATTATGCAACTGCCGAAGCTAAGGCGCAAGCTTGATAGAAACCTGTGTTAAATAGGGATATACACTTAAATGTAGAAAGTCGTGTTGTCATTAAAACCCGAAATGAATTAAACAAATATATAAATGAATAAATGCATAAATAGATAAATTAAACAAGATAGGCAAATAAAGTAGATAAAATGATAAATAGTGAAATATAATAAAAACAAGCAAACAAGAAAACAAAAATTAATAGATAAAGAAATAAATAAACAAATACATAAATGAATAAATGCATAGATAGAGAATTAAACGAGACAGGCAAATAAAGTAGATAAAATGATTAATAGAAAATTATAATAAAAGCAAGGAAACAAGCAAACAAAATTAATAAATAAAGAAATAAGTAGATAAATAAATAAACGAATAATCAAGAAGATAAATATATAAGTAAATAGAAAAATAAGAATAAAAGTTAGACGCTGGATTACACTTTTGCTACCGAGACAGTTTAGCTCATTTGAAGATAATTGCTTGCCAGCAGTTACGAAATATGTGTAAAAATCATATTTATTGTTTAAAAGTTAATTTAGATAGTCTGCAATCCTATTTCGCAACATCAATTTAATTAAAGTCATCTGGCAATAACGTGCCAGAAGTATTAAGCCCTCCAATACGGAAAATGATTTATATTTCTTACCCTGAGCCTCGCCAGAAATTTTCAACAAGTTGAGAAAAACTTCTCAAAGGCAAAGGTTCGAAAGTGATTTCGGTGAAATTTTCATTTCGAAAAAGGGCGATATCGATATTAAAATTTTGACTCTCAGCGTTCGCTCTTGGACAAGTGAAGGGGACGACCACTTATGATCTACTGATCAAAAACCACTTTGAGTAGTTCTCTCACTTCGGAAACCAAACTCGTTCGCTGTGGCCGTCGCCAGGCGATTTGATCCAGCTGGAAGGAGCCTCTCAGAGGTCAAAGGCATAAGCTAACGAACTCATCTCTCTAACAGGTTCCTCTCTTTCAGCCTTCCCTCCTTTCCCG
>NC_134781.1:83142661-83150161 GCF_046742065.1 Oratosquilla oratoria
GGTCTGGCTACACTTTTCCTTGTCACAGCCACATGGCCTCTAAATGCTCTCCATTCTAACCCACAAACTGTTCTTTTCCCCCCAGCTGGCCTTGTCCTGTATCTACTTTTTCCATACTAACTATTTTTTTTTTTTTTCTAATTTCGGTTCGGCCTGAAAAATTATAAATGTATGACATTTCCTCTTTGTTCTCAGTGTGTCCTATTCCTCAGTGTCCTTTTTTTTTTTTTTTTTTTTGAGAGGAACAGAATGTTTTTGCTCTTGTTTTGTCTGGCCGTCCCAACCAGCTGACTCTCTAAACTCCTGTCAAATTCGGGCAATAGCTCTTTTCGTTTAACAAACCTTTCTTCTTTCATTTCGTCCCTTTGAACCTCCATTCCATTGTCATTTTTCTTCATCTCTCTTTCTATTATTTTTTCTTTAACCTTGCAATAATCTCATTATTTTTTACCTAACCCTATATTGCATATAACACAGAAATTTTGTTCAACATTTATTGCATATAATGCAGAAAGTTTGCTCACTTTACACTTGTGCTTTGGGAAACAACAAACTATTTCATTCAGCTTAGGGTAGCAGCGTGCGACATTGATACTCACCTACCCACAGAGATGGTCTGTAAGGAACGAAACACAAGTATCCAACAGCCACGTCTGGTCCTTCCCATTTTCAGTCCTGAAATTCAGAATCCACTGTCACCATCAGCTTCGAGATCTTTGTTTTATTATATTCCTTCATTTCGTCTCTTTGGAACACATTCGAATGTGCTCGTTTTATTTCGTTTATTAATTTAATCTGTTTTGGTACACAATCATGCGAATACAAAACCACAAATCCTCTGGGTATGTATCGTCTGCCAGCGCTCACTCGATCTACTACTTCCATTCAGTAATTTCGTTTTGTTTTTGTTCTTGTAAGACTTCCGCTACATTTTTCATTTTCATCACTACGACTACTCCTAGCGTTCATTCCATCTACTACTTTCATTACCCCAAACTCTCTTTTCCATTCAATAATTTTGTCTTTGTTTTTGTTTTGTTTTCCAGACTTCCGATACATTTTCCATTCTTATAATCACGACTACTTCCTTCTCTCGTCTCCGTAGGAAAGACTAGATCTTCGTCCCGTCTCTTCCGGGGACTACATCTCCTCTTCCTCCATTACATAATTCAATTCTGTTAATTAATTCCTGACAGAAACCCCACAAAGCGTCTTGATTCTGGTCTTCCTTCCTTGCAAAGACTAAGAGGTCTTCTTCTTCTCACCCCTCACTTGTTGAGTCTCTCTCTCTCTCTCTCTCTCTCTCTCTCTCTCTCTCTCTCTCTCTCTCTCTCTCTCTCTCTCTCTCTCTCTCTCTCTCTCTCTCTCTCTCTCTCTCTCTCTCTCTCACGTCTCTCTCTCTCTCTCTCTCTCTCTCTCCTCTCTCTCTCTCTCTCTTTCTCTCTCTCTCTCTCTCTCTCTCTCTCTCTCTCTCTCTCTCTCTCTCTCTCTCTCTCTCTCTCTCTCTCTCTCTCTCTCTCACGCTCTCTCTCTCACGTTCTCTCTCTCTCTCTCTCTCTCTCTCTCTCTCTCTCTCTCTCTCTCTCTCTCTCTCTCTCTCTCTCTCTCTCTCTCTCTCTCTCTCTCTCTCTCTCTCTCTCTCTCTCTCTCTCTCTCTCTCTCTCTCTCTCTCTCTCTCTCTCTCTCCCCTTCTCTTCCCTACCTCCTTCAGCCTCATCCTCCTTTTCCTCCTCCTCCTCCTCCTCTTCTTCTTCCTCTTCCTCCTCTTATTCATTCCTCCTCCTCTTATTCCTTCTTCTCTTCTTCGTCTTTCACCTCCTCCTCCTCTCCCACTACACCTTTGACTAGCAAGATTAATACTTGAAACATAACATTATAAAAAATGTCGACGCAAGATTGTACATAAGGACAGAAGCGCTGGTCCCTAGCAACACACCAATCCCTCTCTCGCTCATCATTTTTTTTTTATTTATTGTTTTCTTTTATCCCTTTCTTTCTTTCTTTCTTTCGCTTTCTTTCGTTTTCTTTCTTTTCTTTTTTCTTTCTTTTCTTTTTTCTTTCTTTCTTTCCTTCCTTATTTCTTTCTTTTCTTCTTTCTTCTTTTTTCCTTTTTTCTTTCCTTCTCTTTTTCTTTCTCTCCTTTTTTTCTTTCTTTCTTTTCTTTCTTTTTAATTTTTCTTTTCTTTCTTCCTTTTTTTCTTTCTTTCTCTCTCTCTTTCTCCCCTGCATGTTCATTTGTCTGTTCTTCTTTCCAATACCCTTTTTCTTCGTATATATACTATTACTCAATTCTATCTTCTTTGATCCTAATTCTTTTCTTACTTCCTCTCCTTTATTTTCATTTCCACCACCAAACTTCTCTTCTTCACTCTCTCATTCCACGCCTTCCCTTTCTAACCCTCTGTCCTTCTCCTCTCTACTTCCATTACTTGTCTATCCATCTATCTCTACAGATTCACTCGTTTATATCGATCTGTCATTCTTCCATTCTCCATCTCAATTCATCTATTTGTCAACTCCTTTCTCCCCCTCCGTCCTTCTCCAACCTACTTCCAATACTTGTCTATCCATCTATCTCTACAGATCCACTCGTTTATATCGATCTGTCATTCTTCCATTGTCCATCTCAATTCATCTATTCGTCAACTCCCTGCCTTCCATTTCTTCGTTTCCCTTCGTATTTCCGTCCTTCCTCTTGATTTCAATCTTCAATTTCTTCTCTTCTTATTCTACTCTTACTATTAATTCTCTTTGTCTTTATATTCTCTGGGTAGCCTTATTTCTCCCATCATTGTTCTCTCTTCAGAATATTTCTCCCAGTTCTCTTTGTTACAAAGGATTACAAAGGCGGAGCATGCCGACAGCAGACCTTTTGGTCCATATCTAGGTCGGATGCGAAAAAAAATCATAATAATAATAAAATAGTATGTGCTTATTCCTTTATTCTTTACTTATTTATCTTTTCTCGTATTTCCAGTTTTCTGAACATAATCTCTTTCTGTTCCTTAGTCGACTCATTCTACTCCTTTTTTTGTATGAATTATCTTTCCAACCTCTTTTGCTTCTGGCCCAGGGCAGTGGAGAAGGTGCAGGGATGACCCGTCATCCACGAGGCGCTAAGATAAGAGGGAGGGTCGAGAGGTGTGGAGTGTATTCAGGGATGGAATGGGTGGGAATGATTTTATGCCTTTTCCTTTTTGGCTGCCTCCCTTGTAAGGGGGAAAAAGCCTTGGTATATGTATGTATGTATCTTTCCAACTCTGCATTTACTATCCTTATTTCATCTCCTGTTCTTTATTCCTTTGGAGTTTCATTTCTGTTTGTCTTACTATCATCTCACCTATTTCATATCTATCCTATTCCGGATAGTACCAAAGAAGACTACTTATACCTCTTCGTAGTATGAGAATCTAAGATTAGGAAGGGACTCAGCGTTAGAAATATGATAAGAAAATATGATAAACCTTACAAGGAGTTCGCTGGATGAATAAATCAACATGTTATAGTTAATCCTAACTACATCCTATCTAACCCTGTATAAAGGGATTCCCTGAATATATAAGTCGATCTGATTATAGGAATGGGTTTGAGGACACATGTAGTCGTCCATTCTGATTCTAGGATCGTAAAATATCTGTTCTGTTACCTCATACCTCCAGTTATCTTGTTTTTCTATCAAATACAAACAAAAATTCGTATTATGGGTGTAGTGTATGTTCGTGTGATGAGTGATACAAATATAGTTTTATGTCTTATGAATATAGTGTCTTTTTGTTTCTTGATGTGTCTTGCTGTGTTGCTCCTGACCCAAGCGGTGGGCGGAAGTCAGGGATGACCCTCCACCCACAAGGAGATGAAACAAAAGTGACAACAAGTGGGCAGTGGATTGGTGGCATGGGTGCGTTCCTTGAGTGATTACTTCCCATATATGGAAGAAGAGAGCTTTTCGGTACAATTACTGGTATGTGTGTATGTATTTATGTATGTATGTATGTATGTATGTATGTATGTATGTATGTATGTATGTATGTATGTATGTATGTATGTATGTATGTATGTATGTATGTATGTATGTATGTATGTATGTATGTATGTATGTATGTATGAATGTATACATGTATGTATGTATGTATGTATGTATGTATGTATGTATGTATGTATGTATGTATGTATGAATGTATACATGTATGTATGTATGTATGTATGTATGTATGTATGTATGTATGTATGTATGTACAGCATGTATGTATATATGTATGTATACATATATGTATGTATGTATGTATGTATGTGTGTATGCATGTATTTGTATGTATGTGCGAATGTATACATATATGTATGTATGTATGTATGTATGTACGTATATATGTATGTATGTATGTATGTATTTATGTATGTATGTATGTATGTATGTATGTATGTATGTATGTATGTATGTATGTGTGTATATATGTATGTATGTATGTATGTATGTATGTATGTATGTATGTATGTATGTATGTATGTATGTATGTATGTATGTATGTATGTATGTATGTATGTATGTATGTATGTATGTATGTATGTATGTATGTATGTATGTATGTATGTATGTATGTGTGTATGTATGAATACAGAATGTAGTTAAAAATACAAAAATAAATGTATATATTTCATGGAATGAAAAAAAAAATCGTAGATTCGATAAGGAAAACATCCTTCAGCGCAGAAACTCAAACAAACCGGCAAGCCATTTTGGTCACCTTCAATGCAAACATCAAATAGAAACAGAAGGTCTCCTAAACTGATGCTTCCTCGTGACATTTATCTTCGTTCTCCAAACACAACATGCGAAAACGTTCATGTGGCGGTCTGGACTCGGAAAGAAGACAACCCACAAGTAGGTGGAGGCATTGGCGTTAGCAGCTTAGTTGATGAAGCAATTCGACTCCCTGGAATTGTTCCTGGATGGTTGTAGTTTTCATTTCCAGTCCTCCAGTTGGATTGTATACACCTGAGCGAGATGACGTCTTGTTTCCAAATGGGGCTATCTATTTCGTTTATCTAATTCGTCTAAGTAAATGATTATTTTCTTTTCACTTTACCTCATCATTATGGACCAAAAGGTCTCCTGTCAACATAATCATCCACTGTAACTCCTTGTAACCCATTATCGTATCTTCTACCTTATCGTAACGCGTGATAAGAAAAAGATTCCCATGAGAGGTCCTCAAGCTGTTCGGATTAACACATATCCATGCGACTTCGAAGACCTTTCGATGTGGGTTCTTCTTCCCCAGATGATCAGGCCCCGCCCAGGAGTCCGTCAGAAGCTTCTGGAAGCCAAGCAAGCGCGAGTGAGTAGACGGGACATCGTCTGGAAACCCTCGTCTGTTCTGGACACATCAAATTTCTAGATATGGGTTCAGGAGAGCAAGGAAATGATGCTTGAAGAAGCGGAAGATGAGAGAGGAAGGTTTGAAGAACAAAAGAAGAAAATGGGATTAACGGGGATTAATATTATGGATGTATAAAAGATGAACTAACGTAATTTGAAAGAAAACGTGGAAGTAGTAAGATGAAGGTTGAATATTATATGAATGCGATGAGGTAGAGACTGGAAAATAGCTGTCGAGATTTTTTCTTTTTATGAAAATTTATCAAAATGTGGCTAGGACAATTCTGTGTCTTTTTTCTCTGCATTATATTGTCAGTTATGTTTTCATCAGTATCAATATTTGAGAATCTATTCTAGAAAGATGTATCTATAATACAAAAGAATTGTCTGATAACTCTTTTTACATAAACATTTGAAATTAAGAACTTTCTTTTACACATTAACCATTTCTTTTTTCAATTCTGGAGGTTTCTTTTCATCTATATTTATATCTTTATTTTGGGTTTCGTTTCCAAAAGGCGTTTTTTTCCTTTGTCTACCTGTCCTTTCTTCTTTTGGAGCAATTGTTTTTTCAGCACATACAAATAATGTTGGAATTTCTTTTTCTTCTCTTCTTGGGCCTTTGTTGAAACTCCTTCAAGTCTGCGGCCTTTGTTGACTACCCCCCTCCTTACCTTCTACTTTTCCTTCTCCTCCATCCTTCATTTCCTCCTCCTCTTCCTTCATTTCCTTCTCCTCTTCCTTTATTTCCTTCTCCTCTTCCTTCATTTCCTTCTCCTCTTCCTTCATTTCCTTCTCCTCTTCCTTCATTTCCTTCTCCTCCATCCTTCATTTTCTTCTCTTCCTTCATTTCCTCCTCTTCCTTCATTTCCTTCTCCTCTTCCTTCATTTCCTTCTCCTCTTCCTTCATTTCCTTCTCGTCTTCCTTCATTTCCTTCTCCTCTTTCTTCATTTCCTTCTCCTCTTCCTTCATTTCCTTCTCTTTCTTCATTTCCTTCTCTTTCTTCATTTCCTTCTCATTTTCTTCATTTCCTTCTCTTCCTTCATTTCCTTCTTCTCTTCCTTCATTTCCTTCTCCTCTTCCTTCATTTCCTCCTCCACTTCCTTCATTTCCTTCTCTCTTCCTTCATCTCCTTCTCTTCCTTCATTTCCTCCTCCTTTTCCTTCATTTCCTTCCCCTCTTCCTTCATTTCCTTCCCTTCCTTCATTTCCCTCTCTTCCTTTATTTCTTTCTCCTCTTCCTTCATTTCCTTCTCTTCCTTCATTTCCTTCTCCTCTTCCTTCCTTTCCTTCTCCTCTTTCTTCATTTCCTTCTCTTCCTTCATTTCCTTCTCCTCTTCCTTAATTTTCTCCTCTTTCTCTTCCCCAACCTCTTACCATTCTAACTCTCTTCTTCCTCCTCCTCCACTTCCTCTTCCTCCTCCTCCTCCTCTACCCTCTTCTCCTCCCCTCCTCTTCTAAAATTTCCTTTTTATTGCCTTCCACTTTCCCTACTTCTTCTTCAATTCCTTCTCCGCTTTTCCAACTTCCTAATCTTTATTTTCCTCCTCTTCCTCCACAACAAAATCCTCCTCTTTCTCTTCCTATTCATCCTTCTCCAGATCCTCTTCCGCTTCTCCAACCTCTTCTTCATTTAATTCCTCTTCTTCCATTTTTTTCTCCTCTACAACTTTCTCCTCTTCCTATTCTTTATTCTGCCCCTCTTCCTCCACTACAAAATCCTCCTCTTTCTATTCCTACTCTTCCTTCTCCAGATCCTCTTCCTCTTCCCCAACATCTTCTTCATTTAATTCCTGTTCTTCCACCTTTTCCTCCTCTACAACTTTCTCCTCTTCCTATTCTTTATTCTGCCCCTCTTCCTCCACAACAAAATCCTCCTCTTCTCTTCCTACTCTTCCTTCTCCAGATCCTCTTCCTCTTCTCCAACCTCTTCTTCTTCATTTAATTCCTCTCCTTCCACCTTTTTCTCCTCTGCAAACTTTCTCCTCTTCCTATTCTTTATTCTGCCCCTCTTCCTCCACAACAAAATCCTCCTCTTCTCTTCCTACTCTTCCTTCTACAGATCCTCTTCTGCTTCTCCAACCTCTTCTTCTTCATTTAATTCCTCTTCTTCCACCTTTTTC
>NC_134781.1:83157661-83162661 GCF_046742065.1 Oratosquilla oratoria
TTAAGAAATGAAACTTCCGTATCAAATGGTAGTTTTGCTTTATTCCTATACAGTAGTAGAGTGGACTATATTCATTTTTATTTATTATTTTATTATTATGATTTTTTTCGCATCCGACCTAGATATGGACCAAAAGGTCTCCTGTCGGCATGCTCCGCCTTTGTAATCCTTTGTAATCTTCCGTAGTGATTCTCGATGATTTATGGTCATCTCCCTCAATGAGGATCGGAGAAATGAGGTCATCTCACCACTTTAAACTAAAGTTGTGGTGGAATAGGAAAGAGCAATATCAATTCCATATTGGGTTGATGACTTTCTTTTTCTATTCCATGCGATATATGTTCACACACAAACATACACACACACACACACACACACACACACACACACACACACACACACACACACACACACACACACACACACACACACACACACACACACACACACATACACACACACACACACACACACACACACACACACACACACACACACACACACACACACACACACACACACACACACACACACATATACACACACAAACACACATGCACACACACATTTGTATATATATATATATATATATATATGTATATATATATATATATATATATATATATATATATATATATATATATATATATATATATATATATATAGTAAAGCACCAGGAGTATTCCTGTGCTAACAGTCCTTGGGAGTATATGGTCCATCTGTATAAAAGTTTCCTCAAGTAAACAAAGAATTTACTTTCCTTATCTCACAACCCAGTCACGCGATTAATCTATTCTCTTTCTCTCCCTCTCTCTCCCCTCTCTTCCCTACCCCTCTCTCCCTTCCTTCCCCTATCTCCCTTTTTCCATCCCCCTCCCTCCCCTTTCCTCTTCGTTTAAGCAAAAGCTTACTTCACCTTCTTCCTAAAACTCCAATGTTCCCTCTTGTACATCTCCTTCCCCCACTTTCCTACATCTCCCACTTCACCCAAGATTTTGTTCTGTTCAGTTTATGGGTGAGCTTGAAATCGGTATGAGAGCGAGGTTATGGCTTTTATTGTGTTTATGGGATTTATTTTCTTGTAATAATATTCAGTACAATCTAATTCCGAATGAACAGTGTGTGTGTGTGTGTGTGTGTGTGTGTGTGTGTGTGTGTGTGTGTGTGTGTGTGTGTGTGTGTGTGTGTGTGTGTGTGTGTGTGTGTGTGTGTGTGTGTGTGTGTGTGTGTGTGTGTGTGCTTGTGTAGGCATGTGTGTGTGTATACAAGCTCCTGTATGCGTCTTGTTACTTATTGTAAATAATAATTTACAATAAGTATGACAAACGTAAGCTTGGGTTAAAACTAAACATCTTTTTTTACGTTAATTCTATAAGATTTGTCGTCTTGCATCCTATATATACATATTTTGAATATATAATGTGATTTTTTGCTGTAAAAAGAAGCACTGATAATGCTGGGGTATCACTGAAGTAAGTTAAAGGCTTACATATATAATGTGTGTTGCAACCTTCTAGAAGTTTTATTCGAGAACTGATATCTGATTTCATGTTTGAAATTAAGGCGGATATAATTATGATATATAGCCACTTACCATAATCAAACGACTTTAACACCATGTTTCTTAATTTCTGTGGATTTAGGGTTTGCCTTTCACTTTCAAACGGTCTATGTTATTCTACTTGCATGGAAGACAGATCTTAAGCAACAAGATTTCATAGTATAGTTTCTTTCCTTTGTACAGGTTTATAAGCCTTATGATAAACCTTGGGATATATTGTGTAACATTTGTAATATATAATTTTTATATAGAAAGATGATGTAATTAGTAACATGATGCAGCCTCGGTCGATACCAAGCCTTCCTCACAGTCATAGAAACTACTGTAGGCCAGTCTTGATTCAGGTATCGCACGATACGGTCTAATCTAGACGTCTAGCTTGATACCTAAGATTCTGGTCATCCTGAGGCATAAACAACCCTCACCCAGTTTGCTGTCGCAAAATCTTGTTTACACATCTACGTAGATAACCAATATGATACCGTAAACTAGTATTGTCGACTTAACTACTTAGACTCTGGTCAAACCATGAGGCTTGAACACTTCTCTGCCTATATAATTGTCTTATTATAAAACTACATAGTTAATTAAGGCAGTCCGTCGTTGACGACGAAGACATCCTCTCTCTTGAAAGTTTTATAAAGTAAAACATTGGTAAGATCATTATCGATGTCACTGATGTAGGAGCCAAAACTACATACGTTCATCTAGTAGAAGTTGTTCAGTGGCCAGAATCCCAAGGCTTGAACACTGCATTTTTTGTACATAGTTATATTTCCCATTCTCTTCATTAAAATTACCTGTCAATTTTTCGTCATGGTAATGATGAACCTTTTTCTCCAATCCATCTAGTTTATTTCCCTTTTATACGAAAATCAAAACAATGTTGTATGTGAAGGCGGTCGTGTACATAGATTTTTCCGGCGCATTGTGAAGGATAATAGGATCCCAGTGAAGATCCGGGGAGGAGATTTTCTTAGTAGGGAAGGCCCGCAGCTATTCAATTCTGAAAAGACAGTGGCAATAGGAATAGAGTAAGAAGGATAAATAAGTAAATAGATAAATAGATGAATAGATCAATAAACTGATGAATTAATGAATATACGTGAAATATCGGGACAGACGGTGGAGGGATTGAATATTATCAGTACGAAAGAGAATCACTGATAAGATAGAAAGCTTTAGGACATATCTTGCTCAAGACTACCGAAATCAGGCACACCATAAGTGAGAAATGTACTCCATACAAGAGTGAACAAGTCTTCGTACAAAGGTCAACAGCTGATTTGATGATACTAAAGAAAATATATTATGTTCGAAGCTATTCTAGTAATAGTTGAGATAGAGCTTCCTATTTGAAGTTGCTAGTAGATGTTAGTCCTAGAATATCTAGGCCGTTTGAATGAAGAATTTAGTCGTCAGAAAGAAAATGAGATTTCTCTGCTGAGAGAAGGGAAAAGGAAATTGAGTTCTAGTGGCCTTGAATGACACTAGAAAGGTCAGAGGTCAAGCGTTCTGCAACCGTCCTTCCTGAATCTAGAATAACAGATCTCAGTTTGAGGACTTATGTTTAGAAAATTACATTGAAGATTATAGAACAAAGAACGTAGCTAATAGATACTCAACTGTCGCAAGAAACTTCACCTTTGCCATGTGTACTTAGTCTGCCGAGGCAAGTGGCAGTCTTTGGGGATGATTTGGAATAGAATATGAATTTATTTATTTATCTATTTATATTTTTATCTATTATCTATCTATTAATCTATTTGTTTAATCATTTATCTATTTTCTTATTAATTTGTTTACTTATTTATTCATCTATTTACATATTTACTTAATTGTGTATTCATCGATTTATTGTTCTATTCATTTTTCATTTATTCATTTCCTTATCTATTCATTTTTTCAATTCATTTACTTATGTACTTATCTATTTGTTTATCTATCAATCTATCTATTTTAGATAACAAAGGATTTTGTGGAGCTAATGAAAGCACTGGTTTCAAAAGGGTGAGATAGGAGGAGGATGAGAAAGAAGAGGAGGAGGAGGAGGAGGAGAAGGAGCTGGAGAAGGATGTGGAGGAAAGGAGTGGGAGGAGTAGGAGGAGAAGGAGGAGGAGGAGGAGGAGGAGGAGGAGGAGGAGGAGGAGGAGGAGAAGGAGGTGGAGAAAGAGGTGAAGGAGGTGGAGAAGGAGGTGGAGGAGGAGGAGAAGGAGGTGGAGGAAAGGAGAGGGAGGAGTAGGAGATGAAGGAGGAGGAGGAGGAGGAGGAGGAGAAAGAGGGGGATAGGGGAGGAGAAAGAGGGGGAGGTGGAAGCCGAGAAGGGAGGCTGCTAAGACGCGCACGGGTAAGGTCGTTACCATGGCAACACAAGAAAGAGAAGAAGAGGTCACGTTGTGTTTACATCTGCTGTGGAAAGTTATGCAGATCAAACGACGACGAACTTGTGACAAATTATTGCAAGATGGTCTAAGGAAAAGGGCGTCGGGAGGAAGAGAGAGGGAGGGGAGAAGTGGAGAGGAGGAAGGGAGAATGGGAGAAGAGAGTATTTGTACGTGGGAGCAATCAAGAGTTTAACTAAAGGAATTTCAGTCAATACAAATTCCCTTAACAGAGTTCTTCTGAATTTTGGAATTTTGCTCTTCTTTAAGAAGGTAACAGATACAGCCACTAAGATTTTTTTTTATTCAAATGTCTCAATATAAACATCTAAAGGTACTGAAAATGACCCTGACAAGGTTATTGAGTTAAAAAAAATGTGGATGATAGAGAACGGTGAAAAAGATCAGAAGTACACTAAAAGGAGGAGATCCATAAAAACAATAGATAAGATGGATAATATATACAAAAATAGATAGATAAATAAATAGATAAATGAGAGAACTAAAATTAAAACTAATGTAATGAGGCCATTAAGAGGCGGACACATTCAAATATGACAAAAATGCAAAGATTTCTAATCGTTGTAATCAATTCTCCAATGTTTTGCTTAATTAGAATACAAACACACTCCCATTATATATCATAGAACATCTACTTGAATTGCGTTATTCTATCTGCCACCAGACGATTTTACTCAACTAAGGGGATGGAGGTTGGGAGGAAACCCTATGAGTTTGACGTTTTAAAGCGAAGTAGCGCGGGAGTGTGCGTTTGCCTGAGCGCACACCCACCGTGAGATAGTCAATACCTCCCGGAAGATATATGCAAGCTTTTGATCTCACGAAAAGGGTCTGGTAGATCTCACCTGACGATTGACTGGCATGTCTACCCTCTACGATGACGTAGTTGGAGTCAACGCATTGATGCAACGTGTAGCAATGGGAGACTGACTAGAAAGGGAATATATTCAGGGAGTCAGAAAAGGGATTTTCGGAAGATCCATGTTTATTCGAAAAGAGGGAAACGGAGGTAAAAGAGATGGATCTCTCTTTTTCTC
>NC_134781.1:83172661-83175161 GCF_046742065.1 Oratosquilla oratoria
TTCACTTATTTATTTATCTATAAAGTTACTTATCTATTTTATCATATATTTCATTTTCTTGTTTTGTTTATTTTCTGTACTCATCTATCGATTTAATTGGTGATTTCTTATTTACTTTCCTACACGTTTGTCATTGATTGACTAATTGAATGATAGATTGACTGATTGATTATCTAACTGCCTGATTGGTTGACTGGTTCATTAATTGATTGATTGGTTGGATGGTTGATTAGTTGATTGGGTTGATTGGTTGATTGGTTGGTTGATTAGTTGGTTGATTGGTTGGTTAATTGATTGATTGATTCCTTGTTTACCTGCTTGCTTGCTTGATTGCTTAATTGGTTGATCGACTGCTTGTTTGATTTATATATTTATTTATTGTTTGATTGATTAATTGATTGATTGATTGGTTGATTGGTTGATTGATTGATTGGTTGATTGATTGATTGATTGATTGATTGATTGATTGATTGATTGATTGATTGATTGATTGATTGGTTGATTGATTGATTGATTGATTGATTGATTGATTGATTGATTGATTGATTGATTGATTGATTGATTGATTAACTGGTTGTTTATTTTTACAAAAGGAGATTCTATTGTAGACATTGCAACAGACTCCCGATCTACCAAAGCTATGAAGATATACTGAATATATAATATTTTCAATGTTAATTATTGTATAATTACCTAATACCAAAAGCTATATTATCCAGCACGGAATCATATCAGTACAACAACGACTAAAAGTATGCTTGTATAGTTTGGGTAAGAGTTATGAATTATTCTTATTAACTTCTCTTTTTCTTATTCTTGGTCATTTTTCTTATTCTTATTCCCAAAATGATCATTATTAACATTGTCAACAACGTTGTTATTATTATTTTCAATCATTATCGTTCTGCTTCATTCTGATTCGTAAAATATCTGAATATAACAACTACTAAAGGTATATTTGTATAGTTTGGGTAAAAGTTATGAATTATTTTTATTGATTTATGTTTTTTTTTTTACTCTTACTTATTTTTCTTATTCTTAATCCTATAATGGCCACTATTAACATGATCAAAAAGGTTATTATCCTTATTTTCATTATTATCGTTTTGTTTCATTCTGCTTCGTAAAACATCTGAATACAGGAGAAGAGAAGCTTTGTTGACGGCTGCCCCAACTCGTCTCAGGAGAGAACACAGGAAGTGGGAGAGAATACAGGGAGTGGGGGAGACGTTCGGTTTACCCTCTCAGGTGACAAGGCGTTGCCTCTTCCTCACGAGTTCTGCCGAGGTTACGTCAAAACGTATTAGTGTGTGAAAGGGTGGGGGGGTTCTCTCCCGCTCTCACCCCCGCCCCCTTCTCTGTTCCCCCCCATTTCCCTACCAGTTAATGAAGAGATTCGGTGGTTTGATTGTATGGACGTATGCACGAGTATAAGCACGCACACACACACACACATACACATACACACACACACACACACACACACACACACACACACACACACACACACACACACACACACACACACACACACACACACACACACACACACACACACACGCATATATATATATATATATATATATATGTGTATATATATACATATATATATATATATTATATATATATATATATATATATATACGTTTATACATATGTATTTTTTTCTGAAACGAATTGTTACTTTATGTAATGACGTCATAGATAAAGAATATATATTTCTTTTTATGAAATTGATGCATGTGAGACTTTCCATGAATCACCCAGAATATTATAAAAGTATTTCGAGGTAGAGACAAAATTAGTACATGAAAATATTATGAAACCATAAGGCACTGCATCATAATTAGGCCATAGTGAGAACGCATACATCTACCCTAATTTTTATCAATCAACATGAAAATCTTGTACAATATTAATGAATATCTATTTATATATAAAAAGGTTTTCCCCTATAAAAAAGTTAGCCAACCAAAGCAAATAAATTGTACAACCATTCAGGATATATTTGTTTCCATTCCATATAATAGTAATGTCAATAATGATAATCATAATTAATAATAAAGTTATTCTATTACCCAACAAAGTCCATTTAACTTTGAGTGCGCACAGCCCAGAGACACCAAAAAAGCTCAGCGGTCGTTTGAAGTCTTTGTGGCAATACGAATCATTTGACAACATGATGAATGCAATTGCATGAATTAGCCCTTGCGTACGCCTGTTGCATATGCAGCTAACGTAAATGATACTAAATGCATTATCTTATCTTATTAATCCAAGTGAGTGTGACAAGCAAATGAAGTGAGATTATTATTTTTTTCATCTTCTTTTTGATGTTTGCAAATTGTTCTTGGTTGAGACTGGGCATGAAATTTTAGACTCCGTGGTCTTGAAATAATGTACAGAATTTATCGTGGATTATTTTCTTCTTAATCAGAGACATAATGAATAGTGATAACATTGTTGACAAGATGGGAAATTGACTGTCTAAAAATAAACG
>NC_134781.1:83180161-83182661 GCF_046742065.1 Oratosquilla oratoria
CCTGACGCAAACAAAAGAAGGCGTGAGGGACACGCCCCGTATTTACTCTTGGTCCGTTTCGCTCTCTCACGCAAATTCTCACGCGTCCATTCTGTGGAAGTCGTGAGAACATCAAGCCGATGTTTTGGGAGGCAGATGGTGTGTTGGTCCTCTCCTTGTAGCCTGGGTAATTTTTGGTCCTTTATTGGGCGGTTGTCTGAGAGAAAATGTATATGTATGGGTTGGAGGTGCGTATATACATGTTTACATGCATGTATGCGCACACACACACACACACACACACACACACACACACACACACACACACACACACACACACACACCTCTCATGGCGCTGTGGTTAGAGCTCTGGCCTGCCACTACGGAGGTCCGGGTTCGATCCTCGCCCGGGGCTGAAATAATATCAGTATCGCAGCGCTGAGGGGTGTTACTCCAACTCTCGTGGGCAGGGAGTTGGGGGTGTGTGTGTGTGCAAGGTCATAGCATTACCCATATATCGGACCTACGAGCTCTGAGCTCTCTTCCAGGAGGGAAATAGCTGTCGATCACGAGTCCAACACGTGATCCAAAGACCAAGTGAATACACACACACACACACACACACACACACACACACACACACACACACACACACACACACACACACACACACACACACACACATTTTGCGGTTTTCTGTGACGTCCTGAAGAATGTCCAAATCAGACCAGAATTACTCTGTGCACTTACATTTTTGTGACGAGACACCAACAGTTATCATATTGTTTCGATAATTTCATCAGAATTCATCGAAAGATTTGCCTGTGTATTAACCTAATAAGAACGTTAGCTTTCAGAACATTTCGCCTTAATATCGTTCACATAATGTACAAATAAATATATATAACTTTGGAGTCCACATTCATAATGGGCCGACCTTAATGGACAAATATTTTATTTTTATGTTTAATATCATTTTGAATAAAAAGAGATTCCTAAATTTTACATGTAATAATGAAAATAAAAAACTTATATGCATATGCGCATGTAGATATGCATCTACATGTACATATGAATGTACATGCACAGGTGGAGATATATACACATATAGATTGATTGAACAACGCATGGTAATGGATAGCTAGTCTTGCATGAAAAGTATATACTTCAACAATGACACTACAAAAATTAAAATATTTGTCATTTCCCTCTCCCCCTCCCTCCCCTCCCTTCCCTCCCTCCTCTCCCTATCCCCTCCTCTTCCCCTCCTCCTCTTCCTCTCTCATCTCTTCCTTCTCTTCCTATTCCCATCGTTCTTCTATATCCCTGTATCCTCTCGTCTCCCTCCATTCCTCCCCTCCATTCTTCCCTCCTCCCTCCCCTCCATTTCCTCCTCCTCTCCTCTCCTTTCCTCTTCCTCTCCTTTCCCTTCCTCTTCCCTACCCTGCATATCCCTCTAATTTTCCCTTCATATCCCTTCCCTTGTACCCTCCTCTCCCTTCCCTTTCTTCCCCTATCCTCTCCTCCTTTCCTCCCTCCCCGCCCTCTCTCCCCTCCACTCCCAACCACCTTCTCTCCCTTCACCCCATCGATCCTCTACTATTACCCCCTATTCTCCCCTTCACATCTCTTTTCTTTGACATCTCCATCTTCCCTTCTATTCCCTCCCCTTCGTTCTCTAAGTCCCCCCTTATCTCCCCTTCCCTCACCATGTCAGTATCGGCCACTCCCCTCCCCTCCCCTCCCCTCCCCTCCCCTCCCCTTCCCTCCCCTCTCTCCATTCCCTCCTCTCTTCTTCCCTTCCCTCCTCCTCCCATTCCTCCTCTTTTCGTCCCTTCCCTTCCGTCTCCTCCATTACCTCTCTCTTTCTCTACTCTCTTCCCCTCCTTCCTTCCAGTCTCCTCTATTACCTCTCTCTTTCTCTACTCTCTTCCCCTCCTTCCTTCCAGTCTCCTCTATTACCTCTCTCTTTCTCCACTCTCTTGCCCTCACTTCCTCTCTTACGTCACCCTACCGGCATCATTTCTGGAATGAATTTCGCTCTTCTCTTCATATCCCTTCTCTTTGTCCTCTCTCTTTCCTCCTCTCTTCCGCCCTCAGCCCCTCTAGCCGAGTTTTAAACTCGGATCTCGCATCTACCAACTTATCGCATTCTCTTTGGGTCTTATCTCATCCACCTGTTTTACAAAACTGTTTTCTCTTTTTTTTTCTCTCCTTCTCTCTTTTCTCTCTATCGTCATTTTTTTTTGTCATTCGAAACCATTTATCCTGCCTCTCTTTCCATCTCTTACACAAACATCTACAAAGATTTATCTATTTACTTATTCACTATCTGTCCATTCCTTCATTGTTCTATTCATATTGTCTATTGTCTATTCGTCTATTTGTCAATTCTTCTGTTTGCCAATGAATTTATCTATCTATATGTATGAAAGGTTTAGTGAAGTTTTGTATGAAGTTTATTACAGACATTTTACTGAGGTGTGAGTATGAGGTAACTTATGAACATTTTAATAAACTT
>NC_134781.1:83190161-83195161 GCF_046742065.1 Oratosquilla oratoria
AGTGGAAGCGTGTGGAGAGTAGTAATAGTAGCAGCAGTAGTAGTAGTGGTAGTGATAGTGGTAGAACTAGTGGAAGCATAAGGATAGTAGTAATAGTACTAGCAGTAGTAGTAGTAGTAGTGGTAGTGATAGTGGTAGAACGAGTGGAAGCGTGAGGATAGTAGTAATAGTAGCAGCAGTAGTAGTGGTATTGATAGTGGTAGAACTAGTGGAAGCATAAGGATAGTAGTAATAGTAGTAGCAGTAGTAGTAGTAGTAGTAGTAGTGGTAGTGATAGTGGTAGAACTAGTGGAAGCGTGAGGATAGTAGTAATAGTAGTAGCAGTAGTAGTAGTAGTAGTAGTAGTAGTAGTAGTAGTAGTAGTAGTAGTGGTAGTGATAGTGGTAGTTGTAGCTGAAGTAAACTATGGTAAGAGTAGTAATAGTAGTAGTGACGATATTAGCAGTAGTAGACATAGTGAGGTTAAAAGTGGAAACAGATAGTAATGGTATTAAAGATAGTATGGATGACAGTAGTAGTTGTCTTACTATGACACGATGAAAAACTACACAACAACAGAGCGAATGCAAATAATCTGAGATTTTCTGAAAATATTTCACTTAAAAGGCTTCAATTCAATGTTCACTCCCTGAAAGAACAAAATAATTTGGGATTGCAAATAATGACAAGAGATAAAGGACCAATGTGTTGATGGTCTTAACCCAACAATAGTAAACAAAAGCCTATTGAGAGAAGGTCTGCATATACCTAACCTGACGTCACGTGGAGGCAAGGGATTATTATTGGACACCACCCTTTGAGTGGCTGCTAATTGGTTTATGTATGCAGCCTTGCGTTATCTAGAAAGGATTTCTAGGAAACCTTTTTTAAAAAATATCTAGCTCATAGTAAAATGATCTACCCTTTATGATACTTAGTACGTAGTTAGTCAAATGTCTTTCAGTTTAGTTGAGAAGCTGTGAATTTTTCTTGCTTGTGGTAAGGAAACAAGGTCATCATATTAAAACAACAGGGCAGGACTCGCAGTAATGGATTTGAACTGGACAAATTTTGATTTAAGAAAGAAATAGGCAAGAATTGGTTTACTAATAGGGTGGTCAACGAATAGGATAGACTTAGTAACCATGTGAGCGCTGAAACTATCAGTTGTTTTAAGAAACGGTTAGGCTACTTTATGGATGGGGTGGCAAGTGGTGATGGAAATGGAGTTGCCTAGTGTAGGCCTTATGGTCTCTTGCAGCCTCCTTCATTCTTATGTTCTTAAGCTGTTATTTATTTATTTATATATATATATATATATATATATATATATATATATATATATATATATATATATATATATATATATATATTTATATATATATATATATACATATATATATACATATATATATATATATATGTATATATGTATTTATATATATATATACATATATATATATACACATATACATATATATATATATATATATATATATAGTGTAAAAATTTAATCTAATTTTTTTTACATAGGAGCAATCATTTATCTATTTACCCACTGATATATACTTATTTCTACCTATTCATTTTTTATTCATTTATTTATTCTTAGTAGATAAATAGATGAATGCATATTTTCATCCATTTTTACTTAGTTATCTATTAATTTTTTAATTATATACATATTTATTTACTCATTTATTTTACTTATCAACTTATCTTATATTTCTAGTATCTTATAACTGGACCTTTTTTCATTGATATTGAAATTTACTGTGAATGAGTCCCACCTCTTTAAACTATGCAGTCCACACGAAGCGTATTTTTCCTCTGAAAAAGAAAGACAAAAATCACAGTTTCTCTCCAAGCCCTTGGTTAATGACGCTAACGTTACTCGACACAAACGTTTCAAAGACGCTTTACAAACGTTCCACATATGCATCTGCGCAGACGTAATACAAACATGACCCCTCCAGATATGGTCGTGTTTGTATGAACGTTTGAACGACCGTGTACACGGATGGAAGTCCTTACATATATGCAAACAGATGCAAATACGCCCTGGGCGTGGTGCGGGGTTGATGTACGTACGCACACACACACACACACACACACACACACACACACACACACACACACACACACACACACACACACACACACACACACACACACACACGCGCACACACACACACACACACACACACACACACACACACACACACACACACACACACACACACACACACACACACACACACACACACACACACACACACACACACACACACACACACACACACACGAGAGAGGTAGCGTTCAGATTTACGTTTGCTCAATGGTATCATACTATATTTTATCTTATTCAGCACAGTAACAATTTCTATACTTATTTTACTCGACCTAAATTATCTTGTTCAGTTAATGGATAAGCTTTGAACAAAGAGGACGTCTAATAAAACAACATGATCTTTGGAATGATACCGTAGAATATAATACCAAATTGATTTTTTCTTCATGGAAAACAAACATGTAGATAAAAAAATATGGTATTGTGAATAAATGTGAATATTTTGTGTTATTAATATGAAGTAATATCACTGGAAATACTCTCGTAAACGCTGAAATAAAAATTCTCATAAAGTAAGAAACGTAAATCTTCCAACACGTACCACGGGTCCAGTCCTTGTTTCAGAAGTCATTGTCGCTGTGTCGTTTAGTTTTGTTCAGATTCACAAGAATGCCTCACAAAGCATATGAACACTAAATTTCTTTTTGTATCGTTCCCTGTTCATAATCATCCTTTTCTCACCCACTCTAAGTAACCAACATTAAAACAATTCACTTTATACTAGAGCCACTAACCATTTGTCCTACCTAATCACCGACCATGCTACATGTAAGCATTATGACTCTTTCTCATGGTTTGCTATTGATGGTCAGTTTTTTTTTTCTTTCTTTCTCGTTCGTATTTGTAATCATCGCATCACAAAAAAGCATCAGCAGCTTTCACCATAGACCATTTATCCCCTTTTGGCTAACACTGACCCCCTTTCTTAGTTACATGTAATCACTAAGACTTATGGTGTGCTGTTGATGGTCAGTTTTTTTTTCTCGTTCTTTTTTTTTGTAATCATTGCATCACCCAAACAAATCGCCAACCACTTTCACCATTGGCCACTTGTCCTATTTGGCCACCACTGACCCCTGCCTAGTTACATGTAATCGCTAAGACTTATGGTGTGCTGTTGATGGCCAGACTTTTTTTCTCCTCTATTTTTTTTTTCTTGTAACCATCGCATCCACAAACAAATCATCAACCGCTTTCACCATTGGTCACCACTTCTTAGTTACATGTAATCACTAAGACTTATGGTGTGCTGTTGGTGGCCAGACTTTTTTTCTCCTCTATTTTTTTTTTCTTGTAACCATCGCATCCACAAACAAATCATCAACCGCTTTCACCATTGGTCACTTGTCCTATTTGGCCACCACTGACCCCTTCTTAGTTACATGTAATCAGTAAGACTTATGGTGTGCTGTTGATTTGCCAGACTTTTTTTTTCCTCCATTTTTTTTTTTTTTTGTAATCATCGTATCGCCCAAACAAATCACCAACCGCTTTCATCATTGGCCACTTGTCCTATTTGGCCACCATTGACCCTTGCCAAGTTACATATAATCACTAAGACTTATGGTGTGCTGTTGATGGCCAGACTTTTTTTCTCCTCCGTTTTTTTTTTTTTTTTTTTTTTTTTAATCATCGCATCCCCCAAACAAATCACTAACCGCTTTCACCATTGGCCACTTGTCCTATTTAGCCACCACTGACCCCTTCTTAGTTATATGTAATCACTAAGACTTATGGTGTGCTGTTGATGGCCAGGCTTGTTTTTCTCCTCCATTTTTTTTTTTTTTTTGTAATCATCGCATCCCCTAACCGCTTTCACCATTGCCCACTTGTCCTATTTGGCCCCCATTGACCACTTGTCCTCTCTGGCCAGCGGCCAAGCCGCCTAAAGCTGCTGAGCTGTTGTGTTCCCTGCTGTTGACATCTGACACTAACCAGCTCAACTTGTCCTGCTGAGCTCTACTCAACACTATTCGACATGGCAAACAGGGTCTCTCAAAATAAACCTTTTACTATTTTATTGTACTCTATAGTTATAGTTCTGGTTTGGTATAGAATAAAGATTTTATTTAATGAAAATTGGAATCCTAAGCTGAAATGAATCTATATCGATCGGGACGCTATCTGGACAAAAGAGAATTAAACAAATGCATGACAAAATCATTCGATGTGAACAGATGACGTCACAACACCGAATTGTTAATTTAATTTTCTGTACACCAGAACAACCTCTACTTATCACGATTAATCCGTTGATCATTTTGACTACTAATGAATGGTTATGCTCAACTGTTGATTCATTTATTAATTCATTTATTTATTTATTCATTCATTTATTTATTTCTATTTATTTATTTATTTATTTATTTATTTATTTATTTATTTATTTATTTATTTATTTATTTATTCATTTATTTATTTATTTATTTATTTATTTTATTTATCTATTTATTTATTTATTTATTTATTTGTTTGTTTATTTATCTATCTACTTATTTACTTATTTATTTATTTATTTATCATTATTATTATTATTATTATTATTATTATTATTTTACCATCAGACAAGGTACCATTCATTACAATACTACAGTACTGACTGTACATATTGTATGGGGTGGACAGTCTAATGACTTTAGTGACATATTTAAGGACCAAAAATCCCTTAGCGTTCTTTTATGATTAAAAACACATCTCCACAAAAATGAATGATAATGATAATGATAACGAATAGATAAATAAAATAAATAAGATAACTTCTTCAATCCTTCATTTCTGCTTGCATTCTTAAAGATTTCTTTGTTCACTTCTGTAGTTTTACCTCTTCAATGCAGTATCGTCCCCTAGAAAATAGATAAATGAGTAAATAAATGAATTAATAAATAAATAA
>NC_134781.1:83200161-83202661 GCF_046742065.1 Oratosquilla oratoria
CCAGCCGGAAGAACTGGAAAGTACACAGGCTAGGTGTGGTCCCTTGCACAGTCGATGTGTGTTTTCAGGTGTGTACATGACCCATTGTGTCTACAATAAAAAATATGGGGGCAGCCAGCCCAACCCAATATTGTGATACTAGGCAAACCAGGACCGTAGATTGTTTTATAAACATACGTATGATATACAAGCAATCATATCTCCGTGATACGAAAACGCAAAATAGCCACAGGAGAAGAGAAACTTATAAACAGTAAATACTTTTGCATATTACATCTTCAGAATAAATGTATCTTTCATTTATTCTGAAGATGTAATATACGAAAGTACTTACTGTCTACAAGTTTCTCCTCTGTGGTTATTTTACATGAGTATGATATGGTTATCTTAAATGGACGTCTCTATCGACTCGAGATGTTGAGACTTTCTTCATTATTCTTTGAATCTATTTTGTTACTGCGTCTCATGTAATCTCCTTTGAGTGTTTAGTTTCTGGATCCTTTTTTTTTTCTCTCTCAAAAAATCTGTAGATTGCAGGACCTGAAAGTTACTTTGACAGCCCTTAAATCATTAAACTATTGTACTTTGAAAATAACAAAAATGATAATAATGAATTGAGTAAATCTCTGGTCATTAATTTGGAATAAGCGGGGCAAAAGAATGTTGCCTTTGGAAAGATGTCTATAATGGTAAGGATATAACAAAACCCCTTTGTAGCCTTTGTAAGTGGTTCCTTTATATAAATACCAACTCATTAATAAAAGGCTTATTATCCATTGGTATTGGGTTCAGCTAGATCACAGTATTATGCTAATTAGTATTACTCACAATCTACCACATGTAATAAGTCTATCTATACTAAGCCATTATATTTTTCTTATATGCTATTCATAGTCTTCCTAACTCCCACTTGACCTGCAAAGTTATCACCATAGGCTATTTGAAAAATATTGTACGAAGATTTTTTTTGGTTTTAGTACCTGGTGGACTGAAGCTTACTAACAGTGGGCTTCTGTAGAAATTTGTAACTTCATGTCACTATTTCGTTCTGTAGGAGTCTTTACTACCTTTTTTAACATCACATAACTTCTTTAACTGGAACATTTCCTTTAAGGCTTCTAGTATTGGTGGTTTTCAAACAAGATCTCGAAGTCTGTCGACAGCATTCCTGCGAGCTAACGTCCTCCTCTGGGACTTCGACACTATCCACTGCCTTTCCGCCTCGTAAGGTCATTGTCCTTGTGGACACACATACACACACACACACACACACACACACACACACACACACACACACACACACACACACACACACACACACACACACACACACACACACACACACACACACACACACACACACACACACACACACACACACACACACACACACACACACACACACACACACACACACACACACACACACACACACACACACATATATATACACGACTCGACGGCTCGGTGGTAGCGTTTACAACTGCTGCTGTAGCGGTCCGAGTTTGAATCCCGCCCGTGGCTGGAATAATTTCTGTATCACTGCGCAGCGAGTAGTTACTCCAACTCTCATGGGCGGGGAGTTGGGTGTGTGTGTGCGTGTAAGGTCACAGCATTACCCGTAGATCGGTCATATATGAGATCTGAGCTCTCTTCCAGTAGGATAAAAACTGTCGATCCAACACGTGATCCAAGACTTGGGTGAATCACACACACACACAGACACACACACACACACACACACACACACACACACACACACACACACACACACACACACACACACACATACACACACACACACACACACACACACACACACACACACACACACACACACACACACACACACACACACACACACACACACACACACACACACATACACAACAAATTTGGGTCGTTCCTAACTAGCTGTTTTGTCTCAGCACACTTAACCTTTTGCTCCACCAAACCAAGTGTGGATCCCGTCTTCTCACCAAATAAATTATTTCCAAGAATAATGTCCGCCATTTTCACAAGCAGTGTATCCACGATCCAAACTATGGCCTGGTTAACTGGTGCAACAGCACCTCCGCTATCACCAAGACTCAACACCACAAAAAGTCCTCACCACGGTAATCTTACATAAGAACTAAGAACATGAGAATGAAGGAGACTGCAAGAGACCATAAGGCCTACACTAGGCAACTCCGTATCCATCACCACCTGTCATCCCCATCCATAAAGCTGTCTAATCGTTTCTTAAAACAACTGATAGTTTCAGCG
This sequence comes from Oratosquilla oratoria, assembly GCF_046742065.1. NCBI lineage: Eukaryota > Metazoa > Arthropoda > Malacostraca > Stomatopoda > Squillidae > Oratosquilla > Oratosquilla oratoria. The sequence goes on from NC_134781.1 coordinate 83,202,430, forward strand.
CTTACTACATGGTTACTAAGTTTATTCCATTCGTCGACCACCCTATTAGTAAACCTCGACCACTCTATTAGTAAACCAACAATAACTTACCTCTTTAACATCAAGATTGGAACGCTCTACAATTACTCGAGGCAGTGACATCTGATTCTTACTACAAGAGAGATCAATTCGTTCAGATAAACATCTAACCGAGATGCTGTAATGACTCTCATTTATTTTATGTTATTTGTTT
>NC_134781.1:83212661-83220161 GCF_046742065.1 Oratosquilla oratoria
CTTCATTTTGTAACGTATTAATCATGTCATCTTTGTGTTTTTTCCCAACTGATCAAAATACCATTTTCTACCTAAGCCAGACTTTTCAGGTGATTAAAATCACCTGGCGGCACTCAGAATGAAATATTTAAAAGATGAAGTTCATCTGAAAGGTTAGATATCTTTCTATACTTTATTTTGTCTATTTATTGTTTCTTATGTACATCTCATGTTCCTTTCTTTCCTATTGACCTTTGAATATGTTTCTCTTGCCACCTCCTTTATTGCAACTTTTCATTCACAGTCATTCTTTTTTGTTCTTCCATTTTTCTTCATATTCATTTATTGTCTCGTCTATTTGTCAATTCTGTTTGTTTTTGTGTTTTTTTCTTCATTTTTCCTGCCTTCTCCCTTTTCTCAAATCCTTTGTTTTCTCTCTTTCCATCCTTGCATTTTCATTTTGTTTCTTCATTTCCTTCCTTCCCTCCTCCTTTTCTTCCTTCCCTTCCTCCTTCCTTACTTCTTTCTCCTTCTCTCCCTCCTTCCTTTTTTCTTTCCTTCTTTCGTTTTTTCCTTTCTTCTTTCCTTCTTTTCTTTCTCCCTCTCATATCTTCCTTACTTTTTTCTTTCCTTCATTCGCTCTTTCCATCTTCTCTTCCTTTCTTCCTCTGCCATTTACCGTTTGATGTACTGATTGCATAGATATCATGTTGTCATCATTCTAGGGCCTTCAGTAACTCCCCTACGGACCAGAGACACATATATTTTTTGTGCCTGAACATTTCTCTCTACTGAAAATAAATGTTGAACACTTTTAAGTTATAATATCCATCTTCTTTGCAAACCCCCTTTACGTTTTCTATGAATGCACCTATTGAGCGTAACAATGTCCTCATAGATAGAAGCACTGGTGAAATTGTATAATTTTGTTTTTTGTTTTTTTAGATTTCTTGTTCTTCCCTTATTTGTTTTCCTCTTCTGTTGTTTCTCCCTATTTTCTCTATTTTTTATTATTTTTTATTATTTTTTATTATTTTTATTTCCCATTCATTCTCCCATTGCCCCATGCACACGCGCACACGCGCACACCCTCTGTGCCATGGGCATTTTTCATGACCCAAAAATCTAAATTTCTTAAAGAAACCAAGTATCTTAAAAGAAAATCAGAATTGGAATTGCTCAGGACTACGTATGATTAGAAATGGGAGGCAAACGATTTCTTATCGTAGGCAGCTATTTCAGAGAGCTCGAGTAGGGTGGAAGGGGCAATCAGTGGTCCATTGTGGTTGCTAGCATCTTGGTGGGAGATGGGGGGGAGAGGGGGAGAGGGGGAGAGGGGGAGAGGGGGAGAGGGGGAGAGGGGGAGATGGGGAGAGATGGGGAGAGGGGGAGATGGGGAGAGGGGGAGATGGGGAGATGGGGAGATGGGGAGAGGGGGAGAGGGGAGGGGGAGGGGGAGAGGGGGGGAGAGGGGGAGATGGGGGAGATGGGGGAGAGGGGGAGAGGGGGAGAGGGGGAGATGGAGAGCAGAGGTCGTGGACAAGTTCAATTTTTTTTTTTTTTTTGCAAGAATATTATTTTGGTTACAAGTTGTATGTTATTCACGAAATCTATTTGTCTACAGTGTTTGGTGTTAACAGTCAGTGAAATAATTGATAAAATAAACTCGTTTTTCTGATTTGTAAATGTTTTCTTCTTTTGTTTTTGTTTTGTCTTGCTCTTCCATTAAATCTTTTCTTTATTTTTCTTCTTTTTAATCTATTCTCTATACACTTTTTATACTTATTATTTCCAAAAATTTATATTTAGTTTTAGAATAACATATTGCTAAACTATAATTTATATTGTATGTAATGTCTGTAATAATTACGTTTCTGTTATTGTAATTTATACATATTTTCATTTCCTTCTAATTCTTTATTTTTGTTCAAATACTATTACTATTACTCTTATCTCTATCACTACTACCGCTGAAACTACTATTACTACAATACTGCTGTTACTATTTTTCCTAAAATTGCTACTATTACTCAAATTAGTACTACTACTTCGACAGCTATCACTATTTCTATTACCGTTTCTACTACTACTATTATTACTACTACCACTAATACTACTATCAGTACCGGTATCTCTACCATTACTACTATCATTAATACCACAATGTGTCACAGAGTGAGGAGAAGGCTGTAGGAACAAAAACAAAACAAAAAAAAAGAGAGAGAAATATAAAGAAAAATAAAACGAAGAAATAATTTCAAAGTTTTTCAAATGAAAATGGGAGGAACAAACCAGGAAACACAGAAAGGGAATTACGAAAACACAGAGAAAAGAAAACGAGGACAGAAGAGCAGAAAGATGAAGAAAACGGCGAAGAAGGAAGAAGAGAAGATTCAGACATAGGAGAAACAAGTAAGAGATAATGAGAAAGAGAAAGGATGGAGAGGAGGATTAAAACAACGATTTTTTTCGCCATTTCTGTCTTCATCACTCCCTGTATCCAGGCTAAGGTAGTTCAAGACCCTAACGTCTGTTGACAGGCGCTACAGCTGTTACATGACAACAGAAAACGGAATTCTCTCCCGCACACCCTAAAATCAATTTCAGTACTCCCTTGGGAGTGACCTAAGGAACATTGGACTAGGGAAGGGAGTTGGTAGGGAGTTGGTAGGGAGTACATGGGAGACCTGGGAGTCTGCCCAAACAGAGGTAAGAGATTTGTTTGTTCACAGTTCTAGTATGTTGGCCAACTTGATATATTTTGTTCTGGCTAAGATTAGGTGATTTAATGCAGATAAGGGAGCAGTCCCCGGGTTGATAGACCTTTTTGGTCGGTCCAGACCCCAATCAGCCCATAGGTCATCCCCTCAAGTGATTCGAATCTTTTGTTAATGACCAAAATGTAATTGATGATGTAGATCACTGAGTTTGAAGTACTTTTAGAGAGGGTGAAAGTGAGGGTGAGGGTGAAAGTGAAGGTGAGAATGGATAAGAGTGGAGGGTGTGGCTGTGGCTGTGGCTGTGGGTGAGGGTGTGGGTGTGGGTGTGAGTGAGGTTGTGGGTGAGGGTGTGGGTGTGGGTGAGGGTGAGGGTGTGGGTGAGGGTGTGAGTGTGAGTGAGAATGAAAGTGAGTGTGGGTAAGGTGAGTGTGAGGGTGAGAGTGAGGATTAGGGTGAGGATCAGGGTGTGGGTGTGGGTGTGGGTGAGGGTGTGGTGAGGGTGTGGGTGTGGGTAAGGATGAAGGTGAGTGTGGGTAAGGTGAGTGTGAGGGTGAGAGTGAGGATCAGGGTGAGGATCAGGGTGTGGGTGAGGGTGTGAGTGTGAGTGAGAATGAAGGTGAGTGTGGGTAAGGTGAGTGTGAGTGTAAGGGTGAGAGTGAGGATCAGGGTGTGGGTGAGGGTGTGGGTGTGGGTGTGGGTATGAGTGAGGATGAAGGTGAGTGTGGGTAATGTGAGTGTGAGGGTGAGAGTGAGGATCAGGGTGTGGGTGTGGGTGTGGGTGTGGGTGAGGGTGTGGGTGTGAGTGAGGATGAAGGTGAGTGTGGGTAAGGTGAGTGTGAGGATGAGAGTGAGGATCAGGGTGAGGATCAGGGTGTGGGTGAGGGTGTGGGTGTGGGTGTGGGTGAGGATAAGGGTGAGGGTGGATAAGGATGAGGGTGAGGTTGATATGGTGACACAGGAGCACCCGTCTGAGATTGTTACAGATGAACAACTTTTATAATTAGTATAAGCAACTTAAGTTGATGGGGTCTTTTGAAAAACGACAACAACAACAATGGCAATCACTTCGCACTAAACGACTTCGTAAGTAGTTTTGAGAGCTCGAAGTTAGTCGGCTTTGTTGGATCCAAAACCAAGATTACATTCTCTTTAACGCATCCGCCCTATACCCCTATGGACCAGAGTACTCTTCAAAAAAAAAAAAAAAAAAAAAAAAGTATATATATATATATATATATATATATATTTATATATATATATTTAAGATTATTTCAGACAAATTAGAGAGTTTGCCCTTCCCCACCCATATATATATATATATATATATATATATATATATATATATATATATATATATATATATATATATATACAGTATATATACAGTATATAACTCCAAGGATTAGGAACGTTCATTATTATTAACAGAATTGCATAACTTTTCCGCTTCTAATGAGATTTAGATTTTTTTTATTGTGACTAGCGTCAGGCGATTTTATTCATATATATTTTTCATAAAACTTTATTTACCCTTTGGGTTACAATTCTATGTCATTAAATAAGTTAATAAGTCTTTGAACCAAGAGTCTTATTTGTCAGAAGACTTTCAGGCGAGTGGCCGAGACTCGACAATATCAAATCACGTCTTTTACCAAAAAAGGAAATCACTATTGGATGCGTCATTGCGTTGGAGAGACCTGAAGTGCGCTGGCGTTGTCTCTGTTCCCAAAATACTTCGCTCATAAGACTCAATAAACTGTTTTTTTGAACGAAACTATCAGAGACTGGAGACAATATCTAGTAGCTCCTTGCATCCTGATGCACCACGAAAATGTACAGTATCTTTTGTGCTGTATATCAATATTGGTGACAACCAAAGAAAAAAATAGAGATAAATTAAGGTAATTAGTAATAGATAAATAAATAAATATGTAAATACATTAAAAAATAAATAAGTTTTTAAGATAAATAGATAAATAAATAAATAAATATGTAAATAAACGAATAAGAAAATAAGCTTTTAAGATAAATAGATAAAAATCTAAATAGATAAACAAATAAACAAATTGATAAATAGATAAGTAGATAAATAAATAAATGAATTATTGTAGTGTTTTTGTATTTGTCATTGTCTTTTATACTCAAAAATTAATCCCTTGAAACCCTGACGAATCTATTTTAACTCAAATATTTTTATATAATTTTCTCTATATTAGGGCAGACACGTTTTTGCTTGGGTTGGGTTAAAGGGAGCCAGACAGATTTGAAGAATACCTTGACTGATGAAAAATATGTCTCAATCAAACGTAAAACATAGCAAATCTATGATTACACAAGCATATATCTAATTATATAGTTGTATCAATACAATTTTGTAAAAAATATTTTTTTGTGAGAGAACGTATACACACCGAACTGCATCGCATGCATCAACAATGAACTTCGCCTTTGCACTGTTTTTGAATTACGGTGGGTCAGTTTTTAGTGTACCATGTAGTACGTTAACAGAAGACCTACTTCCCAAGTTGACCAATTACGTGTACATGGGCCAAGCAATGGGGGCGGAGCTTATCCGTCAGATTAATTTGTTTGGGGCAATTATGCTTTTTGATGATGGTGAATCATAGAGTTCTTTTTTAATGTTTTTAAGGAAATTATTACACAACATTTTAGTTAAAATTTTCTACGTTTATTTTGATTTTAGCTCTATTATTTTTTTTTTTCTTGAGAGTGCATCTGGAATAAAGTTCTTTTAAATTAAAATGACTATTTTTTATATACTCATTTATCTTATTATTTGGAATTAGTTTTCTTGTTACTATTGTTATTATTGCTATTATTTATGTTATTGTTACTGTTATTATTAACATTACATCTATTACCATTACTTCATTTGTTTATTTTCTTTATCATCATTCATTTATTCATTTATAGATTTCTCTATTTATTTCATTTATTTTTATTTACTTAATTACTTGTGGATTTCTTATTCATCTAAGTTAAAGTTACTGAAACAAAAATGGCGTCTTAGTGATGCCAAGACAAGACACTAACCCCATCAATTCATCTTTCCTCACCCCTTCCCCCTCACCCCTTCCCCCTTCCCCTTCCCCCTCCCCCTCCCCCTCCCCCTCCCCCTCCCCCTCCCCCTCCCCCCTCCCCCTTCCCCCTCCCCCTAAAAAAATATATCTTTTGCAACTAACCCCTTCCCCCTCCCCCCCTTCCCCCTCCCCCCTTCCCCTTCCCCCCCTCCCCCCCCTCCCCCCCAAAAAAATCTATCTTTTGCAAACTCACTTTTATATGCCACGTACTACTGACTCCACAACCCCAGTATGAAGCTGGCCATGGAGCCTTCGCTTCTATTACGGAATTCAAATTGACCACTAGGCTCTTGTTTGGGTTTCATTGACTTTGCTTTGGCTGCCAGGGGAGAGAGGGGGGCAGTGGGGGGGGGGGATTTATTCAATTAGGTGCCCGGGTGGGGGTAGGGGGAACGGCAGCGCTGTGGAATTACACTGTTCTTGAGATTCATAATTTTTTTTCTTTAATATTGCCCTTACTATTACTACTATTCATTATCACTACACATCTATATATGTATATATATATGTATGTATACATATATATATACACATATATATATACATGTATATATATATATGTATGTGTGTGTGTGTGTGTGTGTGTGTGTGTGTGTGTGTGTGTGTGTGTGTGTGTGTGTGTGTGTGTGTGTGTGTGTGTGTGATTATGACTTACGGAATTAATAAACTCTCCCCCTGTGATTCGAACCTTGCATGAGCGACTGTTTACTATAAAGCAAGAAGCATACCATTGCGCCACAACGACCCTACAAAATGGTAAGACCCAGTACACGACTCGGTCGTTCCACCGAGGGTACACACGCAGTACGCAGCATGTATTGTAATTTCACTGAACCCTTTATGCAGGTAGCTTTCCGACAAGTTGTGTGTCATTATGAAGTATGGGTTTAATAAACTCTCTCACTGGCATTCGAACCCTTACATGAGGGATCGCTTACTATAGAGCAAGGACCGTTGTTCCAATTTGTTGGGTCGTCGTGACACAATGATATCATTCTTGCTTTGTAGCTTTGTAGGAAGCATTCGCAGGAAGTATTCAATAAGTAAATAAATAGATTAATAGATCAATAAATAAATGAATAGATGATTGAATAAACAAATAGATGAATAGATAAATAAATGAATAAACGAATAAATAAGTTAATAAACAAATTATCAAATTCATAAATAAATAAATAAGTTATTTGATAAATTGATCAGTAAATATATAAATTAATAAGTAAATAAATAAGACAATAAGTAATCAAATTAATGAATATATTGATAAGTAAATAAATATATTGATAAACAAATAAATAAGCAAATAAAAATAGATACATAAAGAAAAACAATAATATATAAACAGGCAGTAAGTCTTCTAATAAACGTATTTTGTTAAAGGTGATGCAGTCTTCTGCATTGATCATTTTCTTGCAGATGTCTTCTGGAGATTTCACTAATCGCCGTGTTGCAGGGCCTAAACTCTGTAGAACTTGTGCGTAGGCAGTCATAAATAAATAAATAAATTAAGTTCATGAATTAATAAACAAGTAAATGAATCAATAAATACATAAATATATTAATAATTCAATAACTAAATAGAATAATAAATAAATAAATAAATAAATAAATAAATAAAAATAAATAAATAAATAATATATGAATAAATCAACAAGTACAGAAACAAATGAATAAATAAATATATATATATATGTATATAT
>NC_134781.1:83232661-83235161 GCF_046742065.1 Oratosquilla oratoria
TGTATATATCACAACATATGTATATATATACATATATATGCATATGTATATATATATATGTATATATATGTATATGTATATGTATATATGTATATATATATATATATATATTTACAAACACACACATACACACACACACACACAAAACACACACACACACACACACACACACACATATATATATATATATATATATATATATATGTGTGTGTATATATATACTGTATATACATATATATATACACTATATTATATATATATATATATAATATATATATATATACTCGTGTACATATATACATAGATATATATATATATATATATATATATATATATATATGCAAAGTAGACCACTTGGAAAAAGAAACTAACGAAGCAGAGCGCTTTCGTATATTACATCTTCAGTGCAACAAGTACATAGTGATAGGAATACATAGACAATATATACATGATACAAAGGAACCAGGACAGTTTGAATAAGAGTAGTGACCAATTACTCTTATTCAAACTGTCCTGGTTCCTTTGTATCATGTATATATTGTCTATGTATTCCTATCACTATGTACTTGTTGCACTGAAGATGTAATATACGAAAGCGCTCTGCTTCGTTAGTTTCTTTTTCCAAGTGGTCTACTTTGCATAAGTGAACACACGTACCCGTGTTCTTATTAGCATATATATATATATATATATATATATATATATATATATATATATATATATATATATATATATATATATATATACTCGTGTACAGTTGTATTTATTCATTTCTCTATATATGTTTTTTATTTCATATATTCTGTAGTTGTTAATTCGCTTCTTAATCTAAGATAATTATTCTTTACTTGAATATTTCTTTTCATAAGTTCATTTATTTGTTTACACATATATGTTTATCTATTCACATTCCTACTTTTTTTACTTTTTTTTTATATTTATCATGACTACATAGCTAGCTATCTACCCAGTAATTTTATTTAGCATTATGCCATTAAATGACTCACTCAAAAACTTGTTTCTAAACTCCTAACCTTATCATAACTCCTTAAGGAGCACTTTCCTTTAGTTAAGTCGTCTCAACATCGCCCTTCTCGACAATGCTAACACCCTCAGATCAACGACGATCCTTGAGAAAGCGTCACAACCCTCGTGTCATCTCCCTTTACGAGTAAGTACTTGTTGGCAGTAAGAACTCCTTCAGAAGGAGATCTGAAGGATCCTAGAACTTGTGTATACCTTGAAGTATCTCTTGTCTACAATTAGATTAGATATTTTAGATCTTAGAAGAGCCGGGCAAGTCTGCTTGCGTCCGTGCAAATGGTTTTAGGTGACTGTTTCCCCTAGCTCAGCTCGTCTCCTGCACATATTTTTCCCCTTCAGTTGAATAAAATCCTTTTGTGTTAGCCAGAATAAAGTCTGTAGATGTAACTCACGTCCAGGTCTTCTTAGAGGACCAGGGAGTGACCTTAGAGGAGTTACAAACTGAAAACTACTGGGAGTTAGTAGATGCAATACGATTAAGTTTGGTGGTTATAGTAATCGCCGGGAGATAAAGAAACGACAGTGGAATAGATGACGAGACTACGCCAGGAGGCGCGTAGCCTTTGCCGTCACCTTTACTCTACGCGCTCAGGCCCCTTTCACACTAGGTAACTAGTGACCGTCACTAGTAGCGGTCACTAGTTGCCTAGTGTGAAAGTCTCGGGCAACTGCAAGCAACCAGTGACTGTCACCGAGTTGTGGAATCCTTTCTCATCATCTCATTAGTCGAAAGAATGGCATCAATGGAGGAGGTGCTTCTGTTGGCTTTGTTGGTCAAGAAAAAGAGACGGTCAGTGACGGCAACTGCCAGTGACGGTCACTTGTTACCGGAGCGGGCAACAGCCATAGCCTGTTGCGCAACCGGGCAACCACAGTGACGTAGTGTGAAAGGTTCAATTTAACGTGGGTCATTAAAAAGAGCATGAAACCAATGCATTACAGTAACGCTTTCACTAATGATATGTGTAGCAGGTATCAAAGCAACTCAGTTACAATATAGATATATGATCAAATAGATAAATAAATAAATGAATAAATAAATAAATAAATAAATAAATAAATAAATTAATTAATTAATTAATAAATAAATAAATAAGTAGATAAATAAAAGATATGGCTAGACTAACGCGTTCTCTTTCTTGATTATCTGAATTTTTTCAATCGTACTTTTTAAGATCATTTCATTTCTTAATTATTGTTCTTATATTTTTTTAAAGAAATAATGGCAATGTAAAGGAAGTTACCCATGACTGTAGCAATTTAAAGAGACGCTATTTTGAAAATAACTTGGTCACGTGACAAAGTAAGAAAAAATATTCTGATAGAGTGAATCAGGATTACTCAACCTTCCTTCAGTTAGACCAACAATTAAAAGAATACATTCCTATGAAGCACCCATTAAATAAACAATGCAATTTAATCATACATATATAATACATATATACTGTACATACAT
>NC_134781.1:83250161-83260161 GCF_046742065.1 Oratosquilla oratoria
ATAAATTTGAGATACAGCCTTGACGTATACCCGTTCCCCGAAACTGCCATTACAGATAATAATAATTTTCCTTTAGGCAAGAGGAATTATTTTAAGGTTCATTGAATTGTATTTTAGATTCCAGTCCTTCAGCTTTAACAACCAGGAGTATTATCAGCATAAGGGAGTTCCTATGGGGTCCCCATTAAGCGCTGTGGCAGCTTGCTGTTTATGGGGGCTCTGGAGGGGGAAAGTTACAGTAAGATCATCACTAGCGACTCCAGTTTGTACCATTACGTCGACGTCTAGTTGGTTATCATACAAAGTTACGAACACAGACACCCTCATTTAGAGACTGGACGGCCGTCACTAGAACAAATAACAGTGCAAAATTCTGTGTTCAGAAAACCGACCAATTAGATGGTTTTATTTACTTCCATATTGTATATAGCAGAACCAAATCATGTTTAGTGATAGAATTCTTTCTAAGAGCCGTGAAAACGTATAAACAGGATTACTTAGAGAAGATGAAATGTATTACTGACGTGTTCACAAGATTAGGTTATCCAAAAGGGTCATTAGTGTTATTACTAACGAAAAATTGAATTCTTTCTAAGAGCCGTAAAAATATATAACCAGGGTTACTTAGATGAGATGAAATATGTTCCCGACGCGTTCACAAGATTAGATTACCCAGAAGGGTCATTAGTATTATTACTAACAAAAGACAAAATCATCAAGCAGAGAAATGAAAAATTTGATAGGAAAAACATTATCGCACGTTATTGCACTGTCTCTAACATTGCCAACACACCCGGAAAAACGTCAAGACCAACCTGATTAACTATCGTAACTAACACAGGATAAACAGGCAAACGACTTGATGAAACATGAAAAGATTGAGAATAGAAGTAGTGGCTGTGGCTATGAAGATTTTGATATCTTAAAGAAATACACAGAAGACTGGATATATATATATATATATATATATATATGTGTGTGTGTGTGTGTGTGTGTATATGTATATATATGTATATATATATACATATATATACATACATACATATATATATATATATATATATATAAACTCTGAAAATATAGGGCATCTACTCCATCAAACTTCACTGTGACATGAGTACATTAGTTAATTACATCAAAGATAAAGGACATCAAAATTCTAACAAGAGGAAAGGCCAAATAGGCACTCATTAAAAAAAAAAAAAAAAAAAACAGAGGCTCTATAAACAACTGCCAATGAATACACAAATCGAAGAATGGGTGACAAGGAATTGACAAAATCCACAACAGCAGAAGCGAAAATGGACAGAAATCCAACATTGACAAATTTGTGACTTCACGAATGTCCACACACTAGGACAGGTGTGTACGTTCTGTTCTGTGTGTATTATCCCTTTGAAGAAGCCTTCGAAGCAAGTCAGGAATAAACATGGGATTTTAATTCATATCCTTCCCAAACTTTATATATGCATACGCTTCAGAAAAGGACAATGTCGTGACACATAGGTAAGATGAAAAAATCCGACAGTGGGATTTTTTCATGCATTTACTTATGTACATGAGAAAGAAGTCGATGAGTTATCATTACGAGCATTCTACTGGAAACATAACTCACGCCAATTAGGTCTGACAAACCTTTATCCCGGCCATCTGCTAATTATTTAAAAAGAGGAATCGTGAATCAAAATCCGAAGCAGACTAAATCGTTATGCAAAAAATTTGTCCAAAACAACGTAAAAAATACTGAACTGTCCTGAATTTTGTGGTGGAATGAGATGGCTAAAAAAAAGAGGAAGAGATACAAAGACGGATAGATAGTTGGACAGAAATGTAGATATATAAAAAGAGAAAGAGAGATGATTTTATAGAAAAAAGAGGGAAATTCAGTCAGACTTCTCCCTCTTTCTGTTTAAATACTTTTATACTAATCCGTCCATGTACTCTCTTTCTCTTCCTCTTTAAGACTAAAGGGTAATTAGACGGCCAAACGGTTTGACAAACCCGGTTTGTCAAACAAGTGTTTGAAGTGATGTTTGACCGTGTGAATAGGGTATTTGGTTGTCAAACACGTTCGACAAACGTGTTTGACGATCAAATACCCCATTCACACGGTCAAACATCACTTCAAACACTTGTCTGACAAACCGGGTTTGTCAAAATGTTTGACCGTGTAAATGGCCCATAAGACATCCTCTTCCTTCTTGTGATCTGGATCCTGTCATAGAAAGAATTTCACTTAATCTACATTCACCATAAGTTGGGAAAATCAATTCCTCGACGCTTTATTAGTATATACCTGTATCAAAAGTGTTTTCATCAACACAAGAGTAAAAAGCTCTTGCTAGGAAGATGCAGGTTAATAAAAGTAAACAAGAAGATTCCATCTGTCCAAATCACCTCAAATTTGCTAAGAGAATTTTCCATGTCTTCCTCAACAAATGATATAAGTACACAGACCAAAAAAACAAAAAAACAAAAAAAAACGATAAATTAACTATTTATTTTTTACTTCTTTAATGAAAAGGTACTCTTTTCAGATCTGTTTGTTTGTCTTTTATGCTTGTAAAATTCACCTTTCGTTCCTCTTTGTTGTATGTAGAAGAAATAGGACACAAGAAATTCTCGCATACGAGTAAACCAATTTGATAGAATAATTAAAATCGAGGTCTAACGTTCTTAGAGGGGACTGGTTAGTGATGAAGATTTAATAACAGACAATATAAAGTCATGAGGGATAATAGAGGCATCCTAGGATTTTTCTACATCCATACACAAAATGAATGTTTCTGTTTGTATAAAGAAATTCGGACGAAATAGAACAAATAGCCCGTAAAGTACCACTCAAGAAGAACAAAGAGAAAGAACATACTAGTACAACAAACAAGTACGTGTACATATGTATGTATGCATGTATGTATGCATGTATGTATTTATGTATGTATGTATGTATGTATGTATGTATGTATGTATGTATGTATGTATGTATGTATGTATGTATGTATGCTTGCATGTATGTATATGTATGTAATTATGTACGTAAACATATATGAATATAAGACTTATTGACCCACTGTCGGAGAATGAGATAAGATGGACAGATAATCTGTATATTTCGACCACTATCTGTCGTCCTTTTCAGTAGAATGATGACAGCGGGTCAATAAGTCTTATTTTGCAAATGTGCTACTACATTATACCTTCCTAATGTATGAATATATATATATATATATATATATATATACACACACATATATATATATATATATATATATATATATATGCAAAGTAGACCACTTGGAAAAAGGAAACTAACGAAGCAGAGCGCTTTCGTATATTACATCTTCAGTGCAACAAGTACAAAGTAATAGAAATGCATACATAATGTATACACGAAACAAAGGAACAAGGGCAGTTTGGATATGGGTAGCGGCCAATTACCACCTGGGGGCGGAAGAGGGCCGCTACCCATATCCAAAATGTCCTTGTTCCTTTGTTTCGTGTATATATTATGCATGCATTTCTATTACTTTGTACTTGTTGCACTGAAGATGTAATATACGAAAGCGCTCTACTTCGTTAGTTTCCTTTTTTCCAAGTGGTCTACTTTGCATAAGTGAATACACGTACCCGTGTTCTTATTAGCATATATATATATATATATATATACATATATATATATATATATATATATATATACATATAGTGATCGAATGAGCGAGTGCTTAAATGTGATCCGTTACTCTGTTATAACCATCCCATGGTAGGATCCTTCGATATGGTTTTATCTCGATGTTTAGCAAACGACAGTACACGTATGTTGAGAGAGTTTACATTTCGAGTTTCATGTTCTGCGGGCTGAGAGATCAAATCCAAAGAAGATTCGAAAAAGAAAGAAAGAAAAGAAATCATAGTCCCATTTTCTTTCTTCAGATGCCAAATCTCCCTTCCTATCTCAGCCACTTAGGAATAAAGAAATGCGATTTGTACATGAAATTGAAGGATAAAGAAATTATGAAAGACTTGTTTTGTTCACTAATGAGGAAACGTGGTTTTCCATTTACGAGGGGCGATTTGGGTCCACGGTGGAAAGAAATTACATTTTTACTAACCAGCAATAGAGGCTGGATTTAGATTTCGCGGATCGCGGAAAAGATTCGCGAATATAAAATCTCAGGAGTTAGACCTCTTTCTCGCTGTTGTCATTTGATTCTATTCGAATCAAGTAAATATTCTTGTTACCTAATCACAAACCTCTATCCACTGACTCCCTCGGTTCCATGTACTCACTATTACTGTAATTACCCAAGTCGTTACTCAGTTACCTTTTATTACCCAAAGTATTAAAAATGAGGAAATGTTCGATTCTTTGTGACCTTTTGGAGGCACTGTTATCTATTCAGGTGAATAAAATTGTATGGCGTTTGCCTAAACAACAAGGAAGGGTAAGTTGATATGACTGGGATCCATTTACCTTGGATACCTTTTACTAAACTTATTCAAACGAAATCACTGGAAAAAATAAAGTAAATATATTAATAAAATGGAGAGAAAAAATATTTAAGTAAATAAGTATAAAAATTAATATATAAATCAAATCAATCAATAAATGAATAATATATAAATAAATAAACAAATAAGTAAATATATAAATAGAAATAAATGAGTACATAAACAAATAGATAAATTAATATATATACACACACATATATATATATATATGTATATATATATATATATAAAAACATATGTAAATAAATTAGTATACAAACGGATAAATGAATAAATATATAAAATTGATAAATAGAAAATAAAAAATAAATAACTGGAATGATAGATAGATAACCGAATATATAAAAAAATGAATAGATAAATAGATAAGTGAATAGATGTATAAGTGAATAAATATATACATAAGTAAATGAGCAAATGTATAAACAAATAGATAAAAAAAATTATAGATGAATAGGTAAATGAATAGAAAATGAATACATAATTTAACGAATAGAAAATAGATGAATAATACATGAATGAATAAAATCAAATAGATAGTTGAGTAGATAAAAGGATATTATAATTATTACTACTATCATTATCATTACTATTATTGCTATTATCATAAGTATTATTACAAAATTATATAAAAAATAATGATATTATTACTATTAATACCACTACCATTACCATCATTTTTATTAATAATATAATATCTTATTGTTAGTGATATTACTATCATGACTACTATGATCGTTATCACTATTACTATTATCATTATAATCATCATCATCATCATCGTCGTCATTGTCGTCGTCGTCTTCGTTGTTGTTATCGTCGTTATTGTCATCGTCGTCGTTGTCGTTATCGTCGTTCTCGTCATCGTCGTCATTGTCGTTATCGTCGTCATTCTCATCTTATTCCATAATCTCCTTTTGCCCCTCAATTATTGCTGTTATCATAAGTACTAATAAAGACTTATATCATAAGTAATAATGGTATTACTATTAATGCCACTATCATTATCATCATTATTATTAACAGTATGATATCTTATTATTAATTATATTACTATCATTACTATCATCATCATCATCATCATCATCATCATCATCATCATCATCATCATCATCATCATCATCATCATCATCATCATCATCATCATCATCATCATCATCATCATCATCATCATCATCATCATCATCATCATCATCATCATCATCATCATCATCACTATCACTATCACTATCACTACCACTACCACCATCACCATCACCATCACCATCACCATCACCACCACCATCACCATCATCATCATCATCATCATCATCATCATCATCATCATCATCATCATCATCATCATCATCATCATCATCATCATCATCATCATCATCATCATCATCATCATCATCATCATCATCATCATCGTCGTCGTCGTCGTCGTCGTCGTCATCGTCGCTGTCGTCGTCGTCATGATCATCGTCATCTTCCTTCTCCTCATCGTCGTCGTCATTGTCATCGTCATCATCATCGTCATCGTCATCGTCATCGTCATCGTCATCGTCATCATCATCGTCATCGTCATCGTCATCCTCATCGTCATCATCATCATCATCGTCATCGTCATCGTCATCGTCGTCATCGCCATGGTCATCGTCATTTTAATTCATAATGTTATTACACAATTTCATTCGGGCCCTTTGGTGACCTGAAGCTTACACTCCGTCCACTTCCAGAGCCCTTTTTTGTTTTTACTAGCGGGCTGAGACGAGGCTTTGAGCTCGCCGGGCCATAACTCTTTATTATATGACTCTCTTTGTGACCCCAAACTTCGATAATCAAGAGCGAAACTTTACACTCAGTCGTCCCCAGCTCTAGGGACGCTCTGCCTCTCGCTCGCACGCGCTTAATTCTTTTACTGTATTCGCCCGGATGCGGCGGTGCTCAGCAGAAGGGCACGTTTCGTCAGTCCGGCTGGTCTGAAATGGGACTCGTTCTTCTTCCTCTCTCTCTCTCTCTCTCTCTCTCTCTCTCTCTCTCCCTCTCTCTCTCTCTCTCTCTCTCTCTCTCTCTCTCTCTCTCTCTCTCTCTCTCTCTCTCTCTCTCTCTCTCTCTCTCTCTCTCTCTCTCTCTCTCTCTCTTCTTCTTCTTCTTCTTCTTCTTCTTCTTTTCTTCTTTTTTCTTTTTTCTATTTTTCATATTTTTTCTTCTTTTTCTTCTACTTATTCTTCTTCTTTTTTCTTTTTCTTCTTCTTCTTCTCCTTCTTTTTCTTCTTCTTCTTTTTCTTCTTCTTCTTCTTCTTCTTCTTCTTCTTCTTCTTCTTCTTCTTCTTCTTCTTCTTCTTCTTCTTCTTCTTCTTCTTTTCCTTTTTAATTCTTCATTCTTCTTCTTCTTTTTCTTTTCCTTCTTCATTCTTCATTCTTCTTCTTCTTCTTCTTCTTCTTCTTCTTCTTCTTCTTCTTCTTCTTCTTCTTTCTTAGAATGTTTTAAGCTATCTTCGTATGTTTTGTTCCCCATGCTCGGTATGAGATATGTGGTTCAGCTTCATACCCTTTATAATCAATCAATGGCTTTCATTAGATCTGAGCGCCGTGCAGAAACAGCATATTCCAAGTATGGGCGGACCAGTGATCTATATATTTTATTAATTACAGCAAGATTATTCAAGTCAAAAGATCACCGTACCAGTAAATCTATTACATTCGTTTTCTTTGAGGCAGAAATACGGGGCTTAGATGTTTTAATGTCATTACTGAAATTACACCGAGATCGTTTTTATTTTCTAGTTTGGTTGTATATGATAAACAACCAAGGTAACATCACACATTCCACGATGAATCAATCCCAAGCTACCTGCCTATTTGTATGTACATCTCCTCTTTTTCATATATTACCTTCACTGATCTCAGAACACATGACAGCGGAGCAAGGCCGCCTAAAAGTATAGAGGAACTGGTAAACTACAGTAAGAACACTAATAATACACTTCCGTTGTGCTCTACATTGCGTTCATGTACACTGCCGTATACATTTTCTTTGTCCGTGATTTTTTTAAGTATCCCAACTACTCTATTTTGATATTTATATTCGTCTAACTGTAGACAATTGATGTAAACTTCAACTCCTTTTTAACAACTTGGTCTTGCATTACCATATATTCTTTTTTCTATTTTATCTTTTAGATTTGCCTCTTTCAATTTTGTCGAAATACTCAGGAAAACCGTGAATTGATAACTTCTTTTATTCTCTTCTTTATTCCATTTCCTTTATAAAAAAAACACATCAAATATGACACTTCTGTAGCTTCAAAAACTCTTCATTATAATTCAAATCTTTTAAAGAGCAATTGGAACCATTCTATCATGCTCCAAAATTCCTTCCTCGTTTTTCTTTTGGTAATATCTATTTCTGGCAATTTTCCTTATTGAATTACGTGCACTGAATTTGCTGTTTTACTTCATTACTGCCTCTACAAAACCATTCATATCTCTCATTTCTCTTATTTTCTCAATTGATAAAGCTCACGTGTATTTATCTATAGTCCTAAAGATATTTCATTTATTTCCGTCATTTTTACTACTACACCTACACTTCCCTACTCTCTTTTCTCTTTTTCTCTTCTCTTCTCTTTCTCTTTCCTATCTTTATCTCTCATTTATTCTCCCTAATTTCTCTCCTTTTATTTTTCACTATTTTTCCCTTTTTCTCTTTCGACTTTCCTCAGTTCTTTTTTCTTCATTTTCATTTCTTTCTCTTTTTTCCGTATTACCTTCTCTCACTCTCCTTTTTCTTCATATCTCTCTCTCTCTCTCTCTCTCTCTCTCTCTCTCTCTCTCTCTCTCTCTCTCTCTCTCTCTCTCTCTCTCTCTCTCTATCTCTATCTCTCTCTCTCTCTCCTTCTCACTCTCTCCATTTTCTTTATCTCTCTCTCTCTCTCTCTCTCTCTCTCTCTCTCTCTATATATATATATATATATATATATATATATATATATATATATATATCTATATATATATATCCTTCTCACTCTCTCCTTATCTTGTCTTTATTTCTCTCTCTCTCTCTCTCTCTCTCTCTCTCTCTCTCTCTCTCTCTCTCTCTCTCTCTCTCTCTCTCTCTCTCTCTCTCTCTCTCTCTCTCTCTCTCTCTCTCTCTCTCTCTCTCTCTCTCTCTCCCTCTCTCTTTGTATGCTCCCCTGTTTTCACGTGTGTGAATGCATACATCATGAATACTGTCGAACATTCTCATCGTGGTTGGCTGAGAAAAATGATTCTATTGACGCTCATTAGTCCACGGGGGACTTTATTCGATACTCTCCCTTCCACGAAGGGGAGGAGGGGGGGGGGATGTGACGTCATGTTCTGTTATGAGACAGGAATCGGCGAAATGAGGAGGCAGAACAGTCATGAAAATGAGTTGCTTCATTATCCATTCTGGCATGGACGAAAACGGAAAGAAAACTGTCAAATACGGATTTACCATGTCATTATATTTATCATTTTATATTCTAATGTTATTATTTTTTTTCTTGTTTGTTTTATGTAGTTATTAAGGAGGGTTAGGACTTATCCATTGGACGAGTGTATTACAAATAAAAAGGATCACAAAGGCCTATGCCGACAGACCGTTTGGTCCATAACTAGGTCGGATACGGAAAAATATATATACTAATGATAAATAAATAAAATAAAAATAAATAAAAGTTATAATGATATAAATAATAATGAATAAAGTAAATAAATGCATAGGTATAGTTAAATAATAAACAAACAGGTAAATAGTAAATAATAATAAATTGCCAGATAACTAATAATAAGTGAAAATCAAGCAAATAATAACAAACGAATAATAACAAAAAAATAACATAAAATAAATGGCAGTCATTACAGCATCTTGCTTGGGTGTCTATCTAAACGAGTCGTAAAGTTTTCAAACGGAACTACATTGGACTGCCTACACAGACATATTCTCCATTGTTACGTTCTCGTATCACCAATGTAATTTTATGTCAGCCAGGTTCGTCAATAGAGGAACATCAAAAGGTAAATGTGAATCATTCTGAAGACTTATGGGTCAGGTCTAGGTGTGTGTAACTTTACACAAGAAACACAATTCAAACTTTTCAATACGTTAATGTCATCTATTGCGCCTAGGGATGATACGTGTTCCCGCACTGACAGAGTTCAAGTTTTTAATAATTTTCCTTTAATATGAAGCTACCCCTTCTATACAGGGGAAAAAAGCCCTTGATGTATAAATATATAGATAGACCTTTCATATGAATTTTCTTTCTTTTACGATGGATTCAATAGTGTATAGCAATTATTTTTCAAGGTTATTATATAAGTGATTATATCGATTGGGATTTGGGTTAAAAGATCTGGAGTCGTAGCGGAAGCTGTCACCATTTTCCCTATATGCTCAGACGTTTAGGGCAAGTGGCGGTCACTGGTGCTTGTAAGCAGACCATAGTCTCAGCGTATATAGTCGACTCCCATCACCTACTTT
>NC_134781.1:83270161-83272661 GCF_046742065.1 Oratosquilla oratoria
TCAATCCTCTCTCCGTTAGTCCTCTCGCTCCAGCGCCTTCGAGCTCTTTGACACATATCCTAAAGTCATGGTAAGGCTCTTTCCTCATAGTGTTAAGTCAATGAAGACCACGTTGCCACGTTTCAACAGGTATATGACTCTCCTTAGGTGAATAGCTGCCCTGGGTTCCTGGGTTCCTGGGTTCCTGGGTTCCTGGATTCCTGGGTTCCTGAGTTCCTGGGTTCCTGGGTTTTTGAATTCTTGGGTTCTTGGGTTCTTGGGTTCTTGGGTTCTTGGGTTCTTGGGTTCTTGGGTTCCGGAGTTCCTTGGTTCCTGGGTTTTTGGATTCTTGGGTTCCTGGGTTCTTGGGTTCCTGGGTTCCTTGGTTCCTAGTTTCCTGGGTTCCTGGGTTTTTGGATTCCTGGGTTCCTGGGTTCCTGGGATTCCTGGGTTCCTGGGTTCCTGGGTTCCTGGGTTCCTGGGTTCCTGGGTTCCTGGGTTCCTGGGTTCCTGGGTTCCTGGTTTCCTGGGCTCCTGGGTTTTTGGATTCTTGGGATCTTGAGTTCTTGGGTTCCTAGGTTCCTGGGTTCCTGGGATTCCTGGGTTCCTGGGTTCCTGGGTTCCTGGGTTCCTGGGTTCCTGGGTTCCTGGGTTCCTGGGTTCCTGGGTTCCTGGGTTCCTGGGTTCCTGGGCTCCTGGTTTCCTGGGCTCCTGGGTTTTTGGATTCTTGGGATCTTGAGTTCTTGGGTTCCTAGGTTCTTGGGCTTTTGGGCTCTTGTGTCCCTGGGTTCTTGGGTTCTTGGATTCTCGGATTATTGAGTTCTTAGATTATTGGGTCCTCGAGTTCTTGGGTTTTTAAGTTATTGGGTTCTTGGATCCTTGGGTTCTTGGATCCTTGGACCTTGGGTTCTTGGATTCTTGAGTTCTTCTGCTCATGGGCCCTTGGGACCATAGGGTCTTGTGTTTTCGGGTTTCTGGGTTCTTGTGTTCTTGCTTTCTTGTGTTTTTGCGTTGTTGTGTTCATGTATCCTTGTGTTCTTTAATTCTTTCGTTCTTTTGTACTTTTGTTTTTAAGTTCTCATGCTCTTGTGTTCTGGTGTTCCTTTACTCTTGCATTCTTGTATGCTTTTATTCTTTTGGTCCTCTATTTTTGTGTTCTTGTGTTGTTGTGTTCTTGTATTCTTGTGTTTTTGTGTTCTATATGTTTGTGTTCTCGTGTTCATGGGTACCTGTGCTCTTGTATTCTCAATTTTGACTACCCTGTCAGGCTGCTCGACGAGTTACCAATTGTTGTTAAAATCTAAAAGCGACGAATTTGATTGATTGGATCCATATACGTGCGGTTCATGCACTAAGCTGATAGATATTTGTCCAATCGTGATTGAAAATATTTTACAGGTACAGGGCTTATGTTTCTGTGTGTGTGTGTGTGTGTGTGTGTGTGTGTGTGTGTGTGTGTGTGTGTGTGTGTGTGTGTGTGTGTGTGTGTGTGTGTGTGTGTGTGTGTGTTTCTATGCATTATTCTCTTTTATATATATATATATGCACACAAATAAAAGAATCTAGAAGTATCTAAAGGGTACATATGCACAGCCAAATCCAACTGGAGTGTCCGGGCTTCTGCCTTCAACCATACAAGCATGTTTGCCTTCGAAGAACAAAGACCGGGAAGGGAGACTTCCATTGTCGGGAGATCTCCAGGGCGTGTCGAGAGGAGCACTGTGAAGACTTATCTCCCCTCCAGAGGGGAGGAGTCGGAAAGGTAGGGTTACTACGTTCCAAACAGGAGACAAGAAAGTAAATTTACAAGAAAAAATTGACAATCAACGTGTTTGCACTCTGAAAACCAGCCTCAGGATTTGAAAAGGCTTAATAGATTCTGTTTTTGCAAAAGCGAGAGAGTATAATTTGGTTTGTAATGAGCTAAATGAACACAAAAAATCTTCAAATACAAAAGAAAAGAACATTGAATACTATTTTTATTATTCAACGTTGAGGAACCTCTCTCAACTTCCATGTTTGTAGTATATTATAGTATTTGGTTTATTGGGGATTTTATCTATGTGAACACTCCTGCCACTTTAGGCTGAGAAATATTTTTTACAATATTTGTTGTAATTTGCGAAGACTCTATTATTTTTTATCCATCTATTATAATTAACTCTTGGGAACCGCCGATCAGCTGATTAAAATCGTCAGCCAGAATATAATTAGTTAAGTCCCTCATCATCATGATCGAGACAGAACAATCGTTTTACTACGAAATCACCTCCCAATTGAACGAAACTTTATGGTTCAAGTCGAAATATCGTTCATTAACATCCCTGGGTCGCAGGGGTTAATCAAGACGAAGTTAACTGTATTACGGCGCAAGGCAATGAGATCAGAACACTTCGGCTGGAACAAAGCAAACGTGGGTCCAGTGATTACAAAAGGGGGTTGTGGAGAAGAACAATACGTGAAGATAACTTTTTCGGTGGGGAAATTGTAATTTTTGCCTGTAATTCAACGTATACAGTGG
>NC_134781.1:83277661-83300161 GCF_046742065.1 Oratosquilla oratoria
CGGTAAAAGATCAAAATATCAAAATTCTAACTAGAACGGTCTACCCATTCTGATGCAAAAACTGAAAAAATCTTCCGATCACCTGACCGAAAGAGAGAGTCTACCAAAATTATAAGTGACACAACTGGGTCTGTTTGGGTCTCGTATCCTCTTCCTAGTCCCGGGTTCGAATCCCGCACTCCTCTCCGATTCCCAACATCGCACAGTAGGAGAGAGATGAAAGTTTCGGCTAAAAATAATCAGCGTTTCCTGGCGTATGCCCTTAATCACCATTAAAATTGTTGGAAACAGAGCACAAAAAGGCCAAGAAATATATACAAACGTTCATATTTTTATCTCGTTTGTTTTCTATTATATTTTCCATTTGGTCTTCTAATGAGAGTTTTTATATAATGGAACTTTATCTTGAGCATGTTTGACTTCCTTATTGTCTCCTCAGAATTTTTACAAAGGATTACAAAGGCGGAGCATTCCGACAGGAGACCTTTTGATCCATATCTAGGTCGGATGCGAAAAAAATTCATAATAATAATAAAATGATAAATAAAAATGATGATAATGTAAATAAAAAATAAAATACATAAATAAATGCATAGGTATAGTTAAATAATAAACAAACAGGTAAATAGCAAATAATAATAAATTGACATATAACTAATAATAAATAAAAATCAGACAGACAAATGATAACAAAACAAAAACAAATAATATAAGATAAATTATAATCATTACAGCATCTTACTTAGGTATTGATGCTGTAATGATTATAATTTATCTTATATTATTTGTTTTTGTTTTGTTATCATTTGTCTGTCTGATTTTTATTATGGAACTTAATTTCACATACATTCACTTCATCATTTTAGTAGAGGCCATTTCTTTATCTATTTTTTCTTTCTTATAATTAAATTTTACTTTCCATGTGTCCTATAATCTTATTTCATTGCTTTTGTTGATTTGATAAAAAGATAATGTTTTCTGTGTTTAAACAATAGTTCATAATATCGATACTCTATATTCTCAGTTGATTACTTTGGTTGATAAAAAAGAATGTCGATTTTTCATCATCTCAATGATTTGCTTTGGTTAATTAGATAAAAGAAATGTTTGTTTTTTCTATATTTGAATGTCGATAATACAAAGGAAATAAATCATATTTATATGCAAATTTGAAGACATATTTAACAATTTTTATACAGTTTCGTAAACTCTATTTGTTGACTTTTTCTTTATTTCCCGTTTTTCATTTAATCCTACACTTTTTTATTTCGTTTTCTTTTGTCGTTATAAGTTAGTCAGATGCAAGACTTCGCAAGAGCTTCCATCTGTTATATTCTTATTTTTCTGTGTTTCGCATTATGTTAAGCTCTCTCTCTCTCTTTTGCAATTGTACTAATTCATCTTGCAAAGTAAATTACTTCTCATTCAGCGTATGAAAATGTAATATGCTTGTATGTAGCTGCGTCTCAGAGCAAAATATGTGGCCGGTTGTTTCGGAAGAAAAGTGCAATTGGTATTGTCGTGCCTCAGAGCTAGACATGTTTCTATTAAGACGCTGGGCCCCCCCTTTTTTTTTTTTTTTTTTTTTTTTTTTACTGTCAATGGTATCTCGTGTGTGTGTGTGTGTGTGTGTGTGTGTGTGTGTGTGTGTGTGTGTGTGTGTGTGTGTGTGTGTGTGTGTGTGTGTGTGTGTGTGTGTGTGTGTACGTTTGTGTACGTACGCTCTGTGTATACGTTTGTGTTTGTGTGTGTGTGTGTGTGTGTGTGTGTGTGTGTGTGTGTGTGTGTGTGTGTGTGTGTGTGTGTGTGTGTGTGTGTGTGTGTGTGTGTGTGTGTGTGTGTGTGTGTGTGTGTGTGTGTGTGTGTATTAAGCGTTTCATATCACTGAAATAATCCATACCAAGCATATATACCACTGATTTCTTCTCATATATAAAATTCTTGTTCTTATAACTTTGCATGGCATTTTTATTTTTCATTCTTATCATTATATTTGTTATTCACATGTGAACACAAATGTCTTGTTCATGATCTCCAAAGGATTCTCCGACGCTTATAGCTTTCATTTATTTTTATTTATCTAATTATTATTAGTATTTAA
This sequence comes from Oratosquilla oratoria, assembly GCF_046742065.1. NCBI lineage: Eukaryota > Metazoa > Arthropoda > Malacostraca > Stomatopoda > Squillidae > Oratosquilla > Oratosquilla oratoria. The sequence continues at coordinate 83,279,763 of NC_134781.1, forward strand.
TTTTGGTAATCATCCTGTTCATTACATATTTTTTCTTCATTTTTATTTTGGGGCTTGATCTCTTTTCGTTTATTGCCTTGTGAGATTATTCCTTTCAGTCCGTTGATGTGATTTATAAATGCGTTTAAGCAATCGCTAATAAATTATGATTCTTTTATCTGCCTCTGATGATTTGCATTTTTTTTTTCATGCCACTAGGCAATTTTTCTCAGTCGAAAGGAATTCCTCCTATTTACATTTAAATGGATATGTAGGTGTTTTGTCTGCAGTAATTAGCGCTTATATCCTTGGAGACAATATCCCACTGTGGAGATAGTGTTATAGAAGTGTTAAGGGAGAGATATGATTAGTATATAGGAGAACGTGAAGATAGATTTTTTTTTTTTTTGCACCCTTTGTTTTTTTTTTTTTTTTTTTTTTTTTTTTTTTTTTTTTTTTTTTTTTTTTTTTTTTTTTTTTTTTTTTTTTTTTTGTGATCGGAGTGTAGATGCACCCTTACGATGGATATCAAAATACTAGAATCCCCATTTGTGATAAAAACAAAACAAAATCAACCTCCCTCATTTCCATGACAATTCTATTTTCTCCGTCTCACCTTTTTCATTGTGTCCTGTTATACGTTTCCCGTTTTCTCTTTCGAATTGCAGGAAGAAATCACGGTTCTTCAAATTGCGTAATTCTTAACTTGTTTAAAGCGTACTTCATTTGTGTCGTTTATATTTATTTTTTCTTTTGGTTCATCGCATTTATTGCGTTTATTACATCTCCAACAATCTCGTTTAACTTTCTGATTAAGTTACTTGACTCAATCAACACAGAGTAAAAGTATGTACAGTCTCCATCACTTCCAAGAGAATGTGATCTTGTTGTCTTTTGGGTGATTTGACAATCACACACAAAGTTGAAGATTTTTACTTATCCATCTATCATTTTGTTTTATTTCTTCCTATATTTTTCTTATATTTTATTTGAGGTCGTTGTAGGACATTCGTCTTCTTCATCTTCTATATTCCCACTCTATAGTCTTATTCAGTTTATTATCATTCAGGTCTTTAAATGGGTCAAGGGTTTGAACAAGGGTTATGCAGGCAAGGTCATCATATTAAGACAGCAATGTAGGACTCGTAATAATTACAAAGGATTACAAAGGCGGAGCATGCCGACAGGAGACCTTTTGGTCCATATATAGGTCGGATGCGGGAAAAAAATCATAATAATAATAATAAATAGATGAATAAAATCTAAATCATTTCAAATTAGACAAATTAGGTTTAAGAAGGAAATAGACAAGAACTGGTTTAGCAGCAGTTTGGTTAACGAATGGAATACTGTAGACTTAGTAACCATGTAGATAACGCTAAAAAAAAAGATTGTTTTAGGAGAACGTTAAATGACTTTATGGACAGCTATTGCATATGATAAGGGACATGTATCTCCGTAGTGTAGGCCTTATAGTCTCTTGCAGCCTCCTCTATTCTTATCTTCCTATATCTTTAGTAAGGGTGTCTTTCCACGTGGGTATCGGTCTTCCTTGTCTTCTTCCTCCATCCACCTCAGATGTTTATGAAGTTCTTTTTTACCTAAAGTCTTCTGTTTTCACCATATACCCGTGACCGTTACATCTTCCTGTTTTGTATGATTTTTATTTATAATCTCTATCAAACACACACACATATATACAAACATGTGCACGTATATAAACACACACACACACACACACACACACACACACACACACACACACACACACACACACACACACACACACACACACACACATCTCGTGGCGCAGTTGTAGATTTCCCGGCCGCCAATACGGAGATCCAGGTTCGAATCCCGCCCAGGGCTGAACTGCTCTGAGCTCTCTTCCGGGAGGGTAATAGCTGTCAATCATAAGTCCAGCACATGATCCAAGACCATGGTGAATCACACACACACACACACACACACACATACACACACACACACACACACACACACACACACACACACACACACACACACACACACACACACACACACACACACACACACACACACACACACACACACACACACACACACACACACACACACACACACACACACACACACACACACACACGACATCTATTGCAGAGTACAAAGAAATTATTTACAAATAGAATTACTGTTTAAATCATCCATTTGTAATTACAAAATATTTTCACCAATATTCCTAGTGAATACTGATGCTCTTGATGACTGTTATTTACTAGCGTTTCTATCCTTATAGAAAATATCACACAGCTGTTGTGCTTTAGTACACATTGAAATAAAAGAAATTAATATCTAACCGGAAGAGTGATAAATATATAATTTAAGAAGAGTACAGGTAAGGTTATTGGATCGTTATTTTCAAAGGAATAAACAACCTGGATGTCTTTTGTTATTGATTCTATTTGTGAATATTATGTTGGCTTTGTGACGAGGCCTCAGACCCGTTCTACTTTTGCGTGTGTGAGTGCGCGAGTGCGAGTGTGCGTGCGTGTCATCATTGTCACTGTTAACATTGTCATCACTATCGTCGTCATTGTCATTGTCATCATCGTGACTATCATCGTCATCATCATCATCATCATCATCATCATCATCATCATCATTATCATCATCATCATCATCATCATCATCATCATCATCATCATCATCATCATCATCATCATCATCATTATCATCACCATCACCATCACCATCACCATCACCATCATCATCATCATCATCATCATCATCATCATCATCATCATCATCATCATCATCATCATCATCATCATCATCGTCATCGTCATCATGATAATGATAATATCCATTACTACCCCCATTATTATCATTACCCTGACCATCATCGTTATCGTCACCATCATCATCATTATATCTGTTCTTGTCAACATCTCCATTTCAAAGTTATATATATAATTGTTATTGTAATTAATACTTCTACCATTATCACCATCAGGATAAATTAGTATATTCGTATCTGAAATGATATGACAAAAATAACTCATGATCATAAGAAAGCAATTGAGATAGTAAAAAAAAGCATCGCTTGTTCACAAAGACGCTTTTACCATTCTTCACCTGAATTGCGTTATTTCCCTTTGCAATCTTCCAGGAAGATGCCCGTCCCATCATTGCAAATCACAAGGAAAACGTTCCGGGTGGTACGGATTTGACCGGAGAGCGCAATGGCTCACTGTTTGCGTCCGGGGGGGAGAAAAGCAATTAAAGATTTCAGTTTAAGCGTTGTGTAGGACAGGTGATTACTCGTAAAGTTTGTCCAAAAGCTTAGAAGAAAGAAAGGGGGAGAAAGAAAGAGAAGAAGAATGAGGGACAGAGGAAGAAAAAGAGAGGAAGAAAGAGAAGAAGAATGAGGGGCAGAGGAAGTAAAAGAGAGGAAGAAAGAGAAGAAGAATGAGGGGCAGAGGAAGAAAAAGAGAGGAAGAAAGAGAAGAAGAATGAGGGGGAGAGGAAGAAGAAGAGAGCAAGAAACAGAAGAAGAAGAATGAGGAGCAGAGGAAGAAAAAGAGAGCAAGAAAGAGAAGAAGAATGAGGGGCAGAGGAAGAGCAAGAGAGGAAGAAAGAGAAGAGGAAGAATGAGGGACACAGGAAAAAGAGAGGAAGAAAGAGAAGAAGAAGAATGAGGGTCAGAAGACGAAAAAGAGAGGAAGAAAGAGACAGAAAGAGAGGATGAGGGATGAAGAGGTCGCAGAGGAAAAAGGAAACAAAAAAAAAAGAGTAAAGAAGAGAGACAGTGAAAAAAGAGGATTTGAGGAGATAGGGAGAAAGAGAGCAAGTGGGGAAGAAATTAGATAAGGAGGTAGACAGAAAGGAAGAAATGGGAAGAAGATAGAGAGGGAGGAAGAGAAAAAGAGAATAAAAGGTAGAGACCGGAATAAATAAAAAACAAAAAAGAAAGGAAGAATGAAAGAAAAAGAAAGAAAAGGGGAGGAAGAAAGATTCAGAAGAAGAAAGAGAGAATAAGAAAGAGGTGGAGGTAGAGAGAAAGAGAAGAGAAAGAGAGACGAGAGAAGAGATAGGAAGGGATGAAAATAGCAGTGGTGACTAATACTTTGAACATCATCAATAATCCAAACCACTTCAGTTATTTTTCACTTTTAAGTAATCACTTTCATCCGAAACTCATGAATAAAAAGTGACCAACCTATATTCTTAGCTCCAAATGAAGACGTCATATTTACCATGTGTGTTCTGATAGCCTGAATGAATGGTAGTCACTCGTAACTGAGGACTTTGTACGAAAGAAAATGGAGCCAAAGCCAAGCATAACATAGTGGGATACAGTCATATACAAAGTCCTAATCCCCATCTTAGTGTCATAACAGAATATTTTGCGCTAACTCTACGTTGGAGAAAAAAGGTGGGTCCATAGTTTCGTCTTCCCACCCCATTTAGTTCCATTTTAAGACATACAGGGAAACAGGGTGGCAGTATTCTTGTCCCCCAGTGTTGGGTGCAAAGGAAAAACGAGTAGAGAAAGAAATCATAGATGTGGTAGATGATAAAGAATTAATCTAAGGAAGGATAGTAAAGAATAGAAATATCGAGCCATTCTCACTGAATAGTCTCCAACCACAAAAGAATGTCACGTGCCTCTGGTCCGTAGAGGTGTAACGACCCGACCCCTACCCATTACCATTCTACCCACACCCTCTATCCGCTGGCCAAACCCTAAACTTTGGGGAAAATATATTTGGACGAGTTGGGGTCTGTTGACCATCGAAAAACTTTTCTCCCAACCCTCTCTCCCCTCCCCCCTTTCCCTTTCTCCCCTTCCTCTCCCTCCCCCTCCTCCCCATAACCAGGACCTTTCTTGGCACAAAGGCGCCTCTTGAGGCACCTTCCTCAATGGCTAAGTAAGAAGGAGTCTCCGATGTTCTTCAGGAGTCTCCGAGGTTCTTCGGGAGAGTCTCCGAGGTTCTTCGGGAGAGTCTCCGGGGTTCTTCGGGAGTCTCCGAGGTTCCTCGGAAGAGTCTCTGGAGAAGGTCCATGGGGGATGACGTTGACCACCTGGATCCATTAGCAAGTGTCCGAAGTCAATTCATTCTCCTCAATGGTTAAGTAAGAAGGAGTCTCCGATGTTCTTCGGGAGCCTCCGAGGTTCTTCGGGAGTCTCCGAGGTTCTTCGGGAGAGTCTCTGGAGGAGGTCCATAGGGGATGACGTTGAGCACCTGGATCCATTAGCAAGTGTCCGAAGTCAATTCATTCTGGGGCTGTGGCGAGAGGGGGGAGGGAGGAAGAGGGAGGGGGAGAGGGGGGAGAAGGGAGGGGGAGAGGGGGAGGAGGAGGGGGTGTTGTTTTCGTTCCGTCCATAATAGTGCGACCATATATCAAGTTCCGTGTCAAGATCACCTTGGTAAATGGGATGCGTTAGGGTTTAATTCTTTATCTATTTGTTTTTCTTTTCTTTATTCTATTTCTTTATTTCATTCTATTTTATTCTATCTTATTTCAATTTCTAAAAAAAATTCAGTGAAATTAAAAAAATCGTGTTGTTTCCTTTTCAAAATTTTGTATGATATATTGTAGATTATATCCGTGAGTATAAAACACATTTTTCTATACAATTGTTGCCTTACAATAAAACTCTTTTTTGTTTTGTTTTGTAAATTGAACTGAATCAGTACAAATGTAGGTAGAAATTCTACTTGTAGATTCAAATTCAGAAAGAGATGACATGTCTTTCATACGAACTTCTAGAATTACACTTTTTTCTAGAATGGGTTTAAGCTAGAAGTTGAACTATCTAGGGCAATTGTGTTGATGTTGACTTTGAAAAGGCGATCTTGTGAAAATGGAGGACTGACCACAAATGCCTCTGGTGGTGGATTTTGAGAGAAAATTGGAAAAACGAAAACATCTGAAAGAAGTGGGATTACTGAGAGAAGGACAGGAACGAGAAGGAGAAAGGTAAAAAGAGACCGAGGGAAATGGAAGAAAAGAGTAAAAGATGAGACTTGGAAAAAGAAAAGAGAAACGGAAGAAAGGGACGCGAAGAACGGAACAAGGAGTCGAGTCAAAAAAAAAAAAAAAAAAAAAGGAGTGGGGGAGGGAGAGGTGGTGACAGAGAAACGAGATGTCAATAAAATTAATGAAGAATGCTTGGAACGTGGAAGTAAAAAAAAAAAATTGAAACCCGAAGTGACAGTGTTATTCTGAAAGAGTAAAGTAAAAAAAAAAAAATAATAAAAAAAAAATAAAAAAAAAGAGAGAGAGAGAGATAAAGACGTGCTGATAGTAGAAAAAGCAGAGAATGCGTAGACAAAATAGGAAACAACGTAACGACAGAGAAAAAAGAAAGAAAATTACACAGGATCTGAAGCCAAGGAAGATCAAAGGAACTCTAAATGTGAATGGAAATAGGGTTCAGCGGGAGAAGAGTAAGGGGAGGGCTCCTGGTAGAGATGTCGAGAGGGGAAATGATGGGGAGAAATTGCGAAAAGGGGAAACGGAAAGGGGAAGGAAGTGAAGGAACAAGAAGAGAAAAGACAAAAGATGAGGTGAAGAATCAGGTACGAATGAAATAGGACTGAAGAGGAAAGGAGAGAATGGAAAGGATGTTTGTTGAGATTCGTGCAAAGTTGGGCATATTTGTGGGGGAAATTAACAAGGGGACAGGGGAGATTGCGAGAAGGAGAAGAAGAATTACAAGGAAAACTTGAGGGGAAGAGGACAAGGAGGATATTGGAGAGGAAGAAGATGGCCAAAGAGATAAATTAATCGGATTACGAGGCGAAGAAAACGGAGCAGATGGGGTGAGCTGATGATTGAAGAAAACGGAGAAAAGTTGACCACTGTCAAGGTCGTTCCCTGGGTACCCTAAGGTCACGCAGCGCCTCGGGGTCACAATAGTCAGAAGATGAGACGCTTTTTATGATGATTAGGTCATCAGTCAAGAACGAGGTCATTCTTCCCTTCACGTCATTTCCTCCCCTTGGAGGAAATGGAGCACAAGCTAATACCATACACTGTTCCTCTTTCATTCGAAACACGAGATTGTATTAAACCCCAACGCTGTGGTGGGTTTCCCTCGGCTGAATAAGGTCATGAAGTGAGGTGGAAAGGTTGGATATACGATTATTATTGGGAAAAAATAATAGATAAATAGGTAGTTAAACGAATAAATAATGGTTAGTTATGCGACTATTATCGGGAAAAATATGATTAGATAAATAGATAAACGAGTAAATATATGTTGAATATACGATTATTATTGTAAAAAGAGCAAACGATTAAATAAATAGGTAGCTAAACGAATAAATAAAGGTTAGTTATACGATTACTATTGGAACAAAGGAATAGATAGATAGGTAGCTAAACGAGTATATAGATAAATAAATTCATAAATGAATAAACAAACAAATAAATAAGTAATAGTAATAGTAATAGGTAAATAAGCAAATGAATAAATAAATAAATTAATTAATAGATAATCAAATATATAAGCAAATGAATGAGTAAATAGATAAATAGACAAGTCAACAAATAGATAAATAAATTGATAAACGAATAGATAAATATGTAAAAAAAAAATAAAGAGATAAATAAATAGATAAATGAACAAACAGAAAGTAATTGATTTTATAGATAGATAAACAGATGAATGAATAAACATATAAACAAATAAATAAGTAAACGAATAACTAGATAAATAGATAAATAACGTAGATGAATAAATAAATAGATAAATAAATATGTGAATAAAATAAGTAAATAAATAAAAGATAATTGAAAAAATAGAAATAGATAAATAAATAGATAAATAAATAAATAAATGAATACACAAATAAATAAATAAATAAATAAATAAACAAATAAATAAATAAATAAATAAATAAATAAACAAATCAATCAATCAATAAAATTACTGATAAAAAAACAACGAAAAATGGTTATGGCTAAGACCACGCCGAGAAAATAAGAAATCAGTGCGTGACAGCTCGAGGACACAGTTGTTATAATAGAAGTCTGGTATATCCAGAGTGCGAAGAAGAAGGGACACAAATACTCATGTACTCATAAATCAACAAAATAACGACAAAGGAGTAAATGAAAAAAAAGGGTTAAGTAAAACTAAAGAGAACAAATATAACAAAAAATGTCTATAAATAAGAAAGTTAAGTACTTAATAAAGAACTGAACAAAAAAAGTAAAATAGAATGAAAGGGAACTGCGTTAAAAAACTATAAAATGGAAACATGTAAAGGTGAGAAAGAAAGTAAAATGAGAGAGAAACTAAAAGGAAAATAAAAGAAGGGGAGTGAGACAGTGTCAACACAAGAATATAAATTCTTCTACGGAGAGTCTGGAAGAACAAAACTGAAGAACTTTGGAAGTGAATGGGCAAAGAGAACAGAAGACGGGGCACACGGAAGAGAAAGACGATGAGGACAGGATCAAAAGAAAGAACAAAACTGAAGAACTTTGGAAGTGAATGGGCAAAGAGAACAGAAGACGGGGCACACGGAAGAGAAAGACGATGAGGACAGGATCAAAAGAAAGAACAAAACTGAAGAACTTTGGAAGTGGATGGGCGAGAAGAACAGAAGACGGGGCACCTGGAAGAGAAAGACTTTGAGGACAAAGCCCAAAAGAAAGAACAAAACTGAGGAACTTTGGAAGTGGATGGGCGAGGAGAACAGAAGATGGGGTACGTGGAAGAGAAAGACGATGAGGACGAGAACAAAAGAAAGAACAAAAACGAGAAGAACAGAAGATGGGATACATGGAAGAGAAAGACGTTGAGGACAGACACCCAAAAGAAAGAACAAAAATAAAGAAGAACTTTGGAAGCGGCCAGACGAGAAGAATAGAAGACGGGGCAAGTGGAGGAGAAAGGCAGACCTTGAGGACAGAAATACCTAAAGAATGAACAAAACTGAAGAAGAAGAACATGAAGAGCAGACTATGGTCCTTCGCCTGAGTAGTATGATAAGGTCTCTTTTTGCTTCAGTGTCGGAGGAAGACCTTCTAGAGTCTTCTAGACTGAAGGTGTCAAAACTTTTTCGATTAAGTTCTTCACCCAAGTGATGTACATTTTTGAAAGGTAGCAACTTCCCTCTCTTTTTTTTGGGGGGGGAGGGGAGACTCTTTCGTTTGAAGATATTAAACTACGTAGTGGACTAGAGGGTTTGTTTTAAGTCGGAAGCTTGAACTACCGAGGGGTAGGGACCAATAGAAAGAAGAAACGTATTGAGATGATTTTTTTAAAACGAGATTCGAGTGCTGATGGAAAAGATCAGTCAGAGGAGAACATTATAAGGTAAGAATAAGACAAATTCGAGAATACTGGTTTGCGTCATGACACACCGAATTTGGTGTTAAGGGGTCTCAAGGGGATTTTCGAAAAATTAAAAAGGAGAGCATTTTGAAAAGAAAATAAGGAAAAAGAAAATGGGGGAGTAGGATTCTTCTCGCTTTGAATCGAGAGGAGCGATATTATACTGAAAAAGATAACAAATCAAATAAACTAGTAAATAAAAAAATGAAAAGATATTTTGAAGGCTAATAACAGAATAAAAATGTATATGGCTTGCGACAGTTATATCATTCCAAATGACAGTTCTGCTTGAACAGTTGAAGTGAGGCAACAGAATATGATGTACAATCCCCTTTAACCTCTGAGTTTTGTCATTCGCTACGACTGAAGAGTCTTGAACATCACTTAAAGCTATGCGGAGGAGGTAAGCCTAAGAAAGTGAATACAGGAAATGTGTTAAGGGAAGTGAAGTGAAACGAAAAAAGACCCAGTCTTTTGAAAAACGCATCAAATGGAAAATATATACGCCATGAGAGTTGATACTAATTAAAAAAATATAGTGCTTAATTCAAGACAAAAAAAAATAAAAATAAAAATAAATAAATAAATAAATAAATAAATAAATAAATAAATAAATAAATAATTAAATAGATAAATAAAAAAGACAGACCATCCCACAAAAAGAAAGAAAGGAAAAAATAAACGAAAAATAATTTGCATATTTTACATGATTATCTTAGACGTGATTGAAGGTTTATATAATATTAACAAGTGTGTGTGGCTATGCTGAGTATTCAATCACGCACAATTTCATTTAGAATATAGTGGGTTGGTGGGTAATTGGCGATGCTGGGGATCTACTCCGATTTTCTTTCTATCATGAGAGTTGCACGAGGCAGAATCTTGCTGGGTGTGTATTATGATGCAATGCAACCCACATATCGATATAGTAAAATAAAATAAAATAAGATATAACCAAATAAAACAAATAAAGTAAAGTAAAATAAAATCAAATCAAATTAAATTAAAATAGAATAAAATAAAGTAAAATAAAATAAATCAAAATAAAATAAAATAAAATAAAATAAAATAAAATAAAATAAAGTAAAATAAAATCAATTAAAATGAAGTAAAATAGAATAAGATAAAACATAATAAAATAAGATAAAATATAATAAAAAATAAGATAAAGTAAAAGAAAATGAAATAAATTAAGATCAAATAAAATAAAATTAGATATAATAAAAATAAGATGAAATAGAATGAAATAAAATAAAATTAAATTAGATAAAATTAAATTAAATATAATCAAAACAAAATAAAACGAAATAAAGTACATTAAAAGAGAAAAGATAGAATAAGATGAAATGATATAAGATAAATAGGTAAACGAAATAAAAATAACAATTCAAGAAAACATAAATCGAAAAAATAATAAACCTCGGCATCTTCAGCGTGAGACAAAATAAAAAATGCAGAAAGAGATCTCGTGGATTAGATCTTACAAATTAAAGATTCTGTTTTACTCTAAGACCTATTTTAAGAATGTCGACACTTTGGCAGAACAGATCCAAGCTGACCCATTTTAGGGATGCGAAAAGTCTTGTAAAAAATATTACGATTTTGTATAATGATTTTTCTATTTCTTTTTCTATATATAGGTAAGCAGAAGCGTGATGAATTCTTTAGGAGTAGGACTCCAAAAGTAATTATGTGACCAATTTTCTCTAATGGTACATATCTATGAGCGACAGAAATATTTTCTTATTTCCATTATTCTCATAAATGTGGGTATAGCTGTAGTGCTTAAGGTATACTATCTCCTTTACCCTTACTGTGTGTACGTGTGTGTGTGTGTGTGTGTGTGTGTGTGTGTGTGTGTGTGTGTGTGTGTGTGTGTGTGTGTGTGTGTGTGTGTGTGTGTGTGTGTGTGTGTGTGTGTGTGTGTGTGTGTGTGTGTGTGTGTGTGTGTGTGTGTGTGTGTGTGTGTGTATGTGTGTGTGTGTGTGTGTGCGTCTGTGTGTAAATGCGTGTTTTCACCCAATTATAATATACGGCCTTGAAACTGTGCTCTTTTCCCTCAATTTATCAAAATTTGCCTCAGATTCGTTTATGTTGTTAACTTAGATTATAATTTCATCCAATTTGCTTTATGAATATACCCACACACACGTGTGTGTGTGTGTGTGTGTGTGTGTGTGTGTGTGTGTGTGTGTGTGTGTGTGTGTGTGTGTGTGTGTGTGTGTGTGTGTGTGTGTGTGTGTGTGTGTGTGTGTGTGTGTGTGTGTGTGTGTGTGTGTGTGTGTGTGTGTGTGTGTGTGTGTGTGTGTGTGTGTGTGTGTCTAATTTCTCCCTTATACCAACTCCACGGTTGTGACTACAACACTAAACATCTTGATCTGAAGGATCCAACATTAATATTAGCTATAATATATCTAAATTAGATAATTTTATCATTGATAAAACTTGTAATCACGTTACATCTTTTCAAAAATAATTTTACTTTATGTATTTATTTGTTACATTTTCCCATTGTTTATTGTCTGTACCTTTCCCCAGTTTATTTTCATACCTCTTATATACCTATGTTTAACTTTTTTCTTTTGTATTCTTCTGAAGATGTGAAACATCACGAAAGCGCTTGGGAATTCTAGTTTTTTTTCCGATTTCCTTTATGGTTATCAGCAATTTATTGGATCACGTGGTTTTGTGATCTTTTTTGTACTAAATATCTTATGTGACGAGAGGCTGGGACCATTTTCTTTAGTATATCGGGATGAATATATATAAAGAAGAAAGAAAATGGCTGTTGGGAAGAAAGGACCTGAAAATCGGGTTAGCACGTACATATGGTCATAGGGAAAGAGAGCATAAGAGCCGGAAAGAGAGAACAAAATACATTAGAGAGGAGACCCGAGCACCTGTGGATTCGGTGATGGAACCTCCCCTTCTCCCCCCCTTCTCTCCCCCACTTTCCCCCTTTCCCCCCCTTCCTTTCCTCTCCCCACTCCCCTACAATGGAAGGAAGGGACACCAGTAGCCGTAGACAAAGAAAGGTGAGAGAAAATGGGAAGAAAACGGGGTTAAGTAAATAGAACGAGTTAGGCATAAACGAAGGTCGGCTTTGGACATAATGGTAGATTTATCTTAATCTTTTATAATGTTCTGACCACCTTTGGAATTTTTGTTTGGCTAGCAAACAATGACCTTATTCGGTTTAGATAAACTCCTGTGTGCGTCAGCGTGCTAAACGCGATGAAAATTGCAGAAAGTTAAAAAAAAATGACAAAGTTTGGGAAGGGACACTCGAAGAAGAATACAGTCGCGCAAAACGAGAAGCCTGCAGATGGAAAGTTTTATTTATTAGACTCTGAGGCCGAAAATGGAGAAACAAAGGACGTAAAAAGGGAATAAAGGAGCGCTGGACTTATTTCAATCGAGGCGAGGCGTCTGTATGGAGAAGAAATGGGTGAGGAAAGAACTAAGGACACTTCGAGGAAGCTCTTGTCCGAAGTGACGCTAAATCCTGTAGACTCGTTCCAGGCCAAATACTTCCAGCACATTTAGAAAACATCTCATAGACCATTTCATTTTTGAGTAAGGACAAAAAAAGGCTACATAGCATTGGAACATATTTCTTATAAACAGAAATTTGAAAAATTATACATTTTTCGAACTACATTTTCAACACATCTAACAATACATCTAGCCATCTCCAGTTCATTACCAAACAGAATAAAGCCCTGTGGTCCACCAAGAGGGACATCATGGACCACCAGAAGTCCATGAACCACTAGTTGAGACCCATTGATGCAGACTTTATACTCGAAGACTGTCCGCGGACTTGAAGAGAGCCAGAGTGATGGGCTGTACATAAACGGGTGGAACGTGCGGCCGCGAGAGGCTACGACATCGAAGGGATAAAAAAAATGAGATCGAAAAAAAAAATCCTTAAAGGAAGATATACAAGATTCCTGTTGGCTTGGAATCCGATGAAGTACGATGCTAGAAAGGTATCTAGGAGAGTATAAGAAGGAATTCGGAAAACAGAAGAAGCTAACAATGGATCTAATAACCAATACGAGAAACACGTAGAGGCTTGCCATTGTTCTTCCTACTAGTCTTGATTGTGTTCCTGTTGTTCTTTGTGTAGTGGTGGTGGTGCTGTTGCTGTTATTGTTAGTGTTGTTGTTCTAGTGGTGGTAGTGGGGATAATGGTAGTGTTGTTGTTGGTGGTGATGGTGGAGCTAGTGTTAATGTTAGCTGTTAGGTAGTAGATTGATTGATCTAATTTAAGCTGAAAAGAAAGAAACCAACAATGGTATTAAAGGCGCCCAAAATTGATAAAAGCCTTTACGTACCACATACATCTAATCGAATTCAATATATATATACATACACATATATACATACATATGCATGTATATATATATATATATATATATATATGCAAAGTAGACCACTTGGAAAAAAAGAAACTAAAGAAGCAGAGCGTTTTCGTATATTACATCTTCAGTACAACAAGTACATAGTAATAGAAATGCATAGATAATATATACATGAAAAAAGGAACAAGGACAGTTTGAATAAGGGTAGCGGGCAATTACCCCCTGGAGGGCGGAAGGTCAATGTCAATACACTAATGATGGTGGAGTGACATCAGGTCACAGTCGCCAGGGTCAATGCTTCCACTAATGATTAGTGGAAGCATTGACCCTGGCGACTGTGACCTGATGTCACTCCACCATCATTAGTGTATTGACATTGACCTTCCGCCCTCCAGGGAGTAATTGCCCGCTACCCTTATTCAAACTGTCCTTGTTCCTTTTTTCATGTATATATTATCTATGTATTTCTATTACTATGTACTTGTTGTACTGAAGATTTAATATACGAAAGCGCTTTGCTTCGTTAGTTTCTTTTTTCCAAGTGGTCTACTTTGCATAAGTGAACACACGTACCCGTGTTCTTATCAGCATATATATATATATATATATATATATATATATATATATATATATATATATATATATATATTTATTATATATATATTACACACACACACATATATATATGTATATATATAATATATATATATAATATAATATATACATATATATATATATATATATATATATATATATATGTGTGTGTGTGTGTGTGTGTGTGTGTGTGTGTGTGAGTGTGTGTGTGTGTGTGTGTGTGTGTGTGTGTGTGTGTGTGTGTGTGTGTGTGTGTGTGTGTGTGTGTGTGTGTGTGTGTGTGTGTGTGTGTGTGTGTGTGTGTGTGTGTGTGTGTGTGTGTGTGTGTGTGTGTGTGTGTGTGTATTATGTATGTATGTATTTCTTTTGAGTCGATATCTTTTAATGATCAGTATTTATTTTACGCTGATTTTTTCATATCTCTTTAAGAAAACCGTTTTAACAGAATATATGAATAAAACTACGTTCGTGGAAATAGAACATTCCAAACATTAAGGCCTCCGTTTATGTTTGTCTGTGTTTGTGAGAAATATGCAACAGAAAACGGTACTGAAACCTAAACAGTTCAGAGTTAAAGTTTTAGTGGAAGACAGAGACAATTAAGGAAAGAGCCTGAGAGATAGTTTGGAGATGAACCTGGACAGGAATTGGGAAGCAATTAAGGGGCGAGAGATGAAGAGCGAAGAGGGAGGGGGGAAAGAGAGAAGGGGGAAAGGGAAGAGAGGAGGAGAGAGTGGGGAATAGGAAAAAGAGAGAGGGAAGAGGGAGGGATGGAAAGGGAGAAGGAGAGAAAGGATGTCGAGGGAAGGAAAGAGAGGAGGAGAGAGTGGGGAAAAGGAAAATGAGAGAGGGAAGAGGGAGGGATGGAAAGAGAGAAGGGGGGAAAGGGATGACGGGAAAAGAGAAGAGAGTAGCAGGGAGTGGAGAAAAAAAGAGAGAGGAGAGAGACTAGAGAGACGACAAAGAGAGCAGGGTCAAGGAGGAGGGAAATGGAGAAGGGTGAGAGTGAAGAGGGGAAAGGGATAGAGGACGAGAAATAAAAGAAGAAAAAAGGAGATGAAAGAGAGAGAAGGGAGAGGGGAGAAGAGGGAAGAGAGAAGAGAGCAAGAAGGGAGAGGGGAGAAAGGAGAAGAGAGAGGAGACAGGGAGCTTTGTAGATGGAGGAAGGAGAGGGAGGGGAAAAAGGGGAGTGGGAAGGGAGAGGGGGAAGAGAGAGAGGGGAAGAGAGAGGGGAGAAGAGGGAGGGGGAAGGGAGAGGGGGGAAGAGGGAAGGGGAAGGGATAGAGGGGAGAGGGAAGGGAGAGGGGGAAGGGGGAGAGGGATAGGGGAGGGGGTAAAGGGAGAGGGGGGAAGAGGGAAGGGAAGAGGGAAGGGGAGAGGGGAGGGGGAAGGGAGAGGGGAGAGGGGAGGGGGAAAGGGAGAAGGGAAGAGGGGAGGGGGGAAGGGAGAGGGGGAGAGGGGAGGGAGGAAGGGAGAAGGGAAGAGGGGAGGGGGAAGGGGGAGGGGGAAAGGGGAGGGGGAAGGGAGAGGGGGGAAGAGGGAGGGGGAGGGGGAGAGGGGAGGGGGAAAGGGAGAGGGGGAAGAGGGGAGGGGGGAAGGGGTAGGGGGAGAGGGGAGGGGAAATGGGAAAGGAATGAAAAAGAAAGGAGATAAAAGGAGGGGAGAGACGAGAGTGGAATGAGAGAGGAGAGAGGGGGAGGAAGGAGAGAAGAGAGGAGAGAGGGGAGAGAGGAGATGGAAGAGAGGAGAGAAGAGAAAAAGAGTAGAGATTTGGAGAAGAGAAAAAGAGAAAAAGGAGAGTAGAGAACATTGGGAAAGGAAAAGACGAAATTCTGAGAAAATTTTAAATGTTGAATAGTTTTCGAAAGAATAGTGATAAATTACACAAATAAATAAATAGATCAATGAACAAAGGAATAAAGGAATAAATCAATGGCAATATAATATATAAGTAAATACACAAATAGATGAATAGATGAATCAATAAGTAAATAGGTGAATAGATATATAGATAAACAATCAAATATATAAAAAGCAAATAAGTTAATTAATGAATAACTGAATAAATGCATAAACAAATGATTAAATAGATGAATAGATAAACAAATAAATATAATAATTGATTAATCAATTATTTGATTGATTGATTAATTAATTAAATAATAGATAAATAAACAAATAAATGAACGTATAGATAAATAGGTAAATTAGAAAATAAACAAAGAAATAAATGAAATAGGTTATAAATGAATAAATGATAAATGAATAAGTAAATGAATAAATAAATAATAAATAAATAATAAGTAAATGAATAAATAAATAAGTCAATAAATCAATATGAATGAATAGATAAATAGAAAAATAAGTAAATAGATAAATAATCAAATAAATGAATAAATAAAACAAATAGATAAATAAATAAAAAAGAATCAATAAGAAAATCAATCAATCAATAAATTAAGCAATTAATCAGTCAAGCAATCAATCAATGAATAAATGAATACATAAATAGATGAATTAATATTATAAATGAATGAATGAATCAGATTGATTAATCAATTGATTAATTAATTAATAAGTAAATAAATAAATGAATAAATAAGTATATATGTATACGGATAAAGAAATATTTCAAATAAATGAATGAATTAATAAATAAATAAATAAATAAATATAAGTAAATAAATAAGTGAATGAACGAATAAATAGATAGATGAATAAAGAAATAAATAAATAAGCAAATAATTAAATTAATTAATGAATAAATAAAATATGAAACATTAAAAAGGAATAGTAAATAAATTAATTAATTGATTAATAAACAACAAATAAATAAATAATAAAAGATAAATAAGTAAATAAATAGATCAAGGGATGAATGAATAAATATAGATACATAGATAAATTAAGATAAAAATAAATGAATATATAGATACGTAGATAACTAAAGATAAATAAATAAATAAATAGATAGATACACGGATAAAAACATAAATAAATAGGCCTCTTCATTTAATTGGCGACTCCTCCTCCCCACCACCTCATTCTTTTATAAGAAACTAATAAATAAATAAGATGACTAAATAAATGATTAAATAGATAGATAGATAAATAAATTGAAGAAATTAATAAATTTACAAATAGATGAATATATATATATATATATATATATATATATATATATACATATATATATATATAAATAAATATATATATATAAATAGATAAGTAAATGAATGTATAGATAACTAAGTAAATAAATAGATAAATATATAAGCAAACAATTGAACAAATATATAGATATATGTATATGTACATATATATATACTGTACATGTATATATGTATATATATACATATACATATATATATATATATATATATGTCTAGATACATATATATGTGTGTATATATATATATGTATATATGTGTGTGTGTGTGTGTATATATATATATGTATATATATACTGTATATGTGTGTATATATATATATATGTATATATATATATATATATATATATATATATAATCAAATAAATAAATATGTGGATAAATATATAAACAAATAAATATATTTATATAGAAATATATGAGTAAATACAGAAACAATTAAAGGAATAGGTTGATAACGACAAATACATAAATAAATAAATAAATAAATAAGCAAATAAACAAATTAATAGATAAAAAATTAGATAAAAAATAATTGAACAAATATATGAATAAATAGATGAAAATATCAATTGAATAAAGTAATAAACGAGTAAATAATCTAATAAATAAATACAGTATTTAGAATTGATACACAAATGAACGATTAGATAGTTAGACAAATAGGTAGATAGATAGAGAGAGAGAGAGATAGATCATGAAAAAACAGATGGAATAAGTAGAATTGATAAATAAATGAGTAAATATCAGAATAAATATATAATTTAATGAACAATCTTATCAAGCTGCTGCATGAAAGAAAGGGAAAAAGGAAGGAAGATGTTAAAAAACGAAGACAAAAGGAAGAAGACGGAAATAAAAGAGGGGAGGACGGGAGAGGATGAAACGGATTATGAAATGAGAGGAGTGACGAAAAATAGAAGGTAAAGTGAAGTGACGTCAGAGGAAAAGGAAGAGGAAGAGGAAGAGGAAGAGGAAGAGGAAGAGGAAGAGGAAGGGGAGAGCATTGATCAAGATACAAAGAAGGAAGAATTGCTCCGAGTATTAAGAGTTGGAGGAAGAGGAAGAGGAGTGTGAGAAGGAGGAGGGAGAAAAATGAAGAAAAATATAGAAAGAAAGAA
Organism: Oratosquilla oratoria; assembly: GCF_046742065.1. NCBI lineage: Eukaryota > Metazoa > Arthropoda > Malacostraca > Stomatopoda > Squillidae > Oratosquilla > Oratosquilla oratoria. The sequence continues at coordinate 83,298,328 of NC_134781.1, forward strand.
AAGGATGAAGAAGATGAAATGGGAATGAGTGGAAGAAGATAAAGAGGAGGAAGAGGAGAAAGAAATGTAGTAATAGGAAAAGAAAGAAGAATAGGAGAATAAGAAGAAGAAGAGGAATAAGAGGGTTGAAAGGAAGAAGAGGAAGAAAATGAAAAAAATAAATAATAAGAAGGAAAAGAGAATAAAAAGAAGAGGAAAAGAAGAGGGAAGAGGAGTAAGAGGAAGAGGAGGAAATGTTTGAAGAACAGAAAGAAGAGCAATATCGGAGGTAAGTTGGGCTTACCCCCCCCCCCAAAAAAAAAGTATATATATATAAAACATAATAAAATGAAATAAAGAAATCAAGTAATGACAGAGAGGGCAGTTGTGGTTAGTAATTATCCGACATTTCCTTCAGTGATAAGATTATCTTAAAGAAAATGTAAAATAGCTAAGAAAATACAAGACAGAAATGATCTTTTTAATTCGAGATGTTATGCTACAGATAGAGCCTGAATCGTTAGTAATTGCCCGAAATTTTCGTTTGTGTTAGAATAGTCTTGAAGAGAATATGAAACAGCTTCTAAGAAAATACAACCCAAAAATGAAATTAAGTCAAGATGTCATGCTACAGATAGTCTCAGACAGGTAATGATTACCCGACATTTTCCTTCAATGTTGAAATGATCTTAAAGAGAATGTGAATCTAAGAAATACAACACAGGAAAGAAATTAAGTCGTGATGTCGTACTACAGATAGTCTCAGATGGTAATAGTTACTCGACATTTTCCTGCAATATTGAAATGACCTTAAAGAGAATGTAAAATTGAATCAAAGAAATACAAGACAGAAAAGAATTCGAGATGTCATACCACAGATAGAGTCTGATAGATTCGGAACCAAGTGAATGACAGAGAGTGAGGTCTTCTGAAGTTAAAGTCTCTGGGACGCGGGTGGGGACGGAAGGTGGGAGGAGAAGAGAGGAGGAAGGGAAAGGGGGGAGGGGGGAGGGGGTATGTCAAGACAGAACGTCGACGACCGAAAACTCAACAGCTAGAAGAATGTCCAAAGAGAAAGAGAGAAAAGAGATAAGGAGGAGGAGGAAAGAAGAAAAGAAGAGAGGAGGAAGGGATAGGGGGGGAGGGGGAGGGGGTATGTCAAGACAGAACGTCAACGACCGAAAATTCAACAGCTAGAAGAATGTCTAAAGAGAAAGAGAGAAAAGAGAGAAAAGGTATTGAAAGCGCGAAATGTAAACAAAAGAAAATAAGAGAGAAGAGAAAGAAAGCGGCAGTTATGAAATTTTCTTCATAAAGGAATTGAAATGGCGAGATGGGTATCATTCCATAGAGGAGACCTGGGACGATGTTCGTGTGTATAAATATCAATAAACATGAACAATATCGGCTGGTACTAATATTATCATTGTTGTGTAACAAAAAGAAATATCAAACTTAAGAAATTTTCTTCATAAAAGAATTGAAATGGCGAGAAGGGTATCATTCCATAAAGCAAACCTAGGACGATGATCGTGTGTATAAATATCAATAAACATGAACAATATCGGCAGGTATTAATATCATCATTGTTGTGTAACAAAAAGTAATATAAAACGAGTTTTCCCAATACAAAAAAAATCATCCAAATTTAACTAAATAGATAAACATGAACAATATCGGCTGGTACATATATCATCATTGTTGTGTAACAAAAATATCAAACGAGTTTTCCCAATACAAATAAAATCATCCAAATTTAACTAAATAGATAAACATGAACAATATCGGCTGGTACATGTATTATCATTGTTGTGTAACAAAAAGTAATACTAAACGAGTTTTCCTAATACAAATA
>NC_134781.1:83302661-83305161 GCF_046742065.1 Oratosquilla oratoria
GAGGAGGAGGTTGTCTTACTACGTCATCAACTCAATGAACAGAACAAATTTCCAGCCGATTTTAAGGCAACATAGTTTGAAGCTGTAATATTCAATCGAATGAGCACAAATGCACCTTTTTTTCCATTTCGAATCTTACCTCATTATGATCCGAAAGCTCACCTCATTAAAAAATAATAATAATAATAACGATAAAATAATTTGCGCTCGAAAATCATCAAGGTTATTCATAGGCTCCATATACTTTTTGCACGAAAATTGTAACTCGACTGTAACACATATGTTACCTGGGCGATGGTGACATAGGTAGACTGATGCGCAGTTTCGTTGTATAGTTTATTCTAGTAGATACGTGTGCGTCGGCCTAAAGACGGACGTGGTGTGGTCCCTAAGTGGGGGACCAATCGCAAAGGCCTCGCGACGTTCTACAAGTGCAGAAGTCAGACTGACTGACTGAATTGTCCAAATCTGAATGGCCTGCCCGCTCGGGGCAGGCGGTATATACACAAGAGACCGATATCATGCCTGACCAGACGCGACCTAATTGGGCTGAGTCATCCTAGCCTCCGAGCGTTGAGTCAGATCAAGTACCACGCAACTCCACATGCATCAACTTGCACCTACAAACATGTTTTCTTTCAGGCGAATAGTCTGAACAGGAGTGTTCACACTATACCTTTAATTATTTGTAATTTTATTTACTCGTTTGTCCAGGTGGATGGATGTATAAGGAGAGTAAGGGCGGACAGGAGATATACCTTGGGAAGAGTAATATTTTTTCTTTGCTTCTTTGCGTTTTTCACACGCCTGAAGTGCCCGCTGTTGATGGCCACCTGTTTGGTGTGGCCTTCTTGCAAGCATAGAGTTACTTTAATATCCTCACTCATAGGAACATTCTAGGATAGATAGGACAGGAAGGACCTGTGTGGATAGGCGAGCTGGAATGGAACAAAACACAAAAAGAAAGCAGATGCAAAGTCAAATAAAAGAAACAAAAAAGAAAAAAAAAGGAACAAAAAATACTTATGTCCTTTTCTCTCTCTCTCTCTCTCTCTCTCTCTCTCTCTCTCTCTCTCTCTCTCTCTCTCTCTCTCTCTCTCTCTCTCTCTGATTTTCGTTGTTTGTCTTTGGACTCTGACCATATTTTTTTCGGTGAACTAAATCATCCAAAATGTTTCCCAACAATACGTCTTTCTTTTTTCCTCTTTTTTTTTTTTTTTTTTTTTTTTTTTTTTTACCGAATTCCCTCTTGACAAATCATTCCATTTAATTGGCATTTGAACGAGACTTCATCCAAAAAAACACTTAGCTTTATGACGATTCAGTTCATTTTTAGGTTTGGTCTTTAATTTTCACAGTTAATTACAGACGGCTCACTTGACAAGTAGGACATTTTTTTTTCTTTTTTTAATTCGTTTTTACGAGCTGTTTTCTTTTGTCGCTACTGCTGCTACAACTCTTAATTAAAACGAATCTGAACTCATTCCTTGTCAGTGGAATAGTCAAAGTATTTTATGGAATAAGTACAATGATATGCTGTGATGACTGTCATTTATTTTATTATATTTGTTTTACTTTTACTTTAAAGAGGGAGGGAGGAGGGTGGAGGGGAGTGGAATACATAGGAAATGGAATGGGTTAGAGTGGTTTTTATGCCTTTTTCTTTTTGGCTACCCCCCGTGTAAGGGGGAAAAAGCCTTTGGTATATGTATGTATGTATGTATATTTGCTTGTTATCATTTGTCTGTTTGTTTATTATTTGCTTGATTTTCATTTATTATCAATTGTCAATCTATTTTTGTTTACTATTTACCTGTTTGTTTATTATTCAACTATACCTATGCATTTATTTGTTTTATTTATTATTATTTATATTATTATAATCTTTATTTATTTATTTATTTTATTTATCATAATGAAATATTTTTTCGCATCCGACCTAGTTATGGACCAGAAGGTATCCTATCAGCATGCTCCGACTTTGTAATCCTTTGTAATTATCATTGTCACTGAATAAAATGTGGTTGTCACCAAACAATTTTATTCAACCGATGGAAACCTCCCGAAGGGAAAGGCTTAATTTTATTTGCCTCCTAAGACTATAGATCGTTTAAGCAGAACGTACTTTAATGTGTTTATTAAGGCTGCCGCCAGGTGATTTCATTTGTCTAACAGAAACTCTCAGAACACAAAAGGATTAAGCTTTGATTAATTATTCTTAGCATCTTGCATTGTCCTATACATTTATTGTTGTTGTATATATGTGTATATATATATAACAGTATGTATGTATGCAATTGTACATGCACGCTAGTAGGCATGTATATTCATATGCATATATTTATGCTTAAGTGTATGCAGGCATATGTATGTCATATCCTCATCATAGTGTTGGATCACGTGTTGGACTCATGATCGACAGCAATTACCTTCCCGGATGAGAAGTCAGAGCTCATATATTGCCCGATCTATAAGAAATACTGCGATCTTACACATACGC
>NC_134781.1:83317661-83322661 GCF_046742065.1 Oratosquilla oratoria
ATTAAGTAGATATGTTGAAATAGCAAAATATTACGAATATATCACTCTTTCGTAACTTGTTTTTCTTGGTCTGGTGAATTCTTTGTGTCTGTTTTGCTTCGCATCATTATCAGCTGTGAACTTGGCGTTAGGATTTTGTTCTATTTTCTTTTGTAGCCAATGGAGCGTATTTTTGCTTAATTTCAGTATAGAGTTTCTGACTTTTTAAGCGATTTTTACTAGGAATGACTTCTGTTGTATCAAAATTTCTCCAAACATGTGACCCTACCCGACCCATTCCCGTCGCTCATCCATCCCATCGCTATCCCTTCTGAGGCTTTAACACTTATAGTTTGCATTTTTCTTCTTTGTATTTCGAAAACCTACAACGAACGAGCTATTGTACATTCAATAAATGCCTCGTCCTCAAATGATGTGTGCTCTGTCAATATCAAAATTTGCCAAGTCTACGAAATGAAAAAGAGTGACGAAATAGTTGTTATGTATTTTTTTTTCTTTTTTGGCCTGTATACCTCCCTGTCAATTTAACGTTTGGTAGTGCAATGGTGCGTTTATATGCGCCACAATCGTTCTCTCTCCTCTATTTAAATCACGCATATTTATAAGTGTATTCCATTTTTATTATGAGGGAAGACTGTCTCATACGAGCTTCCGGAAATAGGGGTCGGAGATCAGGAAGGGGCTCAGGAGTAGGGGGGACAAAGGAGTAGGGGGGGTTAGGAGTGGGAGGGGCCAGGAGTGGGGGATAGGAGGGAGAACGGGGGGGAGGACAGATGCACCCTCATCCTTGGAAAATTTGTATGAAATTTCTTAATGTAAAAAATTGTTCAAAAATCAATTTCATAATTTACGCGTTTTACGCATCAACAAATATGATAAACGAGATTAATGTTATGATTGAAAAAATAGTCTGTCAAACTAGATTTTTTTTCTTAAAGACTACAAAGGATTACGTTTTCTATTTTGACCCATGACCTTTAAAAAAATGTAAACGCTCATACAACTTCATGTCACAACTTGTTCAAATATGAACGGCACTGAAAAATCCTGATGACAATAAAGGCGAGTGTCGAAAACACGTAATTTAAAACTTCAACTGCGAAAGGCTTATTTCACAAAATGAAGCGTTTGGTGTCATTCGAAAAAGCTATATATGACCGAAATATTCTGAAAAGGATGGTACGGGATAAATTCAACATTTGTGAATAAAGTGGCGTACTGTCAAAGTAATCAATCACACATTACGCAAATATCAAACAAAATGTTTCGTAACTTATATGAACAAGTGCAATGGGTTTTGATGCTCCTGTTGCTTACTACACGGTTTGAATATACAAAAATTATCCTAATTTTACTGATGAGTGAAATAAATTCAACCCCATCTGTGACACATAAATAACGACATCAGACAAAAATAAATAAATCAATAAATAATAAATAAAATAAAATAAGAAGATAAACGAGACAGATAATGAGGTACACTTCCTCTTTTCCGCAAGACTATTTTGATATTCCATTTAGAAGAGCCCCTGGGCTGATAAAAAAAAAAAAAAAAAAAAATCTCTACTTCTAGTTTGCAAGCTACCCTCGTACTTGCATACCACAAATTCACAAAAAGAGCCAAATATTAAAGCCTACTGTACCAACCAAAATTATCATAATTATGTTAGAAATAATGACTGTAATGACTGCCATTTATTTGATATTATTTGTTTGTTTGTTTGTTTGTTATTATTCATCTGTATATTATTATTTGCTTGATTTTCATTTATTGTTAGATATCTGTCAATCTATTATTATTTACTATTTACCTGTTTGTTTATTATCTAACTAGACCTATACATTTATTTGCTTTATTTATTATCATTTATGTTACTATAATTTCTATTTATCTATTCATTTATTTTCTTTATCATTATTATGATTTTTTTCCGTATCCGACCCATTTATGGACCAAAAGGTCTCCTGTCGGCATTCTCCACCTTTGTAATCCTTTTTAATAACTATCTCTTTTATCCTTTGGGATAATATCCCACCAGTAAGGTTGTAAAGGAATGATTAAGGTGGATAGCAGAATGAAACGACAGTTGAAATTAAGAGAAGTTAACATTCATTTTAGAATGAAGATTTGTCACTAAACAGGAAAGAATTATCCGTAACATCACTGAGTCGTAAGGATATGACTAAAGATCCATACGAACAAAAAATTAGTGGTATTTAGTGAATATCTGGAGATTTGAGTCAGCGTTGAGGCTACTCCAAAGAGGTTAGGGAACAGCAATTCATAAGTATGAGATGAAAGGGAATACAAGCCAAAACAAAAATTAGTGGTATTTAGTGAATATCTGGAGATTTGGGTTAGCGTTGAGGCTACTCCAAAGAGAACAGTAATTCAAAAGTATGGGATGAAAGGGAATACAAGCCAAGACAAAAATTAGTGGCATTTAGTGAATATCTGGAGATTTGAGTCAGCGTTGAGGCTACTCCAAAGAGGTTAGGAAACAGTAATTTATAAATATGGGATGAAAGGGAATACAAGCTAAGACAAAAATTAGTGGCATTTAGTGAATATCTGGAGATTTGAGTCAGCGTTGAGGCTACTCCAAAGAGGTAAGGAAACAGTAATTTATAAATATGGGATGAAAGGGAATACAAGCCAAAACAAAAATTAGTGATATTTAGTGAATATCTGGAGATTTGAGTCAGCGTTGATACTACTCCAAAGAGGTTAGGCAACAGCAATTCATAAGTATGGGACGAAAGGGAGTACAAGCCAAACCAAAAATTTAGTGGCATTTCGTGAATATCTGGAGATTTGAGTCAGCGTTGATACTACTCCAAAGAGGTTAGGAAACAGCAATTCATAAATATGGGATGAAAGGTAATACAAGCCAAAACAAAAATTAGTGACATTTAGTGAATATCTGGAGATTTGAGTCAGCGTTGATACTACTCCAAAGAGGTTAGGTAACAGCAATTCATAAGTATAGGATGAAAGGGAATACAAGTCAAAACAAAAATTAGGGGCATTTAGTGAATATCTGGAGATTTGAGTTAGCGTTGAGGCTACTCCAAAGAGGCTAGGGAACAGCAACTCATAAGTATGGGATGAAAGGGAATACAAGCCAAAACAAAAATTAGTGGCATTTAGAAAATATCTGGAGATTGAATCAGTATTAAGGCTACTCCAAAGAGGCTAGGGAACAGCAACTCATAAGTATGGGATGAAAGGGAATACAAGCCAAAACAAAAATTAGTGGCATTTAGAAAATATCTGGAGATTTCAGTCAGTGTTGATACTACTCCAAAGAGGTTATGGAACAGCAATTCATAAGTATGGGATGAAAGGGAATACAAACCAAACTAAAAATTAATGATATTTAGTGAATATCTGGAGATTTCAGTCAGCGTTGATACTACTCCAAAGAGGTTAGGAAACAGCAATTCATAAATATGGGATGAAAGGGAATACAAACCAAAACAAAAATTAGTGGTATTTAGTGAATATCTGGAAATTTCAGTCAGTGTCGATACTACTCCAAAGATGTTAGGAAACAGTAATTCATAAGTATGGGATGAAAGGGAATACAAGCCAAACTAAAAAGTATTGATATTTAGTGAATATCTGGAGATTTCAGTCAGTGTCGATACTACTCCAAAGAGGTTAGGGAACAGCAATTCATAAGTATGGGATGAAAGGGAGAACGAGAATCCCTGGAAAGAGAAAGAGGTGGTGGTGGTGGTGGTGGGGGGGCGTAGAAGGGTAGAGAGATTGGGAATTAGTGTGGATTGGGTGGGAGTTGGGGCCGTGATTAGGTTATGGGCTATTGATACGAGGAAAGTATTTAGGGATTAGGGATTACGTGGAAACCAGAAGTGACGGTAAGATTCATCTAATCAGTTCTTCTTCTTCTTCTTCTTCTTCTTCTTCTTCTTCTTCTTCTTCTTCTTCTTCTTCTTCTTCTTCTTCTTCTTCTTCTTCTTCTTCTTCTTCTTCTTCTTCTTCTTCTTCTTCTTCTTCCTTCTTCTTCTTCTTCTTCTTCTTCTTCTTCTTCTTCTTCTTCTTCTTCTTCTTCTTCTTCTTCTTCCTCTTCCTCTTCTTCTTCTTCTTCTTCTTCTTCTTCTTCTTCTTCTTCTTCTTCTTCTTCTTCTTCTTCTTCTTCTTCTTCTTCTTCTTCTTCTTCTTCTTCTTCTTCTTCTTTCTTCTTCATCTTCTTCTTCTTCTTCTTCTTCTTCTTCTTCTTCTTCTTCTTCTTCTTCTTCTTCTTCTTCTTCTTCTTCTTCTTCTTCTTCTTCTTATGGATATTTCTTTTATTTACCCCGAGAATGAAATATTTTCATGAATATATTGTTCTTATAAAAAATGTATTTTTCCAAGATGGATGATTGCTATAAGCAATCCTGACTCTACAGAATATAGCTATCAAGCCAGACCCTTTCCACTGGCAAAGCAACGCCTTCAGAAGAATACAGGGTGTTTCAAAAAGAAGGACCCGTTTATAATGCCCTAAATTTTACAACAACGTGTGACAATTACACAAAGAGTTACAAATGGTTTAGTGTGTTATAAGATTTTATTGATAATTTTATAATCTATATGCCCTGTACTTACACGCGATCCGTTCTAGAATGGTTCGTAGTTGCACAAATGTAGCGGTTTCATATTGGGTTCACGTTTTTGAAACACCCTGTATTATGACGAGTTAACTCCGGATGTAACCCGAGCGGTCACCTTTGCCCTGTGTGCCACGGCTGCCAGGGAGAGCAACAGTCGCTGGTTGTTAACCATTAATTGTAAACTCGGATGTGAAGTGAGGTCAGAGAAGGTCGCCACAGTAGTATGCAGAAGATAGAGCATAAATTCTCATAGAAATAGAGAACAAAAATCGCAGGGAAAGTAGCGGACTTAAAAAAGAGAGAGAGAGAGAGAGAGAGAGAGAGAGAGAGAGAGAGAGAGAGAGAGAGAGAGAGAGAGAGGGAATAAATACTCATAGAAATAG
>NC_134781.1:83332661-83335161 GCF_046742065.1 Oratosquilla oratoria
TGTCTGTCTGTCTGTCTATCTGTGTGCTCATATGTGGGTGTACGTGTATGTGTCTACATTCAAGTATTCGTGTAAGTGTTTCTGTATATGCACACACGTTTACATGAACACCTGCGACTACGTGTACATCATTTCATACGTACACCTTCAGAAAATTCCTTCGAGTACATGTGCTCTAAGTACATGTACTCATGGGTGTACATGGTTTAAAATATATCTCTTCATGCATTCACAAAACACAATGAATTTGCGATATTGGGTAATGATTTCCTTTGTCAAAGAGCAAAGTAATGAATAAATTTTGATTTTGGTGTTTTTGAATATACTCGTTTTATCTATGGAGCCACAAAACAATATACAAGAGCTACATTTCAGCAAGTTTCAGTCAAGTGTTGGCTGAAATAAATACATTCTATTTCCATTCACTTCTTTGTTTCCTGGATATGTTTATGAGTGCGTGTGCATGTAGGTTTAAGTAGATACATGTACTCGTATGTATCTACGCATATGTGCGCATGTACGCGTATATATATATATATATATATATATATATATATATATATATATATATAAGTATGTGTGTGTGTGTGTGTGTGTGTGTGTGTGTGTGTGTGTGTGTGTGTGTGTGTGTGTGTGTGTGTGTGTGTGTGTGTGTGTGTGTGTGTGTGTGTGTGTGTGTGTACGTGTGTGTGTGTGTATGTGCACATATGTATAAATGTGCAGAAGAGACGAGAGAAACCGATAGCACGAATAAGGATGGAAGCCAGGAAGACTGGAAGATGGGCAGGAGAGCAGACTGGAGTAAAAGACATTCTGGAAGCAGTAAAAGAAAGGAAATGGAATTGGAGAGAGAAGTTGGCGCAAAAGAGCGATGGGCTATGGAGAGAGTGTGCTACTGACTGAACCCCGCGAGACAGGAAGCGTGGAAAAGGGAAGCCAGACCGAAGGTGGAAAGACAATGTGGAGAAGTTTGCAGGAGAAACGTGGCAGAGGGTGGTGCAATCGTACACCTCATGAAATGGTATGAAAGATATCTTCGTTCAGTACCGGACTTGAAATGGGTGATTAATGTATATATGTATATATATGCGTATGTGTGTTTGTGTGTGTGTGTGTGTGTGTGTGTGTGTGTGTGTGTGTGTGTGTGTGTGTGTGTGTGTGTGTGTGTGTGTGTGTGTGTGTGTGTGTGTGTGAGTGAGAGAGTGTATATATATATATATATATATATATATATATATATATATATATTTATATATATAAACATACATATATATATGTATGTATAATATATATATATATATGTATATATGTACATATATATTATTATATATATATATATATATATATATATATATATATATATATATATGAGGTGTTTCATAATATAATCAACTCTCATCCTTACTTACAAGAGAAAAATAAATAAAACAAAAAGACGATCTCAGGCAAAATTCCTTGTATCAGAAATGCTGGTAATTCTTTTCAGCGCTTATACTCGAGTCGTATGTTACGTCGAAGGAAGTTATTTCTTCTCCAGAATTACTAAGATTTTTTTTTTTTTTTCTGGATGCAAATCCTACCCGGGACCTGATGGACTGTATGTTGCAAACTTTTTGGTCAACAGAATCTTGCAATTGCAGAGTTTCTGCAAGATTGACATTTCCAACTGCATAAGAAGAGAAATCTCATCAGATGACGCCTACCCCCTCTCCCCCTCTCCCCCTCTCCCCCTCTCTCCCATCCCCGTTCTCACTCCTCTCCTGCTCCCCCTCTCCCCCTCCCCCTCTCCCGCTCCCCCTCTCCCCCTCCCCTTCTCCTCTCCCCCTCTCCCCGCTCTTCCTCTCTCCCCTCTCCCCCTCTCCCCTTACCCCTCTCTCCTCCCCCTCTCCCGCTCTCCCTATCTCCCCTCTCCCCCTCTCCCCTCCCCCTCTCCTCGCTCTCCCCCTCTCCCCCACCCCTCTCCCCATCTCCCTCTCTCCCCTCTCAACTCTCCCCCTCTCCCCTCTCACCCTCTCCCTTTCTCCCCCTCCCCCTCTCCCCCACACTCCTCCCTCCTCCCCTCTTCCCCTCCCCTACCATCTCCCCTTTTCTCTATTCCCCCGTCCCCATCCCCTTTCTCCCCCATACCTCCCCTCTCCCTTCCCTCTCCTCCCCCTCACCCACCCTCCTCCACTCCCCCTCCTTCCTCCTTTCCATCTCTCCACCCTTTCTCCTCCCCTCTTCCCCTTCCTCTTTCGCCCTCCTTCCTCCCCTCTTCCCTCTCTCTTTCCCTTCCCCTTTTCCTCTCTCTCTCACTCTCGCCTCCTCTCCCTCCTCTCCTCCTCCTCCTCCTCACACCTCCTCCTTCCTCTTCCTCTTCCTTCCCCTTCATCTCTGTTTGTATTTCATCTCTTCTAGGCTGTAACTCATTTTACAAGTTCGTTTTCGTCAGCCACAGTTGATTTCATTCAATCGAGGACGTCAAACCGAGTTGAGAGGGTCACCTGATTGACTAAACCGA
>NC_134781.1:83352661-83360161 GCF_046742065.1 Oratosquilla oratoria
ACCCATTATCCATCTGGTATCAATGACAATGCAGATTGCTCATATATACATACGTGTGAAAACATTAAGTTTCCAGAAAGATATCTGAATTATATGATAATAGAAATTCACTTCAAGTACAATTGTAACAAAAAATAAAAATGTTATGTTCGCTTGTTGATATCTCTACAGTGCAGACCAACTGTCTCTACGAAAGAAATGACGGTTCAATTATCGTTATTTCAAAGACAGCTCAACATCGGCTTTAAACATGCATGATACTCATTTTATATAAAGATATTATCCTTCGCTCCAATCACGTGTAAAGGAATGCTCAGTACTATATAATTGTATGTAATTTACATTCCGATACTAGTGACATCTATGAAACAGACGGCAAAGCTTACGCCTTTGTCTACGTGTCAATAATATCGTCGAGCTTTCTTGTCCTGGTTGTCCTTGTAGTAATGTGACGTCATTTATCTAAAAAAAATATACTCTAGCCCTGGCAGGCAGTCATTTAAGTGGAGTCACTTTTCAAGTGTGTGTGTGTGTGCTTGAGGTTCGAGAAATGTTGCGAGGACACAGTGTCGAGATAAAGCACAGCGAGCAAACGTTTGAGTTAGTGGAAAAACTTGTTCTGTGTGAGTTTGTGTTTGTTTGTTTTTTACCCACGAAAAGCCGTTAACTGTTTCTCTAACCACCAACAACAAACCTGTACGATGTTAAGGTAAGTGAAGAGACGTATTACAAACAAATGAAAACAATGAAAAGATAACCAGTGAAGAACAGGTAACTAATTATAGCATTTTTATGAATTGGTCAGAGCAAAAATATATAGTAACATTTTCATATTCGTATGCTTAATTTCGACATATAGTTAGTTTTTCAAAACGTTAGTGTAACATTTTATCTAAAGTTTGGAATTTGTAGTTTATGTTATATGTAATATTAAACGTTTGGCAAAACGTTAGAGTGTAACATTTTATCCAAAGTCTGGTATTTGTAGTTTATGTTAAATGTAACATTAAAATCTCCGTATACAAATATAAATGATAAGTTAAACGAGTGGTATAGAGCACCGCTACTCGAGGAGGAGATGGGAATGGAGACAGTTCGAATCCTGCTAACAGTAAAATAGTTCGTGTTAGGGGCATAAGTACTGTACTATATTAAATCCCCTAGTTCCAAAAAGCCCTGCATAAAAAGCCGCCGTACTTGTTTCCTCTCATAGTGGTAGTTGAGCACCTTAAACTCAATGAATGTAATATCGTGATGATTAGCTTCACGATAAATAGAAAACTAGTAGCTATTCTTTGAAACACGTTAGTTAATTTCAAAGGTGATATCAACTACCATATAGGGAAACTAACTGAAAACACGGCAGCCATAGCAAGTGTCCACTCTGTTTTGGGAATTGGCACAAATCAAAAGCCAACAGTTCGTTAGTGGTTGGCTCGCTGATTGCCAATAAATTCGTGTAACTCTGCTTGTTGTGTGGCCCCCAATAGGCCTAGCTCCCCGTGTACCTTAGGTCAAGGTTATATGAGGATTCGTACATTGGTGAGGTAGGGATTCACACGAAATGAAATGTGCTTTTGTTTCGAGTAGGTTAGGTTTGTGACGCGAATAGTGTGTGGTTGTAAAGTATACCTTTGTTGGCTTCTTTGACATGGGTATACATATAGGATCACGTGGAAAATTGTTACATACAGCCCCAAAAGCATATGCATATACACAAGCAAACACACACACACACACACACACACACACACACACACACACACACACACACACACACACACACACACAAACACACACACACACATATATATATATATATATATATATATATATGTGTGTGTGTGTGTGTGTGTGTGTGTGTGTGTGTGTGTGTGTGTATGTATGTATGTATGTGTGTGTGTACCTGTGTGTTAGTGTGTATTATACCTCTTCCATTTACAGATTAAGCAACTAAGAACACCCAAGCATTACCATAGCATTCACAATACAATAATACACCTTTAAAGCTAATGGACAATGTTTTAATTTTGTCTACAAATGATCGTTCTTTTAAAATAATTGTTATCTCTTTCTTTGTCTTCGAGGTCCTTGTAACACGATGCCCTACCTTCAGCTGATTGAAATCGGCGTGAAGAGAATTTGTAAAGAATTTATTCTACTCAGTTTATTACGAATATATGTCTCCGCTCTCGGCTGTTCCACTGTAAAGGTATTCAGAAAACGACAAAAAGCTACAAATTCTTGACTAGAATTATTTACTTGCAGATAGGTTAGAAAAAATAGGTGAAGTAACAGAACAGCCTTGTAAGGACCTCTAGGTTGGCTGTTCGTTTTTCCATGTAAGTCCATCTCTCATTAACGAGCAATATAAATCGTTAGTTCGTCTACATTTGGAATATGCTGTTTCTGTATGGTCACCGAATCTCGTGAAAGACATTGACAGATTGGAAAAAGCACAACGGCGAGCTACAAAACTAATTCCAAATATTAAAAATAAATCTTATGGAAATCGACTAAAACATATGAATCTGTTTTCTCTAAAAAAGCGTAGACTCAGAGGTGACTTGATACAGGTCTTTAAGATTCTAAAGGGAATTGACAACATCAAAAGTGACAACATTTTCACACTGAATGAGAATCCGACAAGAAATAAGGCTCTCAAGCTGTCAGGAAAATAGGTTTAATTTGGAAGTGGGTAGAAACAACTTCGCCAACCGTGTAGTTTATGAATGGAATAAACTTCCTGCGGAGGTAGCGCAGTGTAGTTCAGTTCGAAGCATCTAAGCAAGATGCTCTAATGACTGCCATTTATTTTATATTATTTGTTTACTTGTTATTATTTGTCTATTTGTTTATTACTTTCTTTATTTTCATTTATTATTGGTTGTCTGTCAATTCATTATTATTTACTATTTACCTGTTTGTTTAGTATTTGACTATATCTATGCATTTATTGATTTATTATTATTTACTTTATTGTGTATATATATATATATATATGATAAAATCCTACTCACATTAATGTATATATCAAACAGTGACATTACAATCTCTTTCTTCAAACGCAACGTTTCCACGAACTAACCTTCTGTATAAAGCCTTCGTGGAAACGCTGACGCCTTCTGTATCCACATTATACATGTTTTCCATTCCATGCAAATCCCTTATGATTCTATGTATATCAACTATTAATCACTCTATTCTATTCTTCTCGTATATCTTCACTAAAGCGATGAACAACACGTAATTACTTTTTTCTTTATTTCTTTCACTAATTTTTTTCTCTTGGAATTCTTCCACTATGTGCCTTATGGTTCTCTGTAGTCTTTTATGATCTATTCCATGAGAACTATGTCATGTTCTTTGTGTTATAAGAACACTTGTTCTTTTTGTTCTAAGAACACTTGTTCTTCATCCCCTAATGAAAGAAGGCGCCATACTTACCTTGTCCTCTTTTTGGGAAACTTTCTTTGTCCAAAACATTACGTAAAATTATCTGTACTCGTTTTCATAAGAATTACCTCATCACCACCATTCCTAAGTTCTCTGGAGGCATTATAGCTGAAGATAGTGGCGTTCTTAAAATAATCTCATCGTTCCATCTACCACTGGTATTTGGCCCATTTCAGGCCAATATACTGGTATTTGGCCCATTTCAGGCCAATATGCTTGTTTTCGTGCCAGTTTTACTCAGGTATCTTTTGTCCTCTTCACACTTTGTCACAACTTCCTATCTCGTTTCTGTGGAGATTACATGTCCTGATTTAGTTTAGGGCGCTTTTCAGGCAATCTACCCCACGTCTTCTATACCTTCACCTCTCGTGCCAAACTGCAATATTCTTAAATGAAATTTCAGTTCCCAGAAAGAGCCTTATGTTCAATGGGTGTACGGACTAGAATTGCTCTGTCGTTTCCTTTAGAAGCCCTTAAATGTCGTTTAATGTCTCCTTGTTGGACTACATGTTACAAGGTTTAATGGAGCTAATTAAAGTTCTGTTTACAATGATTATCTATTGTGGATTTGTACTACAAGGGGCGTTAGGTCGTTGCGTAGCGGACTACAAGCTTCCGTCCCCTTTGACACTTAGTATTACATCAGTTTATGCTTAGTAAAGCACTTGGTTAGATGGTGTTTAGTGTAGTAAGGGCTCTTTCGACATTGAAATGTCCTGTCAGAGTGTAAAGTGACCGTCATGTATTTCATGGCGTGGATATAAATGAAAAATACAAAGATACATTAAGAATATGACTTGGCATCTGCTTTATCATCACAACTTCTGGGTTTTATCTTCTCTTCGGTCAGTACCATTCCTTTATACTCGTACTTCCAGAAACTACACACAAATAGTTTCTCTTGTACAAGGCATTCGCCAACTGCATCTTCCAGACCTCTCCTTTGTTTCGTATTCAGCCTCTTTCCTCACTTTTCCCTCTCTCCCTCACTCCCTCACTCCCTCACTCCCTCACTTCCTCACTCCCCCTGCGAACATTGTTCCTTTCCTCTGTACTACAGTTGGGTAAGTGCAATTGGATAAATGTACAAATACGCACACGCAAACACATACACAAGCGAATGCACACCCACATCCACACACACACACACACACACACACACACACACACACACACACACACACACACACACACACACACACACACACACACACACACACACACACACACACACACGACTCAATGGCGCAGTTGGTAGAGTTCCCGGACGCCATTACGGCGTCCGGGTTCGAATCCCGCCCAGGGCTGAAATCATTTCAGTATCGCTACGCTGCGAGTCGTTACTCCAACTCTAGTGGGTGGGGAGTTGTGTGTGTGTGTGTGTGTGTGTGTGTGTGTGTGTGTGTGTGTGTGTGTGTGTGTGTGTGTGTGTGTGTGTGTGTGTGTGTGTGTGTGTGCGTGCGCACGCGCGTGTAAGGTCGCAGCATTACCCATAGATCGGTCATATATGAGCTCTGAGCTCTCCTCCGGAAGGGAAATAGCTGTCGATAGTCGACCACGAGTCCAACACGTGATCCAGGACCATGGTGAATCACACACACACACACACACACACACACACACACACACACACACACACACACACACACACACACACACACACACACACACACACACACACACACACACACACACACACACACACACACACACACACACACACACACACACACACACACACACACACAAATACCATTCCTTATCCACAATGACATGCAGGCCCTAACTTGTGCTAAATCAATTGATCAATCTAATTTATCACTTATCTGTAGGGTTCCGCCCTTTTCCGATGTCTGTGGCGACATATTCTGGTTCTTCTCCTCCTCCGCCTCTTCTTTAATTTTGCTTTTCTCTCACTTTTTATTTTCTATATTTATTTATTTATGTATTTATTTATCTATTTATAGATTTATTTATTTATTTGTTTATTTATATGTGTACTTATTTTTTTTCATTTATTTTTACCTCTTCCTTAGCAATGACCATCTATGACTTCAGCCACTTTTTGTGTAACTATTTTTTGGCCATTACCATTGTGAAAGGTGAAATCCTAATTAAACAGTGTATGCATCCCTTGTGTATGTATTTATATGTGAATACACACACATACACACACACACACACACACACACACACACACACACACACACACACACACACACACACACACACACACACACACACACACACACACACACACACGCATACACACACACATACGCACACACACACACACACACACACACACACACACACACACACACACACACACACACACACACACACACACACACACACACCAATCGTAGAATTCAGTGTGATTGCCTGATATTTGTATATATTTTATTTTCTCTAATAATCTTTCAGTTGTTAGAAGTATTGTGTCTATATTGTTGTTACCTATATTTCTCTTCATGCCCACTCTCATTGCTATTCCACAACTAAGCGAATGCGAGACCACACGTTTCCAATTACGCCACAGCAAACATCCAAGTTCCAGATGTGACTTTTACCTGGCCCCAGGAGGCCCTAAAGCCCACAGGGCAAAGTTGATGCCGTCAGGCACAGGTCCGCGTCTTTTGGCGTAGGCTCTTCATCCTCTCATTGCTGTGCAAAATCTACTCTTTGGAAACTGTTTTTCTTTTATTTTTCATTTTATTTTTCCCCTCTGGAATTTTTTTTTTTTTTTTTTTTTTTTTTTTTTTTTTTGTACGACCGTTCTTTGTATTAAAGAGAACTTCGCCCACTCCTGACCGTGTTCCCTCGACCTCTTTCGCACCAAAAGCCCCCATGTCAGAGGGTCTGCCGATCTTGCAGACACCTTCCAGGTTCTTGCAGACACCATCCAGGCGGCTTCGATGGCCACTCGTCTTCGCCAAGCCTCCATCCAGCTTAGGATGCGCAATCACGAATCGTAGCTTCTATATTATCTCTAACTTGGTTACCACCTGGACGCAGTTAGCTTTAACTTGGTTCCTGGTTCTCCGTCCACAAGCTCCTTACTGACTACGGAACTTAGTTCGATGAAGTTTAGTTTCACTGGACCCTAGCACGAATCAAGGTTATTCATTGTTACGAATACGAGATGATCTTAGGCAACGGGTAACATTAGCAATAACAGCATTTAATTCCGTTCTAAGAGTCCATTGTGCTCCAAAGATCCTTGAGAAATCCTTGAGTGTCTGGAGATGAGGAAGAAGAAAACGGGAGACCTAAAAGACTGGTGGAGAATTCGAAGACTAATGAAGGAGAAATGGGGAGGAGGGAAATGGAATGATAACAAGGAAGGGGAAGCTAAAAGGGGAGGCAAGTGAGAGGGGAGAAGAAAAAGAGGGGAATGGATAGGAAAGAGGGGAATATAGACAGAATAAGGTGGAAAAAGGTAAAGGGGAGAGAAGTAGGGAGGAGAAAAGGGGATAATTAAAGAAGAAGGAAAAATGAGAGGGAAGGTAAATGTAAAAGCCGAGCAAATTACCCGTTACTAAGTTGAACATGACTTCACATTCCGGTGGACGAAGAGAGAGAGAAAGGTAGGGAGGGAGGGAGAGAGAAACAGAGAGAGAGAGAGAGAGAGAGAGAGAGAGAGAGAGAGAGAGAGAGAGGTAGGTTATGGGGTCCTCACATGGAATCAAAAGAAGCAATTTTTGGACCATCCTGGCCATATGTCCACTTTTCACGTTATCATAACTAAAAACGTTGAAGTCGTTTCCCTTACATCTGAGTGAAATATGGTGAATTACTCTTGTGTCCATATATCTTCAGCTCTTACACGACCAGTATAGAGACCTCATCATCCTGTAGATTTTGGGAACCGTTTTCATCGTTTTTTTCTGGTTAACTCAGACGCGATGATACTGTCAAAGGAAATCGTAGATCTTGTGCGAACCAGATTTTATTTTCATTTGTTAACAACAGTGTAACTACTTGTTCTATCTACCAACGCGAGATTGTAACTTTCTATGAACTTGCCTCTGTTCAGGTATT
>NC_134781.1:83370161-83380161 GCF_046742065.1 Oratosquilla oratoria
TGCTCCGCCTTTGTAATCCTTTGTAAGATATTCGTCTTTCATTTGTTTTACTCTCTTGTGATCTCTCTTTAGACTTCGGGGAATTCCAGTGACTAAAGCGAAACTTGTTTACATTTGTTCATTTCCCGCCATTTCTCTCATCGCTTTTCCGCCAATTTGGCTATAAAGCAAGTCAGATGTCCTTATTGGCGAAAAACCGTGTTCTTTTTTTCCAATAAACTGTAATCATTTAATTGAACCTTGATTACGCTAAGCCCTATTGCCTCAGTTTAAACTGTTTGCCTAACTCGCACGAGGTGAATTATATACGAGGTGAATTATAATTCTTTATATATTTAATTTTAGTCTATAATTTTTTAAACAAACTATAACCCATATCCATTAATGTGTGTATGTAGAATATTCTTTTTAAATTTACACCATTAATCTTAATTCGTTCTGTTTCATCTTATTTCATTTTATTTCCTCTTGCTTTAATCTGTTTTTTTTTTTTCATTTAGTCTTTTCTGAATTCATTCTATTCGGTATTATATTACTTTATTTTCATTTCATTTGATCTTATATTATTTTGCTCTAATTCATTTTATCTTATTTTTGCTATGGGTGTTATTCTATTTTAGTGAGTTATTTTGTATCATGTTTACTTTTTCATTCTAGTTATTCATTTTATTTATTCTTTTATATTTTCCTCTAGACAATTTTGTTTAGCTGAAATTGACACTGTTACTTTATGCTTGTATATATATATGTGTGTGTGTGTGTGTGTGCGTGTGTATGTGTGTGTGTGTGTGTGTGCAAGGTAACCACTTTAGAAAATAAACAAACGGAACAGAGCGCTTTCGTATATTACCTTTTCAGTGGTAATTGACACCTAAGATGTAATATTCGAACGCGCTCTGCTCCGTGTGTTTATTTTTTAAGTGGTTGCCTTGCATTCATAAAACACACTGACAAGAGGGAATTCATTATCACTCAAGCGCTTAAGCAATAGCATTTTACTCCCACACACTTAGCTACTATGACGCCAGACGATTATGTTCAGCTCCGTTGACCTCGTGAGCTCAAAGTTCTAAGAACTCTAGATAACTCAAACAAACAAGTTCCAGAAAGTTGAGAAAAAGAAAGCCTATAGTGTCTGTAAGTAGACATATATTCATTGGTCAGCGAAAAAAAAATATATCAACCTTGTTTTGGACGTGGTCTGGATTCACTGTGGCCGTGATCAGACTGGAGGGCGATCCTCCGCTGAATAACAAGATTGTTTTATGTTTTGGTCTTCGAGTTTGCGAGATTATTCCATGAGACTTTCCTGGAAATATATGCGTCGCTTCTGGAAAGCGTTGTACTGCGATCTTCACCATTCGGCCAAACTTACCTCCTCCCTCTTCTCTTCCTCCCACTACTCTTCCTCCCCTTTCCACCCTTCCTCCTCCTCTTCCTCTTCCTCTTCCTCCTTCTCCTTTTCTTCTTCCTCCTCGAGCTCCTTTTCCTATTCCTCTGCCTCCTCTCTCTCCTCCTCTTCTCTCTCCTTCTCTTTCTACCTATCTCTTTCACCTCCATTATCTCCTCCTTCTTACCTCTTCCTTTTTCCCCTCTCTTCTACATCTGCTTCCTCCTCTTTCTCCTCCTCCTCTTTCTCCTTCTCTTTCTACCTATCTCTTTCACCTCCATTATCTCCTCCTCCTTCCCTCTTCCTTTATTCCCTCTTCTGCCTCTTTTTTCCCCTCCTTTTCCTTCTCCTCTTTCTCTTTTTTTCCTCTTCTTCCTCCTCCTCCTCCTCCTTTTCCTCTTCCTTTTCCTCTTCTTGGTAAAGTTACACTAGAGTCTGTTCCATTTTTGCAAAACCCAAACTACCTCCTCCTCCTCACCCTTTCCCTCCTCCCCTATTCCTCCTCCCCCTCTTCCTCATCCCCCTCTTCCTCATCCACTTCTTCCTCCTCCTCTTCTTCCTCCTCCTCTTCTTCATCTTCCTCCTCCTCCTCCTCTAAATCCTCCTCCTCTAAATCCTCCTCCTTCTCTTCCTTCTCCCTTCCTCCTCCTCCCCTATTCCTCCTCCCCCTCTTCCTCCTCTCCTCTTCCTCCTCCCCCTTCCTCCTCCTCTTCCTCCTCTTCCTCCTCCCCCTCTTCCTCCTCCCCCTCTTCCTCCTCCACTCTTCCACCTCCCCCTCTTCCTCCTCCTCCTCCTCTTCTTCCTCCCCCTCTTCCTCCTCCCCTCTTCCTCCTCCCCTTCTTCCTCCCCTTCTTCCTCCTCCTCTTCTTCCTCCTCCTCTTCCTCTTCTTCCTCCTCCTCTAAATCCTCCTCCTTCTCTTCCTCCTCCTCTCCCTGCATTCTTTGTCTTTTGACCTTTTCTTCAGCCTGACCTCGTTCTTCGTGCGACGCTTCTCAAGCATGACCATGTTTGGGGACCCACAACGCCATCTCGACCTTTTCTGAACTCTCTCTCTCTCTCTCTCTCTCTCTCTCTCTCTCTCTCTCTCTCTCTATGTATCTATCTATCTATCTATCTCTATCTTTATCTCTATCTCTATCTCTATCTCTATCTCTATCTATCTATCAATCACTCTGTGTATTTTTCTATATCTATATATCTATGTCTATCTGCCTCTGCCTTTGTGTCTCTCTCATTCTCTTTCTCTTTTGCTTTCTCTTTCTCTTTCACTTTCACTTTCTCTTTCTTTCTCTCTTTCTCTCTTTCTCTTTCTTTCTCTTTCTTTCTCTTTCTCTTTTTTCTCTTGCTCTTTCTCTCTCTTTCTCTCTTTCTTTTTTTTTCTCTTTCTTGCTCTTGCTCTTGCTCTTTCTCTGTTCCTGTTTGTCTCCATCTCCGTCTCTCTTTTTCTTCCTCTCTTTATCTTTCTCTCTTCCTCTCTCACTCCAATCCCCATTCCCGGCTCATCTCTTTTTCTCCATTTCCTTCTCTTTTTCTTTTTCTCTTTCAGTTCTCCTCCCCTTTATCACGGTTTCCTTTCTCCGCAATTTCTCTTCTCATCTCCCCGCACTCCTTCTCGTATCTCCTAATTTTTCTCTCTTTCTCTCTCTCTCTCTCTTTCTCTCCTTTATTCTTTTTCCACACACTTCATCTTTTTTCTATTGATAACTCTGCCCCTCTCCATCCATCACCACCTTCTCCTCCTCCTCCTCCTCCTCCTCCTCCTTCTCCTCCTCCTCGTCCTCCCCCTCCTCCTCCCCCCTCCTCCTCCCCCCTCCTCCTCCCCCCTCCTCCTCCTTCTCCCCTCCTCCTCCTCCTCCTCCTCCTCTCCCTCCTTCTCCCCCTCCTGCCCCTTCTCCTTGACTCCTCCCCTCCTCCTCCTCCTCCTCCTTTTCAGTCTTCTTTCCCTCTTCCTGCTCTTACTGTTCCATTTCCTGTTCACCTTTTTCCTCATCTTCTCCTTCCTCCTCTTCCTCCCTTTTCTCCTCCTTTTCTTCTTCCTCACCCTCTTCTTCCTCCTCCACCTCCTCCCTCTTTTTCTTCTTCCTCCTCCTCCTCCTCCTCCCTCTTTTTCTTCTTCCTCCTCTTCTCCACCTCACTCTCCTTCATCTCACTCTCCTCCCTATAGTGGCCTCTCTCCCTTCCATCCGCACTCACCCTTCCTCGATCTATTCCTTACACATGCTGGACGTTTGTCTTTCATCTTCCCTCATGATCACAATAGCCCACCCCCTTACCTTCCCCCTACTCCCTACTCCCCACTCCCCACTCCCATTCCCACCCCCCCTCCCACTCCCCCTCCAACTCCAACTCCCACTCCCCCTCCCAATCCCCCCTCCCCCCTCCCACCTTCTGCCTTTTCTACCTCACCCTCCCAATTCCCCTTCCCTTCCCTTGCCTCCCTCCTCCCCCCTTTCCTCCCCACTCCCCCCTTCCACCTCCCCATCATCCTACCCTTTCCATTTCAACCTTCCTCTCCCCTTTCCTCCCTTCCCTCTTTAAGCTTCCCTATTTTACACTTCCCTTCCTTTCGTTCCTCTTTTCCTCTTTTTATTTATTTATTTATTTATTTATCTTTTTTTTTTTTTTTGTCTTACGTTTCCACTTTCAAACTCTCCAATTTCCCTTTTTTTTGTCCTCTTCCATATCCTCTTCCCCTTCCCTTTCTTCTTTTCCTTCCTCTTCTCCTTCCCCTCCCTCCTCCCCTTCCTCCCTCTCCTCCTCCTCCCTTTCCTCCTCCCCTTCCTCTTACCCATTATCTTCCCTTTTCCCTCTCCTACCCCTTCCTCTTCCCCATCCTCCTCCCCTTCCCCTTCCCCTTCCTCTTCCCCAATCCTCATCCCCTTCCCCTTTCCCTTTCCCTTTTCCTTCCCCTTCCCCTTTCCCTTTCCCTTTCCCTTTCCCTTCCCCTTCCCCTTCCCCTTCCCCTTCCCCTTCCCCTTCCCCTTCCCCTTCCCCTTCCCCTTTCCCTTCCCCTTTCCCTTTCCCTTTCCCTTTCCCTTCCCTTCCCTTTCCCCTTCCCCTTCCCCTTCCCCTTCCCCTTCCCCTTCCCCTTTCCTTTTCCCCTTCCCCTTTCCTTTTCCCCTTCCCCTTCCTGTTCCCCTCTCTCTTCCCGTTCTCCTTTCCATCTTCCACTTTACTATTGTCGACCCGTATGACTTCACATCCCCTTTCCCTCTTATTCTAAAACCCTTTCCGCCTCCTTCCCCCTACCCCTCATCCCTCTTCCCCTCCCCCTCTCGCTCTCCCCCTTCTCCATTCACTCTCCCACTCTCCCTTCATCTTTCATTGTACCCCTTTCCCCCTTCCCCTTATCGTTCCCCTTTTCCCCATCCCCTTTCGTCTTCTCCCTCCCTCTTTATTCTCTGCATCCTCCCTTTCATTCATCTTTTATCCTTCACATTTCCCCCTCCCCCTTCCCCCTTCCCCTTCCCCCTTCCCCCTTCCCCTTATCTCTCTCCCTTTCCTCTTCTCCCTTCCTCCTTTTCCTCTTCATCCTTCTTCTCCTTCGTCTATCATCCTTTACACTGCCCCTCCCCCTTTCCCCCTTCCCCCTCCACCTCTCCTCCCCCCCCCATCCCTCTCTATCCTTCACATTTCCCCTTCCCCCTTCCCCCTTCCCCTTATCTCTCTCCCTTTCCTCTTCTCCCTTCCTCCTTTTCCTCTTCATCCTTCTTCTCCTTCGTCTATCATCCTTTACACTGCCCCTCCCCCTTTCCCCCTTCCCCCTTCCCCCTTCCTCCTCCACCTCTCCTCCCCCCCCCATCCCTCTCTATCCTTCAAGTAATCACCTATTTCTTGCAGGTGGCTCGTCACCCTTCTCCATACTCGTACCTTCCAACTTCGATGTAAGAGTTCTTGCGACCAATTTTCTTGTTCTTCTTCTTCCCCTGGTTTATCTGTTTACTTGCTTTTCATGAAACTCTACTGACACGTCATCGTTCCCCGAAGAGGAGCTTAGTTTTTCCGAGTCCTGTGTTCTCCGAAGTGCAGTTCGTTTAAAGTTCTTGATGAGGTTTTGGGTGTGTGTTTTTACCTCTCTCTCAAATGTCACCGTCTTTGTCCACATCTTCTTCCTCTGTATCATTTCTTCACGAGGTATGTATAGATCCTTCTCCGCGGTCTCTTGTATGTCTTCTGCTCTCCCTTTGGGTATATTTTCCCTCCTGAAGAAAGCCTTTCTTCTTCCGTAGTCCTTCGTATGCATCTCGCTTCTTTGTCTGTCGAAGGCTCTCATGGTAAGGTCTTGTCTTTAGTGGTTTATGTCTTCCTTCTTCGTGACTTCGTATGATTCTCTTGTATGTCCTCTGCTCTCCCTTTTGGTATGTTTTTCCCTCCTGAAGAAAGCCTTTCTTCTTCCGTAGTCCTTCGTATGCATCTCGCTTCTTTGTCTGTCGAAGGCTCTCATGGTAAGGTCTTGTCTTTAGTGGTTTATGTCTTCCTTCTTCGTGACTTCGTATGATTCTTCGAGATCCCTCTAGTAATATTCCAATTGCTTCATGGACTCGCAGTAATGGTTATAAACTAGACAAGTTTAGATTTGAAAAGGAAATAGGCAAGAATTGGTTTACTAATAGGGTGGTCGACGAATGGAATAAACTTAGTAACCATGTAGTAAGCGCTGAAACTATCAGTTGTTTTAAGAAACGATTAGACAACTTTATGGATGGGGGTGACAGGTGGTGATGGATATGGAACTGCCTAGTGTAGGCCTTATGGTCTCTGGCAGTCTCCTTCATTCTTATGTTTTTATGTTCTTATGACCTGATTGTTCTTGTCTTCCTTCTTCTTCCTCCTTTTTTTTTCAAAAATGAAATTTTGAACTTCCTTGTACCTTAAGGAATTTTTTCATTATCTTCAAGGGCGTTTTCCCTATCATGGTCTTTAGGTTGTCGTACCTTCCGTTCATCTTGAGGAATCTTGGCATTGTTTCGTTCCTCACCTCAGCTTCCTTGGTCGCTTCTTCTTCTTCTTCTTCTTCTTCTTCTTCTTCTTCTTCTTCTTCTTCTTCTTCTTCTTCTTCTTCTTCTTCTTCTTCTTCTTCTTCTTCTTCTTCTTCTTCTTCTTCTTCTTCTTCTTCTTCTTCTTCTTCTTCTTCGCGTTCTTCTTCGCGTTCTTCTTCGCGTTCTTCTTCTTCTTCGCGTTCTTCGCGTTCTTCGCGTTCTTCTTCTTCTTCTTCTTCTTCTTCTTCTTCTTCTTCTTCTTCTTCTTCTTCTTCTTCTTCTTCTTCTTCTTCTTCTTCTTCTTCTTCTTCTTCTTCTTCTTCTTCTTCTTCTTCTTCTTCTTCTTCTTCTTTTTTCTTCTTTTTCTTCTTCTTCTTCTTTTTCTTCTTCTTCTTCTTCTTCTTTTTTGCCTACACTGACCGACCCTTTCTTCTTCTTACATGTCGCAGCTTGTCCTTTTTTTTTTGTCCTTTTTTTCTTCTTCCTTTCTGAGACATGTGCCCGAATTTCCTTCATCTCTCAGCCTCTCGACCCTGTCTTCCACCATATTGTTTTCGTTGATTTCTTCAGGTCACCTCTACCTCGAAACACTTCTCCTCGCCCTTCGTTACCTCCTCATTAGTTTTTCTTTCATCTTTTTCCTCCTCTTCCCGAAAAACACCGTTTTCAGAAGCTTCTTTAGATTTCAGACACTTCGACCCCTTTTTTTTTTGTGTCCTACCGTCTTCGTTGTCAACCTCCGTTTTGGGTTTCTTCTCGAGCTTCTTCAACTCTACTATTTGTATCTCTCCTTCTGGCCTCTTATCACTCTTGCAAGCCCGACCTTCCTTTCTTTATCATCTCTCTTAGAATATAATTTCCAGAATCTCCTTTCGCTTGCAGATGAACATTCTGTCGCCTCAGGTGACACGATCCTTCCTGGGTTTTGCTTCTTCAGCCTTCTTCTTTGTGTCGTCTCTTGCCAGACCCTCGTTAACCTTCGCCTCCTGAGGAGCCAAGGATGGCCGCTTAGTCAGACCCTCCGACTCCACTGCGACATATAAAGACATTTGCAACTCGACTTCGCCGCGCCGTTTTCCTCGATCTCACACATCCTCCTCCTCCTCCTCCTCCTCCCCCTCCTCGTCCTCTTGCTCGTCCTCCTCCTCGTTCCTCCTTCTCGTCCTCCTCTTTCTTCTCTTCCTTGTCCCCCTCTTCCTCTTCTTCCTTTTCCCCGTCTCTTCTTCCTCTTCCTCCTCTTCCTTGTCCTTCTCTTTCTCCCTCCTCTTCCTCTTCATCCTCTTCCTCTTCATCCTCTTCCTCGTCCTCTTCCTCGTCCTCCTCTCCCTCGCTCTCCTATTCCTCGCTCTCCTCTTCTTCGTCCTCCTCTTCCGCGCCTTTCTCTTTCTCGTCCTCCTCTTCCTCATCCTTCTCTTCCTCGTCCTCCTCTTCCTCGCCCTCCTCTTCCTCGTTCTCCTCTTTTCCTCCCCTTCCTCGTCCTTCTCTTCCTCGCCCTCCTCTTCCTCGTCCTCCTCTTCCTCGTCCTCCTCTTCCTCGTCCTCCTCTTCCTCGTCCTCCTCTTCCTCGTCCTCCTCTTCCTCGTCCTCCCCTTCCTCGTCCTCCTCTTCCTCGCCCTCCTCTTCCTCGCCCTCCTCTTCCTGGCCCTCCTCCTCCTCCTCCTCTTCTTCTTCCTTTTCCTCCTCCTCCTCCTCCTGCTCCTCCTCCTCCTCCTCTTCTTCATCCTCTTTGTGCAGTTCTTTTTTGTCTTCACCCTCCTCGTTTTCATCCTACTTGTTTTTTCTTTTTTTTCTTTTTTCTTTTCCTCCTCCCCTTCTCTTTCTGTTCTTCTTTCTTTCTAGCTCCTCTTTCCTTTCCTCGTCCTTATTTTCCTCCTTCTCTTTCCTTTTCTTCCTCCTCCTCCTCTTCCTTCTCCTCTTCTTCCTTCTCCTCCTCCTCCTCCTCTTCCTCCTCCTCATTTAATTTAATTTCATTTTACTATTTGATCTAATTCCATTCATATTTTTCATTTTTCATAAAAGTGAGACAGAACTGAAACAACCTAAAATAAAACCCGAATTCTCGTATCTATTCTATTACGTAAACGATCCTCTGATATCTGTGACAGAATTCACTTCCTGCCGAACTCAAGCTTCGACGAATATTTGCTTCGGCCAGTCTTCATCACACTATCCCCACTCCCTTCCCCCTTTCTCTCCCTCCCTACTCCCCCTATCCCCTTCTCCCCCAACCCCACCCCCTCTCTCTTTCCTACTCCCTCTTCCCCTTCCCCCTCCCCTTTCCCTCCCCCTCTCCCCCTTCCTATCCCCCTTTCCTCTTCCCTCTCTCCCTACTCTTTTCACCCTCCCCCTCCTCTCCCTCTCTCCTTCTCCCTTTCTCTCCCCCCTTACCCTCCCTCTTTCCCCTTCCTCCATCCCCCTTCCCCCCTCTCCTCGCCCCTTCCCCTTCCTCTTTCCCCTTTCTTCCTCCCCCTTCCCCTCCCTCTTTCCCCTTCCTCCCTCCCCCTTCTCTCTTTTCCCACTTACCCCCCTTCCCTTCCCCCCTCCCCTCCCCCTCCCTCCCTCCTCCTTCTCCCTTCCCCTCTCCTTCCCCCTTCCCCCTCCCTCCTCCCCCTTCCCCTTCCCCCTCCCCCTCCCCCTCCCCCTTCTCCTCCTTCTTCCCTCTCTTTCCCCCTTCCCTTTTCCCCCTCCCTCCTCTCCCTCCTCCTTCCCCCTTCCCCTCCCCTTTTCCCTCCCCCTTCCACTTCCCCTCCCCCTCCCTCTTCCCCCTTCCCCCTCCCCCTTCCTCTCTTTCTCTCTCTTTCTCCCCCTTCACTTTTCCCCCTCCCTCCTCTCCCTCCTCCTTCTCCCTTCCCCTTTCCCCTTTTCTTTCCCCCTTCTCTTCCCCCCTTCACCTCTCCCCTCTCCTCGTCTTCCTCACCCTTTCTCTCCCACCTCCTACCTCCCACCTCCCACCCCCCCTCCCCCCTCCCAACCTTCCAGCGGTTGATAGAACACGTGATAATTGTTTCAGTGACCGATATACAAGCGTGGCTCTGTCCGCGTATCCGTCAATTGCTTTCTACTGTCTATGACATTCTCCTCCTAATTCGATTTTCCGTCGCCAGCCTGCAGATATGTTGTTTATCTTAAATCATCGTATTGTCTTCCATCATTTCAAGACATTTTTTTTTTGTATCCTTGCTTGTCATTGGGGTCCTTACGTATATATTTTTTCTTATTTTGTTTTTCCTTCGTCTGATCGCTTGTCTTCTATTGCGATTATTTTTTCTTGGGAATGTGTGTAATTGCTTTTCCCTCTATTTCCTTTTTGCATTTTTCGTTTGTTTTGTTTTTTCTGTTTCTCTGTGTTTCTCTCATATATGTAAATATTTAATTTCGTTTATGCCTCATCGTGTTTTATAGCGTTATGAAATTCATCTTCTGTCTTTGTGGATTGTTTTATGATTTGCTGTTCATATTCATTCGTCTATTGATTTCTTTATCTATTTCTTTGTTTCTTATCTATGCATTTGTTTATCTATATCATTATCTATCTGGTTACTAATTCAAGTACTTATTGATAAGTTTCTTTATCTATTCGTTTGTGTATTTATTCAATTATATTTTCTTGATTATGGACTTATGTATTAAT
>NC_134781.1:83385161-83387661 GCF_046742065.1 Oratosquilla oratoria
CAAAACATCAAATATCACAGCCACAGATTAGATTTTGTTTTGAGTGTCGGCAGATGTTTCTGTTACTGATTTGAGTGCTATAGTTCCATAGATTGTATGACTATAAAGACTTATTGCTACAACGCTGAACAGCCTACGCTAGGAGACGCTGACTAGCTGCGGCCGAAGTCGTTACCTCTAGTCTACACGCCTAGACTATTGGGGCTGATAACACTCACTACCAGGGACCGGAGAGCGCGGGATTCGAACCCACAACTACGTGAATGTGAGACTAGCACGTTTCCCATTAAACTACCTGAACAAAATGAAGTATAATATAGTGTGATGATACAATATACTGAGCTGGTTGAGATGACGAGGCTAGTAAAAAAGGATTTTGTTAACTTGAAGTATCTTATTAAATCCAGCGTACCTCCTACCCCATGCACATCGCTCTTTAACCAAATCCGTATTTGGAAATCGAATCAAGGCCTTTGGAATCACGAAGAAGAGCTAAAGTCGATTATACCACAGCGAGGAGGCCCAGTTTTGAAAACGAGTAATTGATGACGAATACTCCGCCCGTGGGAGTTTCATGAACACGACCAATTGAGTGACGATATCCGTTTGGTATCGTGTAGACCAAGGCGTTCTAGTCGATTTTCTTATTTCTTTTTTCTTTATTTGTCTATCAATTTTTCATTTATTTGTTCAACTATTTATTCATTTACTTATATGTTCACTTATTTATATATTTATCTATTTATTTGTTTATTTATTGATTGCTTTTCTTATCTACTTACAACGTTGATGATGACAACTTGATCTATGGTTTCAATTAGTCATGAAAATTAGAAGACACGAAGATTGTGCTTGTCATTTTTCATAGAGATGCGACTAACGTTTTCGCTGCACACTGAAACAGTTTTGGTCTGTTACCAACATATATTCTCTTGATGCGAATAAATCACAAAATCACGTGATTCACAAAATGTGTAATAAAACCACTTCAAAAATAAAATGAAAGGTGACCGAACGTCTATTTAAGGTATTTTCGATAAAAAAAATACAATAAGAGGAATTGTATTAAAAATAATAAGACCTATAATAATAGTAAAGAAAAATGTAACGTGAAATACCAAAATAAAACTAAATAAGGAATAGAACAAGACAAATTTGAGTATAATAGAATATTATCAAGTAAAGAATGATAGAAAAATATACAAAAAATAATAATAGAATAATATTCAAAAAATAATAATAGAATAATATACAAAAATAATAATAAACGAATAGATAAATAAATAGATAAATGAATAAAATCAATCATTTTGTATAAAGTTTCTGTGATATCCTGAGACCAACCTACGACATGGAACTCCCGAAGAAATCTTATTTTGTCGCGTCGGGGCAACTGGAGTTGCATGTTACCAACACGAGCAACGTCGCTGCTACGACCTACCATCATCGATCATCAATAGAGTCTCTCAACACATCGTTGTCAATATGTGACGTCATCATTTGCACGAAATGGAGTTCTATCCCGACCATACAAACACCCTACATCTATGGGGATTTTTTTTTCTGCGTGTGTGTGTGTGTGTATGTATGTGTGTGTGTGTGTGTGTGTGTGTGTGTGTGTGTGTGTGTGTGTGTGTGTGTGTGTGTGTGTGTGTGTGTGTGTGAGGGAAGGTTTCAGTTGAGTGGAAACGTAAGCCTAAGGATGATCTTGATATTTTCTATAACAAAAATGAGTCGCAGCGAGTCACAATGAGTCACGAGTCACACAGAGTCGAAATGCGTCAAATCGGGTCACAATGAGTTAATAAGAGTCACGAGCGATGACGTATCACGAATCACAAGTCACGAGTCACGACGAATCACAAGTTACGAGTCACGACGAATCACAAGTCACGAGTTACGAACGAATTACAAGTTATGAGTCACGACGAATCACGAGTCACGACGAATCACGAGCAACGGCAATTCACGAGTGACGGCAAGTCGAGACGAATCACGAGTCATAAGTCACAAGTCACGACGAGTCACGACGCATTACGGGTCACGTCGTATTACGAGTCATGACGAATTACGAGTCACGAGTTACGAGTCACGACGAACTACGAGTAACGACGAGTCACGAGTCACGACGAGTAACGACGAGTCACGAGTCAGGACGAGTCACGAGTCAGGACGAGTCACGAGTCAGGACGAGTCACGAGTCAGGACGAGTCACGGGTCAGGACGAGTCACGGGTCAGGACGAGCCACGGGTCAGGACGAGTCACGGGTCAGGACGAGTCACGGGTCAGGACGAGTCACGAGTTAGGACGAGTCACGGGTCAGGACGAGTCACAACATGTCGCAAGTTCGCAACACGATATAATGTGACACGACGATTCACGAGTCAAGAGTGGTCACAATTAGTCACGGCGAGTCACAGTGAGACACAGCGAGTCTTGAGAAATTCCAATGAGACATACCGAGTCATACTAAGGCACCCAGAGGCGCAACGAGTCACA
>NC_134781.1:83407661-83410161 GCF_046742065.1 Oratosquilla oratoria
AATGATTTATTCTTGTTTCTTTTGATTCTATCTGTATTTACGAAAGTTGACACATTGTCATAAACATAACTTCAGAGTAATCAAGATTCCTTTTACATAATACTTCTCCTTCAGCTTCACTCTTGTCTGACATTTTTTGTCTTGATGCAAAGAAATATTCGTATTTTCGTTTTGCTTTTTCGTCTGAGTTTGACGAAGAAATGCATTACGTCATTAGTCCAATCTGTTTGAAGAAATCGTCTCGGAGCTTGCAGAGGGCAAGGAAGCGTGCAACAAGTGCAATCTGTTGGTTCAGGTGTCTTGAAGAGCAACTTCCGAGTAATTGCGTCAGGCAGGTAAGAGGAGAGCTCTTACCAGAAGCTCTCAGCTTCACCCAGAACCGTCATTGGGTTCCAGAACTCTCGAAAGAGATGGTTCTGCCCGGAAGGTCTTCCGGATCTGTATTTAGGCTCGGAAACTGTCACCTGACCTTAGAAGTGGAGAGGAGAGCTCTTACCAGAAGCTCTCAGCTTCACCCAGAACCGTCATTGGGTTCCAGAACTCTCGAAAGAGATGGTTCTGCCCGGAAGGTCTTCCGGGTCTGTATTTAGGCTCGGAGACTGTCACCTGACCTTAGAAGTGGAGAGGAGAGCTCTTACCAGAAGCTCTCAGCTTCACCCAGAACCGTCATTGGGTTCCAGAACTCTCGAAAGAGATGGTTCTGCCCGGAAAGTCTCCCGGCTTTGTATTTAGGCTCGGAGACTGTCACCTGACCTTGAAAGCGAGTTGACCTTTTTTTTTATAATTACACCTTTAGTGTCTATATTCGTCTGTTACGTGCGTTCTGGTTACTGCTATGGATAGATCCACCTCAATAACCCGACTGTCGCCAGGTGATTTCATTCAACAGCAAACAGGGAAGTAAGAAAGGTTGGAAGGGACAAAAGTGATGAAGGATAAAGAGTTGGAAGATGTAAATTATTGTGGGTAAATGAAGATAGGAAAAATATGGGTAAAACTATAGATATGGGGTACAATGGTGGAAACTATGGATGTGAGTGTACAAGATCTAGAAAAAAAAGAAGAAAGATAAAAAGTAAGAAAGAAAGAAAAAAAAAACAGAACGGGCAAAGGAAGAAACAGAGAAGAAAAAAAGAACACAAAAAAGGGGGGGGGGAGGAACCAAAGAATTTCCAAAAAGGGGCCATGGATAAAAGTTTTGTGGAAGTTCGTGGATATTTATTGATGTAATTCAGCGTTGAGTTGGTCCCCAAGTTTAGTCAGAATAAAGGTAAAATAACCCAAACTAACCTGACCTAAGCTAACCTAATTTAACCTAACACTCTGACCTAACCCAGTCTGGCCCAATTCACTCTAACCTCTTCCGTCTTGACCTAACCTGAAATGACCTGACCTGACTGGACCTGACCGGACCTGACCGGACCTGACCGGACCTGACCGGACCTAACTCGACCTAACCGGACCTGACCGGACCTGACCGGACCTGACCGGACCTGACCGGACCTGACCGGACCTGACCGGACCTGACCGGACCTGACCGGACCTGACCGGACCTGACCGGACCTGACCGGACCTGACCGGACCTGACCGGACCTGACCGGACTTGACCGGACCTGGCCGGACCTGACTGGACCTGACTGGACCTGACCAGACCTAACAGGACCTAACAGGACCTAACCGGATCTATCCAAATCTAACTTGGACCTAACGGAACCTAACCGACCCAAACTGGGCCAAACCGGACTTATCCGAGACCTAAAGGAACCTCAACGGACTTAATCAGGCCTAACCGTGCCTAACCAGACCTAACGGAACCTAACAGAACCTGACGGAACCTAACCCCACTTAACCTCACTTAACCTCAATGCTAACCCAGCCTAGCTACGGACGATGAAAAAATCCTATCTGCACAACGAAAATACGCGAACCGCATCAATCTGTCAAACGCACATCATTTCTTGATTGACAGTCCGACTTTGAAACGGGGAAAACGGGCGACCCCATCGCTCATATGACAGATTTCGCTTTGACCCACACCAAACTATTCCATTCAGCCGAGTGCCACACTCAAGATACAGTAAGACCTCAATCAATAGAGACACATTTTGTCTTTTCTTTGAATAAGGTTCTGCTGGGCTGTACATATAGATAAAGGTGAAAGTGTTTACGGGTTTTGAAGATAGACGGTAAGGAGGCGAGTCTGACGTCTACCTTACAGGACCACCATCCCTACAGTAGGTAGTCGTCATTGCCCCGTGAAAGGTCAAAATATCAGCTTACCTTTTTGATTCATACGAGACCATAATTGGGTTAAGAAAGAGGTTCATTCCCAGCATCGTAGGCGAAACAAGTCACGCCCCATTTCTTCTTTGACCAATGAATGAAGCGTATTGGGTAGAGGGGTGTCTGTGACGGTTGAAAGGCTGTCGTGATTGGCTCGGAGACGAAAAAATGGGATATGGTTTGTGTATGGGGATGTGTTGTGGTCTAGAACAGATGA
>NC_134781.1:83415161-83420161 GCF_046742065.1 Oratosquilla oratoria
ACATCGTGTAACCCTACCTCCTCTTAACCATTACATTGATTTTATCTTTTAGTCTTGTATTCTATTTCATAAAATTTAGCTCATTTCCCATCTTTTTCTTTTTTCTTTTTTTTAATTCTTTCTTTCCTTTCCTTCAGCTATTATTTATCATTTTCCAGAATCAACAATACTAATCTTACTCGTAGACTTAGCAATATAACTCAATGTATCGTAGTCTACTTACAAAGGATTACAAAGGCGGAGCATGCCGACAGGAGACATTTTGGTCCATATCAGACACATTTCATTTCATTTTCTTTTCTAAGTCTTCCTCCGCTTTTTGTTTCCCCGTTGCATTATTTTCCAGGACCGCATCCTCATAAAAAAATGAAAATCTATTCCGCCGAAGGGGAGGAAAGAGAGCAACGCCTTTGCCACCTGATGGATGAACCGACACTGTTTTTGTGTTCTTCCGTATCTGTACTGTTCCCTTGGGGAACCTTGGGGGGAAAAGATAGCAAAACCTTACTGGCTTCCCAAAAATGGTCGAGCATAGTTTCGTAAAAGGAGAAGTCAGATTCGGTAAAGATATACATGCATACACACACACACACACACACACATGCATACACACATACATACATATATACATACATGCATATATACATGCATATACACATACATATACACATACATATACACATACATACATATACACATATATACATACATATATGCATACATAGATATATACATTCATACATATGTACATATATGCATACATATATACATGCGAATATAACATACATATATGCATACATACATGTATACATACATATATACATGATGAACACATGCATTCATACATAGTACATAACGTACATATATGCATTATTCCGTACATATATACGGTACATATATACATAGATACATACATACAAACACATACATATAGTATACATGTATATCAGAATGTTTTCACAGTTTGCAGCCTTTGTAGCTTTTTGACAATTCAATATAACATTCAATTGCATTTTCTTTTTTTATTTGTTTGTTTTTCAAGTTTTCAAGTTTAAAATAATGCCACTTACAGCCTCTATTTTGTTTTACTTTATCACTTTTCATTATTTCATATATTTATTTATTTTTCTATATATTTATCTGCTTATTTATTCATTGGTGAAATATTTTGACAAGCTCAAGTGAGTGGCGAAAAGAGCCTTAATCCGAGTTTTATTCTTGATTAGTTTCGCTACAAATTGTAGTGAAATTGGTTAAGAACAAAACTCGGATTAAAAATCCATCCATTTATTTGCTGTATATTTATTGATCTATTTATCTATCTACTTATCTACTCGTTTATTAATTAATTTATTTATCTATCTATATTTTCACGTTCTTACGTAATTATGTATTCACATTTATTCGTTCATCTATTTATTCCTGTGTCAATTGATTTATTAATCTATTAATTTATTCATTTATTTA
Organism: Oratosquilla oratoria; assembly: GCF_046742065.1. Classification (NCBI taxonomy): domain Eukaryota; kingdom Metazoa; phylum Arthropoda; class Malacostraca; order Stomatopoda; family Squillidae; genus Oratosquilla; species Oratosquilla oratoria. Next base: position 83,416,629 of record NC_134781.1, read on the forward strand.
TTCATTTACTTGTTTATTAATTTATTTATTTGTTCATTCTTTTATTTATTTATTTATCGATTTATTTATTTATATATATTCACTCGTATACTCGTATATTTCATGTATTTATTTATGTACTTACGTATTTCGTCGTCTACTAATTTATCTATTTATCAATTTATTTTTATTTACTTATCAATTTATTTATTCATTTACTTACTCATCCGTCTATACTGTATTCTTTTAGACTTTGCAACTCAATTGTATAGTTCCTGTTATGTAGTTCTATGCAATGTTCTTCATATTAAAAAAAAATATATCCTTTTCTTCGGATTCCCTTCCTCTTTAATTCTTCTCGTAATTTTCAATTCTTCTCGAAATTTTATTCGAGTATCAAAATTAGACTCTCGGGATGTAAGCACCAATTTTAGTGGATAGCGCGTAATAGACACATCATTCGATTATCCTGATTTAATCCCGTTGTGATAGTTAACTTTGTTAAGGTTCACTGTAGTCCATTTTGAGTTTTATCGTATTTTCGAAGTGGGATCTTTTCGCCCGAGAAATCGATTTTCTTCGTCTTAGATCGCTGTTTTACTAGTGGAAGTGTACCCAAACCCATCAAAGAAGTGAAATACCATCAAAGAGGGTTTTATGTTCGTCAATGAAGAGATCGGATTCCCTTTTTACGTCGAAGATGAGTAAGGGTCAGCGCTTGTCCAAGATTACATGGACTTTGAGAAAAATAGGATTTTTTTCTTTTTTTTTTCTTGTATGGTTGAAAAAACGTGTTCCGGTTGAGTGGTCGCTTCAACTGGTGTTGACACAGATGTTAGATTATAACTTAAATCAAGTATATGATGGACTTGTTTACATACGTAAACACTTTTTGTCATCATTCACGGCAAAACTCTACATTTTTTGTTGTCAGATACTACTGCAAATTATAACAATAACAATAATAATAAGGTAACAAATTACATTAAACGATATCAAATAAATAAATAAAAAATTTCAATAGCGCTTATAGATCCATGTCATTTCTCTGTAGATTTGATATTCCTGCCATATCTGCATTCACCAATCCCATGTGAATTGCAAACGATAGGCAAATTGCACCCCGAACCAATGGGCCCTGTTGCACGGACCACTAGCACATAAAGGGAATGGTTTGATATTCCCATAGTATGCAATAGAACGAGTTTACATTTTACTCCCTCTACCCTATGACCACCTCAGGATTAGGGAAACTGAAGCACCGCTATATTTATATGTGGCACCGTCGCTTAAGGTCTACAGCCATCGGCTGTTGACATAGAAAGACTTTACCCCCTCTCCCAAGCGGTCGGAATACTCCCTCTTCCTATGACCACCTCAGGATTAGGGAAACTGAAGCACTGCTATAGTTATATGTGGCAACGTTGCTTAAGGTCTACAGCCATCGGCTGTTGACATAGAAAGACTTTACCCCCTCTCCCAAGGGGTCGGAATACTCCCTCTTCCTATGACCACCTCAGGATTAGGGAAACTGAAGCACCGCTATAGGTATATATGGCAGCGTCGCTTAAGGTCTACAGCCATCGGCTGTTGACATAGAAAGACTTTACCCCCTCTCCCAAGGGGTCGGAATACTCCCTCTTCCTATGACCACCTCAGGATTAGGGAAACTGAAGCACTGCTATAGTTATATGTGGCAACGTCGCTTAAGGTCTAGAACCATCGGCTGTTGACATAGAGAGACTTTACCCCCTCTCAAAAAGGGGTCGGAATACTCCCTCTTCCTATGACCACCTCAGGATTAGGGAAACTGAAGCACCACTATAGTTATATGTGACAACGTCGCTTAAGGTCTACAGACATCGGCTGTTGACATAGAAAGACTTTATCCCTTCTCCCAAGGGGTCAGAATACCCCGGACCTTCTAGAACCTCTGCTTCTAGTTTCTAGAGTCGATGTGACTGTCCCATGTAGCGGTTACACAGATAGACCTCCAGGTAGACCTTGTCCCGAAGACTTGAAAGTTTTAAGGGAATTGGGTCGAAGGGGCTTTTGACCGGAGGGTGGGGGGGGATATGTGTGGGGGAATGTGTGGGTGTGGGGGCATGTGTGGAGGAGGAGGGCAAATTTCGTCATTTCTGTTCTTGGATCCAAGCAACTCCAACAAAATGCAAAAAAAGTACAGCAAAAGCAGCAACAATTAGAACAGCAAAACAAGAACAACAACAACAACACAACATTCACAACACACACAACAACAACATCACTAACAACAACGCCACTAACAGCTAACATAACTAAAAACAACAACGCTATCAGCGAACACAACTAAAAAGCAGCAACAGTGTAAGCACAAATAAAACGGGTACCGAAGGGACTATTTCCCTAAAAGCGCATTCCAGTGGGATCTGTAAACAAAGATTTGATACATTTCCAGGGAAATGTACATCTCGGACTCTTTCCTCATGCTTCTGAAGAACACACACCCCACCCCCACACCACCATCCCCCCCTTTTTTTTTTTTTTTTTTTCCGTTCTTGTGGGTCGGGTCCTATCCTTCCTTGGGCCCCAATAGAAGCCCCTTTCTCTTACAATTTTTGAGCTTCCACATTCCACCGCCGATCCACTATCCCACATTTTTCACTGCTGTGGAGCTCCCCCTCCTCCCACCTCCGTCCCCCTCTTGCGCGCAATTTTGACTTCGATATTTTCTTCAAGAGTAACCCCGACCTTCCAGAGTCCCCGAACTCGACCTTCTCCTCCTCCTCCTTCTCCTCCTCCTCCTCCTCCTCCTCCTCCTCCTCCTCCTCCTCCTCCTCCTCCTCCTCCTCCTCCTCCTCCGTCTCCTCCTCCTCCTCTTCCTCCTCCTCCTCCTTCATCCATTGTCTATTTCCTTTTTTCGGGTTTTTTGTTCTTCAATATGCACACCTACATACATACAGTAATAACACACGCACGCGCACACGTACACACGCACAGACACACACACACACACAAACACACAAACACAAACACAAACACACAAGCACACAAACACACACACACACAGACAAACACACACACACACACACACACACACACACACACACACACACACACACACACACACACACACACACACACACACACACACACACACACACACACACACACACACACACACACACACAAACACACACACACACATGTGTGCCCACACATACACAAAATAATCAGCTAATGTCTGATAGTCACATTACAAATATTATTCTGACCTGATGCAGATCTTATTTGGTTATTTATCTATCTTAATCTATTTCTATATGGCAACAGGGTCACCTATTCATTTGTTTCTTTGTCTATTTCATATATTTCTTTGTTTGTTTACTTGTCTATATATTTCTATGTGTCTCACAGGGTCACCTATATATTTGCTTGTTTGGCTATTTCCTATATTTCTTTGTTTAATTACTTTTCTATCTATTCATTATTATCTAACTACTTGTTCATTTACCTATTTATTCAGACACAGAAGGTCTGAGATTTCATGAAAAAAATCTGAAAAGTATCAAACT
>NC_134781.1:83430161-83432661 GCF_046742065.1 Oratosquilla oratoria
TATATATATATATATATATATATATATATATATATATATATATATATATATATATATATATATATATTTATTCATATGTGTGTGTGTGTGTGTGTGTGTGTGTGTGTGTGTGTGTGTGTGTGTGTGTGTGTGTGTGTGTGTGTGTGTGTGTGTGTGTGTGTGTGTGTGTGTATGTCTTTGTGTGTGAGAGCATCTCTGTAAGATTTGAAGAGTTAAAAATGACAGCATTTTGTAGTTATCTAAAATTTTCTAGCTGTCCCAATTGTTTAAATTATGGCTTTTCCTTCAGATGAAATAAACATCAATTTAGTTTGGATAATCTTTAGTTTTTACAACGTTTCGTTTTCACATGTTCAGGATTGTCTGTAATGACATAAGGCAAGTAATTACAAATGATGTGACGTTGAAATAAATGTAAGATTATGCAAAATTAGTTTATGTTCATCCATCTGAAGGAAAAAAGATCATTAGAAAAATCGAGAACGGTAGAAAAATTTAGATTACCAAAGAAATGATGACGTTATCAACTCTACATGTCTTTTATATATATATATATATATATATATATATATATATATGTGTGTGTGTGTGTGTGTGTGTGTGTGTGTGTGTGTGTGTGTGTGTGTGTGTGTGTGTGTGTGTGTGTGTGTGTGTGTGTGTGTGTGTGTGTGTGTGTTTATGTGTGTGTTTGTATGTATGTATGTATGTGTATATATGCATGCACATATACATATATGTGTATATGTGTGTAACGTCAGAAGAGTTGTGGTAGAAAAAGAGATGGCAGATAGGACTGATGAATGAGCAATGGCATGGTTTATGCACATGGAAAGAATGGGCGAGGAAAGATTAATAAAAGATGTGTGGAAGGCAGAGGTGGATGGAGTAAACTTTAGAGGAGACCGAGGATGAGATGGATGGATGGGGTGAAAGGGGCTTAAAATAGGAGAGAAATGCCTATTGAGCAAGGATTAGAGAAGGGAAGAGATAGGAGGTGAGAGGAGAATGACTGTGTATACATGACAGTATGATGCAAGGATGGGAGGGGATAGGGGATTAGGGAGTGGTTAGTATGAATGATAATTTGATGCAGCCCGAAGGGGTTTCTCCCCGTCTTCTCTTTTACTGCTTGAGGAGACAGACAGAAGGGGTCACCGACTATGTGAAGCGGCCTTGCTGTGGATGTGCCGTAACTTGCTGCATTACTTCTGACCCAGGACAGTGGTCGGGATACAGAGGTGACCCATCATATATATATATATATATATATATATATATATATATATATATATATATATATATATATATATATATATATATATATACGGTATATGTGTGTATAATGTTAGTATAATAAGGAAGAATTTTTTCTTGTAAGACAAAGTTATTATGATACTATTTCTGATTTGCTTAGATTTTTAATCAGACGAAACGTGAATTAGCTTGATCTATAGACATTCTGAACAAAGAACCCGAATAAACCGCCAGCACCAAGTACCCGATGGTTTTACTGGATAATAATCCAAAGCTTAATTTGAATTAAGCCTCAGAGTACCTGAACTATCCTACAACCTCGTGAGATGAAAAGAAAAGGAGAAGAAGAAGAAGAAAAAAAAAAAAAAGGCGTCACCCAATGAGATTCTGGCTTTGTGGGGTGACCGTAGTGTTAATGGTCCCTCGAGACTCGTATGCATGAGACAGCCACTACTCTAACGGCCGGGTAGGCTAAACGACTCACTCGTAGTAATGCAAAATCAGTTTCGTAAGTTTTATTTTATTTATTTATCTTGTTTGTTTATTTGTTTTATTTTATTTTATTTTATTTCATTTTATTTAATTTTATTTCATTTTATTCTATTTTTTATTGTTTTTTTTCTATTTGGTTTTATTTTATTTTACTTTTATTTATTTATTTACCTATTTATTTTATTTATTTATATATTTATTCATTTATTTACTTATTTACTTTATCTATCTATCTATCTATCTATCTGTCTATTTATCTATATATTTATTATTTCTTTTTTCTTTTACTCCGGAAAATCGGTAGTCCTCGATTTGGAATTGTTGAACCTCTTAAGGAGTCCGAAAGTCTCCAGAAGTACTTTCCGTATACAGAACGATATTTTCCATAGCCGAAGTACGAATAGTCTCCAGAACATCAAAGACCTCTTATCATCAAATTTCAAATGCGGATGAGCATCTTATGTCTGACGAGCACCGAACAAAATTACTCAGTTAAGAATTGAATCCTAACTTGAAAGGATTGGTGAGACCCCTTTTGGATGTAGAGAAGGTTTCCTTCAGATGAATAAAATCGCCTGGCGACAGGCAGAATAAACAATTAAAATTGTTTAACGCAACGAGAGTTAGATCGCAAAGTGGCCTAATGCATAGAATCCTGGAAGATCCTGGAAACAGACGAGGAATAGCTCGACTATAAGCCATCGGATTCCAGCTTACCAGCGCTTCTATCCTGATGGAATAACTCGTTCATCCA
>NC_134781.1:83437661-83440161 GCF_046742065.1 Oratosquilla oratoria
TTTGATTTAAAACAAAATTATATTTTTTACGCTTTTTTTTTTTTTTTTTTTTTTTTGGCCATAAGCCACCCTTCTCATCGTCAAAATTTGATTAACAATTTCGAAAAGAAAAACCGAAATTATTTCCTTGAAGAGGCGTTGATGTGCAATTGATCTATTCTCTGAAGCAAATTGTCAGTAATGTCAATCATGATAACTAATTCAATTTGGTTTCGCCTTATATAGTCATTATACTCTTACTGTCTAAATCCACATTACAAAGAACTGACTCGATACTAGATCTATTCTTTGCTTGCTTGAACAAACTAGTTTAAATTATAAAATGGAGATAAATGAGGTTGTAAATTCGTATATATAAAGTAGTGTCTCATTAATAGCTAACTTTTTATGTTTACTTTTTTCATAGCGAGTTAAGTATTATAATATGAGGTGCAGTATTAAGGGATTAAAATCATGTTGTATATGATGTATTGAAATGTATATTGTGCATGAACCTTTGATTTACATGTTCTATTCTCTATATATTTATATATCTACACACACACACACACACACACACACACACACACACACACACACACACACACACACACACACACACACACACACACACACACACACACACACACACACACACATGTATATATATATATATATACATATATACATACTGTATATCTACTATGTATCTGTATCGATGCCGATGTCTATATCTATATCTTCCTCTATATCTATACAGAAACTAGAATAATGTTGAGCATCACTTAGACCGCATTATCTTGTATAATATATGAATTTTTTCTTTCCTCCTTGGATTTTGTATAAGTAATTATGGCCATTTTTTCACGCATGCAGACAAATGAGGACTGCCTCAGGCGTGACTAATGTAATTAATATTCTTGGCCGTCTTTCTTCGTGTCTGAAGTTAGATAGCAAGAACTTAGCGCCTTTCCGCTAGGCAAAGATGATGCGTTTCTAGCACCGCTTCCCTGTTCCTCATTCCAAATGTGGATCACTGGGGAAGAGGAGTGGGAGTGGAGGAGGAAAAGGGAGTGGGAGGGGAAAGGGGGGGAAGTGGAAGACGGTGGATTTTGCCTCTGTGATGTGGATCATAGATATGTGGAATGAGTGGAGTTATGACGTGGAACTTGTGACGTCATAGCGTGGAACACGTGACGTCATATTGTGGAGCAAGTGGGATAATGTGGAGGTAGGGACGTCATTTTATGGATGTAGTGACGTCATAAATGTAAACTCGTGACGTCATAGGATTGGGGGAGTGACGTCATATCGTGGAGGAATGGAATTCGTCATTATGCTCTTTATACACAATGAAGATTCTTCTAATATTTTTCTCCTCGCCGTCAAAGGATTTTATTCACACACACACACACACACACACACACACACACACACACACACACACACACACACACACACACACACACACACAACTTGGTCTTTCGATCACGAGTCCAACACACACACACACACGGTGGCGGATTGGTAAAGCACTGGCCTCACAAGCCAGAGAACCGGGGTTCGATTCCCCGGCCGGGCGGAGATAAGTTGGGTTTGTCTCCTTTCACGTGTAACCCCTGTTCACCTAGCAGTGAGTAGGTACGGGACGTTAGTCAAGGAGTTGTGACCTTGCTGTCCCAGTGTGTGGTGTGTGAGTGGTCTCAGACCTACCCAGAAATCGGCAAATAATGAGCTCTGAGCTCACTGCCGTAGGGTGGTGTCTGGCTGTCTCGACAGAGACTGCAGCAGATCCGAGGTGAATACACACACACACACACACACACACACACACACACACACACACACACACACACACACACACACACACACACACACATCACCACTATACTTTTTCAATCCGAGCCAAATTCTCAAGCGCAGTATCGGACACCTGAGGTACGATAATTGTTGCACCACAATACTCGTGCTATAAAATATGTCACTGATGTATTACTCCTTCTCTCTCACGGAGTAATAATAAACACAGAAAACGTGATCAAGACAGTTCACAGAATTCGGGGGTCACTTAACTAAACTACAAAATAAATATAAACAAGATGCCGAAATCGGCATCTTCGTTTCCGCTCGCGTCTCATGACGCCTCCATAGGTATCATCGTATAGAAGAGTTTAAGAATAGGAGGTAACTCTCTACTTTCCAGCAACTTTGGCAAAATGATTGTATAGTTTCTTGTACTTCTTTGCGAGGTTTTTCTTAATATTTTTTCAATGGTTTGGATTTAGCATTATGAATTAATGTTTTTAGGTTGATTATACAATGTAAATTGTATTATTGTCTTTGTTGAAGCTGAAGTGACAAAAATAAAAACTATCATAAAACCTTCGTGCAGAAAATAAATAGATGCATATATGTATGCATGTATACTTACATATATACATATTTAGATACCCGCACACATACATACATGCATACATACACAAATACATACATATATAGGCATATATATATATATATATAT
>NC_134781.1:83445161-83455161 GCF_046742065.1 Oratosquilla oratoria
AATCTATATATTTCGATTGCAAACTGAAGAGGATTGCCTGTCTCCAGCTTTTCTACTCCAACAGTGGTTTTAACGTGATATATACATACATATATGTATATATATATATATATATGTATATATATATATGTATATACATATATATATATATGTATATACATATATATATATATATATATATATGTATATATATATATATATATACATATATATATATATCTGAATAGAATCACCATTGACGGCCTCTGTCAATCATATTCATTCCGACAACTGCCCCCGAAATCAAACCGGGGCCTTGCGTTATGCTAGGCCGAGGCTCTACCAACTAAGCTATAGGGACTCTAAAATTCTCTAACTTGGTAGTTTATCTGACCTCATATATATATATATATATATATATTATTTGTATGTATGTATATATATTTGTATGTATGTATATATATTTGTATGTATATATGTATGTATGTATGTATATATGTATGTATGTATGTATATATGTATGTATATATATGTATGTATATATATGTATATATATATATGTGTGTATGTATATATATATATGTATATATATATATATATATGTATATATATATATATATGTATATATATATATATATATATATATGTATATATGTATGTATGTATATATTTATGTATGTATGCATGTATATATGTATGCATGTATATATGTATGTATATATGTATATATATATGTATGTATATATATATGTGTATATGTATGTATGTATATATATATATATATATATATTCATATATATACATTTATATATATATATATATATATATATGCAAAGTAGACCACTTGGAAAAAGAAACTAACGAAGCAGAGCGCTTTCGTATATTACATCTTCAGTGCAACAAGTACATAGTGATAGGAATACATAGACATTATATACATGATACAAAGGGGACTAGGACAGTTTTTGAATAAGCATACCGACCAATTACCCCCTAGAGAGCGGAAGGTAATTGTCAATTATCTTACGATGGTCGGGCGACATTAGGTCACAGTCGCCAAGGGGAGCTGAAGGTCATTGTCAGGGATGGCAATAATTCTAGTGGTATATTCAAGCATATTGAATTAAATAATCATCCAGTTGATTGGGGTAATGCCCAGGCAATCTATTATACCAACAACATAATAGCAAGAAATTTAATAGAGTGCAGTTTGATTCATACCACTAGTAATCAAAATACCAACCTACATAAAGGCTTGTACAAACTTGATAATTTCATTTGTCAAGAAATTAGTAAGATAATATCATGTAAAATGTAATCCAACAAATTGACTTAATGTCGCCCTATATAAGTAGTAGAAACAGTGACCCTTGGCGACTGTGACCATCGTAAGATAATTGACAATGACCTTTCGCTCTCTTTGGCGACTGTGACCTGATGTCGCCCGACCATCGTAAGATAATTGACAATGACCTTCAGCTCCCCTTGGCGACTGTGACCTAATGTCGCCCGACCATCGTAAGATAATTGACAATGACCTTCCGCTCTCTAGGGGGTAATTGGTCGGTATGCTTATTAAAAAAAAAAACTGTCCTAGTCCCCTTTGTATCATGTATATAATGTCTATATATTCCTATCACTATGTACTTGTTGCACTGAAGATGTAATATACGAAAGCGCTCTGCTTCGTTAGTTTCTTTTTCCAAGTGGTCTACTTTGCATAAGTGAACACACGTACCCGTGTTCTTATTAGCATATATATATATATATATATACATAATACACACACACATATATATATATATATTTGTATATATATATATATATATATATATACGAGAGGGTGCTGAAAAGTTCCTGGCTCTGGGTAAAAGAAAATACAGGAAGATCAGTTAATTATGATTTTTTTCAATATATTCCCTCTGAGATTCACACACTTAATAAAATGGCTCCTCAGTTTTTCTAAGTCTGCGGACACCACAGACACCATTTTATTTTTTTTTTTTTTTTACTATATATTACCAAAATAAGAAGCCATCAAGCCTACTTATCAAATAGAACAACAAGCCCATGAACGATAAACTTCAGAGATCTCATGCCATATATAGTTATACGTGTAACCTTGGGGACTGCGCAACCCAACCTTCTTCCTATATTGGTATGACCTCCATGAAGCTGTCGTGTGGACTGTCATACCATCTGACATCAGGTGCACCTAAGAACTACTTCAAAGATACCACACCATCTTATGAAGGGAAACCCTGGTCAACAACACGGAAATTTGAGCCACACACCAAGACCCTAGAATATTACCCATTCTGGAGGCCCATTACATTAAAGATCTTTCCCCAAATCTTAATATACAAGCCCATGACCTTCAAGCTTTGCCCAGCGTTAGGAGGTCCGCCCACTACGGTGCTAGGGCGGAAACTGATGACGTCACGCACCTCTCAGCCTATGGGAGAACAGACTGTACCTAGCCCGCAGCAATACCTTGTAGCAAATGTGATCAATGCTATGTAGGTCAAACAGGAAAAGAATTAGAGGTTATATAAACAGCATAAAAACCGTATTAAAAAGGGCCAAGAATCTAGTGCCCTTTCTAAACATGTTCGTGACTTTGACCATCCTATTGACTGGGAAAATGCTTCAAAAATTATACAGTGTAAGAATCTAACAGAAAGAAATACCATAGTCAGAAATTATCAAATACAATTATGACCAACTTATTAATGATAGTTTAGGATTATATAAATTAGATCCATATATTGTCAATAATATAAATAGTATATATTTTAAAAGTTAATGTGATAATATTTCTCTGCTACTACGACTTCACCGAGGGACCCAACTTGAGCTTTCAGGATTCGGAGAGGAGAGTAAATATCTCTTCCTATTTATAGTCTGTACTTCAACTTGTTTGTACTCACTTTTCTGAACTCCTTGATAATGTGAATATATCACGAAAGCGCTCGGACTCCGTGTGTTTTTCCTCTTCCTAGTGCACTCTGCATATACATATGTAAATATGTGTATATATGTATATATATATATATATATATGTATATATTCATATGTATATATATATATATGTATATGTATATATGTATATATATATGTATATACATATACGTATATATATATATATATATATATATGTATATATATATATATATATGTATATATATATATATGTATATATATGTATATATATATATATATATATATATATATATATATATATATATATATATATGTATGTATATATATGTATGTATATATATGTATGTATACATATATATATATATATGTATGTATATATGTGCATATATATATGTGTGTGTGTATATATATGTATGTATATGTATATATGTGCATATATATATGCATATATATATATATATATATATATATATATATATATATATATATATGTATGTATGTATATGTATATATGAGCATATATATATATATATATATATATATATATGTATGTATATATAGATATATATATTCATATATGTATATGTATATATGCGCATATATATGTATGTATATATATATATATATATATATATATGTATGTATATAATATAATTTCTCTCACAATTGGTATACAAACTTGACGTGCTGGGATCGTTGCTATGAAAGCCTGGACTCGATTTCCACAAGTGACTTCTACTTTCCCTGAATGTCAGAGTACTTTAGAAAACTGATACCAGTTTTATGCAGAGTAGACACATACATGTGTGTGTGTGTGTGTGTGTGTGTGTGTGTGTGTGTGTGTGTGTGTGTGTGTGTGTGTGTGTGTGTGTGTGTGTGTGTGTGTGTGTGTGTGTGTGTGTGTGTGTGTGTGTGTGTGTGTGTGTGTGTGTGTGTGTGTGTGTGTGTGTGTGTGCGTATGCGTTTGTGTATGTAAAGAATGAAAAATGCACGACTAAGAAAATAAGCAAATAGGTAAATAGATTTACCAATGAATAAACAAATAAATAAATGTGACAACAAATCTCTTAAGAAACAATCAAACAAATAAAACGAAAGCCTACTCGGCGTGTAACCAAAAAAAGAAAAGAAAAAAAATCTTCAGCGTCTCCGTCTCGAAAGGACAAGAAGCAGCGAGCAATGTTTGCCTCAATCTGACCCCAACAGAGTTGTTAGAGTGTCCACCTGTTGCTCTCCTCCGGGGGACGATGAGTTGAAGAGAGATGTTCTGTTGGGTGCTACCAAACGTCACAAAGCCAAGCATGCGTCTGTTTAGGGTGGGGTTGAGTATATGCCGGTCACAAAGCCAAGCATGCGTCTGTTTAGGGTGGGGTTGAGTATATGCCGGTCACAAAGCCAAGCATGCGTCTGGTTAGGGTGGGGTTGAGTATATGCCGGTCACAAAGCCAAGCATGCGTCTGGTTAGGGTGGGGTTGAGTATATGCCGGTCACAAAGCCAAGCATGCGTCTGGTTAGGGTGGGGTTGAGTATATGCCGGTCACAAAGCCAAACATGCGTCTGGTTAGGGTGGGGTTGAGTATATGCCGGTCACAAAGCCAAGCATGCGTCTGGTTAGTGTGGGGTTGAGTATATGCCGGTCACAAAGCCAAGCATGCGTCTGGTTAGGGTGGGGTTGAGTATATGCCGGTCACAAAGCCAAGCATGCGTCTGGTTAGGGCGGCGTTGAGTATATGCCGGTCACAATCTGTATTTGTATATTTAATTATTTGTTTACATACTCATGTATCTGTTTATTCATCTATCTATTTATTTGTCATTTATTTAGGTGTATATATGTTTATTAAATTATTTGTTTATTTATTTATTCGTTTATTCATTTATTTTATTTATGTATTTATTCATTTATTTATGTATTGATTTATTTTTTATTTATCTACTTACCTATTTTAATTTAATCATCTATATATCTATTAAATCATTTAATTATTCATTTATCTCTTTATCTATCTATTCATTTAATTATTTATTTGTTTATTCATTGGTACATTTATTCATCTGTTTATTTGTTTATTTGTCTACTTTTTTATTTATTCATTTATGTATTTACGTATTCATTTTTCTATTGATTCATTTATACATCACGTATCTATTTGCGTTTCAATTTCTATTTGATTAGACTCGTTCAGTTAAGTAGTCCAATACACCACGAAGGCTAGTTATTAATAGAAGTTCTCCGGATTATGTGTTTGAAGAATTCTACCTAACAGGCAGTGAGTAAATGATAATAAGAAATACTCTTCTTTTATTTTTATTCTTTTTTTGTGATACATTCCAGGAAACTCATAAGTCTTTGATAATCACATTTATTATCTTATCTATTTAGCTATTTGTTTTATTTGACATCCATTCCAGGAAACTGATGAACCCGCGATAATCACTTTTTTAAGACATCCCAGGAAATTGATAAGCCCTTGATAATTACCTTTTTATCTATTTATCTACTTATTCATTTACTTTATGAAACCCATTCCAGGAAACTGATAAGCCCTTGATTGTATATATATATATATATGTATACATATATATATATATATATATATATATATATATATATATATATATATACATATATATATATATATATATATATATATATATATATATATATATCTTTTTAACCATTCCAAGAAACTGATAAGCCCTTGATAACATTTTCTTTTATTTTATCTTATTTTATGTTCATTTTATTCTATTTTATAATATTTTATTTTATTTTGTTTTATTGTGTTTTATATTATTTTATATTTTATTCATTTATTTATTTATCTATTTTTGGGGGGAGACTTATTACAGGAAACTGAAAAGGCCTTGATAGATCACTATTTTTTTTTTCTTTTCTTTTTTTTTCTTTTTTTTTTTTAGACTCGTTCTGGGACACTGATAAGATAAGCCCTTGAGTCTCAGGGTGTAAACAAAAAGGTCAGGTCAGGTCAGAAGAGAGATGCCTCGGGAGATATAAGAAGAGGAAAGTTAAATGAGGAAATTTAATTTCTTTCTGAAAGAGATGGATGGATAAAGTTTTCAAATTGTGTTTATGCTCTTCTCGCAGAAAGGAACGCTTCCTAATATATGATTTTTGTTACGAGTACATTTTTGGAGTAAAATGAAATAATCTTTATCCTTTTTCCCTTCCATGATGATTCTGTAAAAAAAAAAAAAAAAAAAAAAAAAAAAATCTACAAATATGTCCCTAGTCTATGTTCTTGGTGACTCAAGAGTCGAAGACTTTTTTGGGGAAAAAAAAATACCCTTTTTCCCTTCCATGATTCTGTAAAAAAAAGAAAAATGAAAAAATCTGCAAATCAATCCTAGTCTATGTTCTCGGTGACTCAAGAGACAAAGACTTTCAGTTTCCTTTCTATTGTGATCCTGTGAAAATAAATAAATAAAAAAAAAGCGAAAAAATATCTACAAATAAGTCCCTAGTCTGTGTTCTCGGTGATTCAAGAGGAGGAGACTGAGCCGGTGAACAACAAATCACCAATGTAAGTCTTTGGGAACTGCAAAATCGGCCCAAGTCTTTGTAACGATTCTCAAGATTTTCACCCGTCCCCCATCCCTATCCCCAAGTCGATCTGAGATTGAACTTTTGTATACTGTGTTAGCATACAAATACCCTTCCGCCTATGCCAGTCCGGTATCTAACGTGTGTGTGTGTGTGTGTGTGTGTGTGTGTGTGTGTGTGTGTGTGTGTGTGTGTGTGTGTGTGTGTGTGTGTGTGTGTGTGATTCACCATTGTCTTAGATCACGTGTTGGACTAGTGATCAACAACTATTTTCCTCATATATGACCGATCTATGGGTAATGCTGTGACCTTACACGCGGACACACAACAGCTCCCCGGCCAAGAGAGTTGGAGCAACGACTCGCAGAGCAGTGATACTAAGATCATTTCAGCCCTGGTTGCGATTCGAACCCGGACCGCCGTAGCGGCAGCCGGGAACTCTAACCACTGCGCCACGAGGTGTTACGAGTGCGTGTGTGTGAACATGTATACATACGTATACACATATACATTGAAAGGGTACCTCGTTCAATTGAAATATATATCCTAGAGTATAATCTCAGCCGTACGATTTTGTTTGTCTGCCAGAGAACCTAACGACTGAACCACACTAAACTCACCTCAACAAACCTTTGCAACGTAACAAAACGTCTCCTGGTGTCAGACACCGGGCCATTTTAGTCAGCCAGACGGTGGCACTACCCTTGACGCAGGGTGCCAAAGTGCCACTGACGTCATCTGATGTATATTGCGCGTCGTTCGACATCTCGCCTGATTGAATCCTTTTCGGCATCGGGGACCGCCTCTACATCCGTCTGATGCACGTCAGGGGGATACAGAAGGAATGTGACGCTGCCGCTGTGAAATTGGTAGCTGGTAACCCTATCAACTCACTGCCACTCTTTACAGGTCTTGTTCTGGTGAGCGCTGAAAGCTGAAAGGCTGTGTTCGATAAATAACGTCCTAAATGAGCCGAGTTGTCTTGGCAATGATAAGTAATTAGATACTATACTAGTGAAAGGGATAAGCTTCTTTTCCATTTTAACTTAAGTGTTAGCTTTTTTGTTTAACTAGCGCTGAAAGCTGAAAGGCTGTGTTCGATAAATAACGTCCTAAATGAGCCGAGTTGTCTTGGTAATGATAAGTATTTAGATACTATACTAGTGAAAGGGATAAGCTTGTTCTCCATTTTAACTTAAGTGTTAGCTTTTTTGTTTAACTCTTGTTTGTGTCCTAAATGTTTTTTCTCAAAGTTGAATAACAACTAGGACGTGTAGAAGTTCCACAAACTATTTTCTAGAATGAAGAAAACAAGTGCTGAAGATGTTTAAGATATATTACGAAACGTTCAGGGGCCTTTGCAAAGTCTATCAGGTGTCAAATTATAATACAATTTTACAATTGACTTCAACCTGTTGACGTGGCAACTGATGTTCCGTTGCTGTGCTTGTGCAGAGGGAGGAGGGATGTGTGATGAGGGATGTGATGAGGGATGTGATGAGGGAGATGCGAGTGGCATGAAAGAGGTAAGAAGTAGTATTTCGATGTTCCTTTCCCTCTTGATTCTAGTCTCGTATGTTTACTCGCCTATTTATATATTTATCTATTCAGTTATTTTACATATCTTACTTATTTATCTGTCTATATATCTAAATTTAATCATTCATCTATCCATTCACCAATCCATTCACTTGTTTGTGTAACTACTTATCATTATTTTTATTTATTTGCGTATTAACTTACATATTCATATATTTTACGTTTTTTGTTTTGTTACTCATTTCTATTCGTTTATTCACCTATTTTCTTGTTTATTCAATTATTAATTTACTCATTTACTTGTCTATTCGTTCACTTGTTTATCTGATTGATTTTTATTTCTATTCATTTCCTTATTTATTTACTTATTCATTTAGCAATTTTTCTTTATTCATATGCTTATTTATCTATTCATCAATTTTTGATTGTTTATCTTTATCTATTTTATCTATTAATCGTTTATCTGTTTATCTATTTATCTATTTGTTTATATATTTATCTATTTATAATTGATTTAATTATTTGTTTATTTGTTATTACTATGATTATTACATATCTTATAAAGTGCTGCTACGATTTGTAATACCTTTATTGTATGTTGGCATAGGAGTCAACCGTAATTGTTCCATTTTTCTTTTTTCTTTTCCTTTTCTTTTATTGGCATGACAGGTACGTAAGTGAGCTTAGGAATCTCTTTCCTGAAAAGGTCGTGTGAAACGACAGTGTCAATTTAATCCATCTCGTACTAATATAGAGACATAGGGGTGCAGTCCTCTTGTGGGCGCTGGAATTATTAACTCCAATGAATTACTGAAACATCTATGGATTGGAAGAGGCATTATCCAGTAAAACGAAGGAAATTATCTTTTTTGTACGATGAATTGTATATTTTCCTTTTTGTCTACAAGGTATGTGTTCTTTATTATTCGTATCGTGATTTGTTCGTTGAGTTGTCATGTTGATATGGGATATCTGTTATATAAGCAAATTACGGGAGTATTGTTAGGGTCGTATTGCTTTGTATGTTGAGACTGGTAGACATACAAAGTCACTTCCTAACTAGAATATATCTTATCTACGAGTAAAAAGGCAACTATCTAACTAATGTTTGATACTCGGAAGAAATTATAGTCAACATCGAAAGCACAAGCAAACATCTTGATAACGCGCAAGCTGTCAGTTAAAAAGATAATTGCATAAGAGAAAATCTCGCGATAGAATACAAACAATAAAACACTCGTTCATTTGTTTTTTATTTATCTGTTTACATGTATTCCTGTTTATACGTTTGTTTCATTCAGTTTTATTCCTTTTTATTCTATTTTTACGACATAGTATCTAGTAATGTTAGCGGAGCTTTCACTTTTTCTAACTTCTCGTCAGAACGTTCTTAGGCATTTCTTGAGTATCCCCTCCTCCCGCCCCCCGGACACCATTTCCGGAACCACACGATGAAGGATCCAGGCCCTTCATCAGCCCGGAACGAGCTCCAGCATCTCAATCAGCGTCTCCGGATCCCCGGAATCTTCAGAAGCTCCTTTAGGAATCCGGACACCATCGTCTGTACGTCCGGGAGCGTTACAAATGCTCATGTGTGGAAGCTTTTTTGAAGGTTCAGGTCCTGGTAGAGGAGTGTACATACATATGACACATATTTACTGTATATACGGTATATATACATGCGGTGTATATACATATGAAATACGTACAGTGTATATTTGTCAGTGTATGTCAGCATTTTTTTAAGGTTCAGATCCTGGTAGAGGAGAGTGTACATACATGTGTACTGTATATACATATACATGCAGTGTATATACATATGAAATACGTACAGTGTATATATGTCAGTGTATGTCAGCATTTTTTTTAAGGTTCAGATCCTGGTAGAGGAGAGTGTACATACATATGTACTGTATATACATATACATGCAGTGTATATACATATGAAATACGTACAGTGTATATATGTCAGTG
>NC_134781.1:83462661-83482661 GCF_046742065.1 Oratosquilla oratoria
AATGTAGGAAGAGGAAGTGGTGAGAAAATTAAAAACATAATCTAATGAAGAAAAAAAAGTTAATGATTCCAGGAAACGAGATAAAGACTGAGATGATTGAAAGAATAAAACCATTGGTTGATAAATAAAAATATATAGATACTGCAAGAATGTAATGAAAAAAGAATAAGAAGATGAAAAAAGGGAAACTTATGAAGAAAGAAGCAAGCCATGAAAAATAATTGTGTTGCGAAAGTTAAAGATATGCTCATGGAAGAAAAAATAAGGATATGGTATTGGATCAAGTAGAGAGGAGCGGCCATAGCGTTGAGGTCATTGAGACAAAAAGAAAATTAAAAGAGAAAAGAATACAGACCATGAAGAGAAAGTTTATGGATCAATACATTAAAAAAAATAGGGATCAGATCATTAAGAAAGGGTAGTCAGTACAACGCGAGAAAAGTGAAAAAATCAGAAGAAAAGTGTATGAAAAGAAAAAAGAAAAGATGAAATGGAGCTGAAAAATACGGAAGAGGGAATTAAGGGTAGCAATGAGTCCGTTATTCAGAAGAAACGACAGAGAAAACAAAGATAACGATATATATCAAAGCAGAAAACATAGAAGAGACAGGGTGCAGTAAATATAAGCAGTGAAGACAAAATAACATACTCCAGAAAAAAGAAAACAGAGGAAACATTCTTTGCGAACGAAAATTAACAGTGTATTGTATAAGATAAAAGAGGGCGGAGAGGGCAAATGAAGTGTCAAGAACAAGGGGTGACTATGAAATAGGATACAATTGCAGATAGATAGATAGATAGACTTTATTTGGCAATGAATCAATGTACATGAAGTGCAAATAATGACAACAACACATAGTTCGAAATAATAAATGCAAATTGCCGAGGATAACACAAAAAGCATGTACGCTTATTTCCATTTAAAGAATTGATATAAAGAAATAGAAACTATTGAACATGTTACAGATAAATATAAATGAATAAATATATCTCTTCTTTTACATACAATGTTCTAGAAAAGTGCACAAAAGATGAATATAAAAGAAAACTTAAATAAAACCATATACGTAAAGAAGCGTATCGAATATGTGCATAGAAAACGTAAAAGTAAATAAATAAGAACGCGGTAAGAAATGGAAATATTAATTAGAGACAAAGCTTACCACACAAGATAGGGATGTTAATCGTTATTCAAGAGGAAATGATTGGAGAAAATCAAGTGCAGAAATTAAGAAAAAATAATAGTAATGATATTGAACAGGAAAATAATAACCTTAGGAAACAGAAGGAATTAACGACAAAAAAGGAAGGGGAGAAAGAGAAAATATCATGAGCATGGATTAGAGAACTACAAGATAACAAAAACAGAAATGGAAGAGCAAGAAGAGGAATTGGAAACCAAAAAACTAAATTAGAAAATAATTTGATTAAGAAATAAAGATTAGGAAGGATCAAAGAAAGCTAGACGAAGAGAGCTTGTGACCAAAATAAGAAAATGAAAATAGTAAACTCTAAAGAACAAATAACAGATAATCGTGAAACTTTATATCAAACACAAAAGACTCAATAACAACCACAAGAAGAAATGTCTATATAAAGAAATATAATAAAAGAACACATGTCTATGAAAACGAGCAGCATCAGAGAGCAGTAAAGACATTCTGAAGAAAAGAGAAGAAGGAGCAAATGTGCCAGAAGGATCAGGAAAATTAAAAACACGAATAAAGTGAACGAATACAAGATAGAAAATTGAAAGTTTGTTGTCAGAAAGAAAATAGATGAATATCACCAACAACAATTGAATAAGGGTGGTTGAGAACATGAGAGAGAGAGAGAGAGAAAGAGAGAGAGAGAGAGAGAGAGAGAGAGAGAGAGAGAGAGAGAGAGAGAGAGAGAGAGAGAGAGAGAGAGATACAGATAGAGAGAGAGAAACGGAGAGTGATAAAGATAGAGAGATGAGAGGGATAGAAATAGAGATAGAGATGGATAAAGAGAGACAGAGACAGAGAGATCGAGAAACACAGAGACCGAGAGAGACCGAGAGAGACCGAGAGAGACCGAAAGAGACCGGGAGAGACGGTGAGAGACGGTGAGAGATGGTGAGAGACGGTGAGAGACGATGAGGGAAAGAGACGGGAAGAGACGGGAAGAGACGGGAAGAGACGGGGAGAGACGGGAAGAGACGGGAAGAGACGGGGAGAGAGACGAAGAGAGACGAAGAGAGACGGGGATACAAGGGGAGAGACGGAGAGAGATAGAGAGACAGAGAGTGAAGCTGGATCTAGGAAGATAGAGACAGATCGACACACAGACACACAGACAGGAAACCCTAAAATTCAAAACACTCCAATATTCTCAACAAATGCTTCTATTTCCCTTAATTCCCTTGCACATGGAGTTCCTCAAAACCCAAAATTCCTGGAAACCAAAATTCCTTAAACCTCAAATTCCTTAAATCGATGAATTTGAATAGATTATTGGTATCTAGAATGCACAATACGAGCGCGGAAAGGGAATAATGTAGATGGACTCGCAAAGACATTTCCGGGGGATTTAGGAAACTAGAAAATAAATCACGGCATTAGGTTCGGAGTTCTAGAGAGGACCGAGAGGAAGAGAGAGAAGATGAGGATGATAAAGAGGAAGAAGAGGAGGAAGAAGAGGAAGAGGAAGAAGAAGAAGAGGGAAAGGAAAAGGGAGAGGAATTTATATCGATTTATGGTAGATTCTGGAAACCTGAGTGATCTGAATGATGGAAGGCAGAGGAAGAGGAAGAGGAAGGGGAAGAGGAAGGGGAAGAGGAAGAGGAAGAGGAAGGGGAAGAGGAAGGGGAAGAGGAAGAGGAAGAGGAAGAGGAAGAGGAAGAGGAAGGGGAAGATGAAGAGGAAGAGGAAGGGGAAGAGGAAGAGGAAGAGGAAGAAAAAAAGGAAGAGGAAGAGAAAAAGAAGAGAAAGCGGAAGAAGAAGAGGAAGAGGAAGAGGAAGAAGAAGAGGAAGAAGAAGAGGAAGAAGAAGAGGAAGAAGAAGAGGAAGTGGAAGGGAAAGAGGAAAAGGAAGGTGAAGAGGAGGAGGAAGGTGAAGAGGAAGAGGAAGGGGAAGAGGAAGAGGAAGGGGAAGAGGAAGTGGAAGAGGTAGCGGAAGGGGAAGAGGAAGAGGAAGAGGAAGAAGGAGGGTTTTCATAGACATATGGTAGATTCCAGGAAACTGGATGATCAAGACGATGATGAGTGAGACGGTAAGGAGACGCCTAGTCACTTCCGGGCTATGTTGAACAAACACGTACGTTTCCAAGAATGGCTGACATTGGCGTCTTGAAGGCCTTCAAGTTCCATAGCCTGTCGACTTCGGAAGGATTTCTCTTTCAGCTGACTGTGGTCGTCTGTCTTGGACCGGAATAAACGAACAAGATTCTGTGATATCCTGGGAGGTTTCCTGATTTTGATTAAAATCGTCAGGCGAAAGGTACGATGAATGGTCAAATGAGCCTTTTCCTTTTCGTCGTGTAAACTTCACTTTTCGATTTTTTTTTTTTTTTTGTGAAGCAATCTTAAGTTTTTTTTTTTTTTTGAGGAGGTGGGAGGTATCTAAAAATCATGTGGTCTTAGAAGAGGAAAATAGAAGACTCTTTAATGGGTATAGGACTGGGATATTATCACAAGTGTGTGTGTGTGTGTGTGTGTGTGTGTGTGTGTGTGTGTGTGTGTGTGTGTGTGTGTGTGTGTGTGTGTGTGTGTGTGTGTGTGTGTGTACAAAACCTTTACATTTGTATGTTTGAATATATGTATCTACGAAAAACTATGAATCATACTATATATGAATATCTATGGAAAGGTCTTAAAAGTGATAAATTCATTTTTCATGTCAAAATATGTCTGTACATTATTCCCAATATCCGTAGAAACCTCAGTAAATTTGAGGATATTACGGAACTTTAGTAAGTGACTTTAGTAAGTGCGTAAAGTGACTAAATCTCCTCTCCCTATCCACGTCTTCGACTTCCTGTAGAAGAAACGTCTCACGAGAAGACCTTTGCCCTCCGGGTGGGTCTCTCCTCCAAGACGTCTTAAGGAGGACCTACGCAACTGGGCCGGAGTAGTCTCAGACATTTTTTTTTTTTTTTTTTTTTTGTTTCGGAGTAGTCTCAGACATTTTTTTTTTTTTTTTCGGATTATTCTCCTACAAAAATTATTTTTTTTTTTTTTTTTTTTTTTTGAGGATGGAGGATTCTGCAGGTGGTTCTGGAGATGAGTTCCCCAAACACCCTTTTTTCGAGTTAGGATATAGGTGTCGATCCCTGAACTCAAAGAATGGATGATTTTTTTTTTTTTTTAGAGGCTTAGGATGAGATGGGAGTTTCATAAGATATTTTGAGTTGGGATTCGCGTAGCGTTTCCATGACTCTTAGAATTGGGACCGAATTTAATAGAATCATTAGGATGGGATGGGAGGCTCCTCGGATTATTGGGAAACAGGAGTTACGTGAAAGAGGGGTTTTGGGAGGGAACAAATCTAGGAAAAAGTAGTTCTAGAAAGGAGAGGCTAGAGAAAGAGAGAGGATGAGAGAAAGCAAGGGATACAGAAAGAGAGGGAGACTGAGAGAAAGTGAAGGAAACTGAGAGAAAAAGAGGGAGACTGAGAGGAAGAGAGAAAGAGAAAGGGAGAGATAAAGGGAGAATGTGAGGAAGAGAGGGAGAGGGAGAGAAAGAGAGGGAGACTGAGAGAAAGAGAAAGGGACAGAGAGAAAGAGAGGGAGACAGAGAGAAAGAGATTGAGACTGAGAGAAAGAGAGGGAGACTGAGAGAAAGAGAGGGAGACTGAGGGAAAGAGAGGCAGACTAAGAGAAAGAGAGAGAAAAAGAGAGAGACAGAGAGAGAGAGAGAGAGAGAGAGAGTAGGGGAAAGAGAGAGAGAGAGAGAAAGAGAAAGAGAGATAATGTGTGAGATGAAGCTGGTAGAGGTGGTGGTGGTGGGGGTGGAGGTGTCAGCTGCGTAGAGGGTCTACGGGGTCGGGGGAAGAGGAGGAGGAGGAGGAGGAGGAGGAGGAGGAGGAGGAGGAGGAGGAGGAGGAGGAGAAGGAGGAGGAGGAGGAGGTGGAGGAGGAGGAAGAGGTGGAGGATTTGTGGGAGGGGGGATAAAGAGAGAGAGGCGCTGGAGCGAGAAGAGGGGAAGGAAGGGCAGGAAAAGGAAGATGGAAGGGAGTGGAGGTGAGGTGGAGGTGCGATGGTGGTTGTGGAGGAGGAGGAGGTGGAGCCGATGACGTCAGAGGAATTATGGAAAAGGGAAGAGAAACAGAAGGGAGGGAGACGTTAGGGTGAGGATGGAGAGGGAATTGAAATTGAAAAGAGGAAATTGAAAAGAGAGATGAGTGAAGAAGGACGAAAGAGATGAAGGAGAGAATCGTTACGTATCATAAGAGGCACGCAGAGAGAAGCAGACAAATAAAGAGGCACGAAAAGAGATGCAGAAAGAGAGGAAGAGGAATATGTCGTGGGATGGAGAGGAAGATGAAGAGAGGAAAGAGGAGGAGAGAGAGGAGGAGAGAGAGGAGGAGGAGAAGGAGGAAAAGAAATAGGACATATGTGAAAAATAACTAAAAAGAAGGAAGGAAAACAGACCAAAAGAAGAATGAGAAAGAGGACAAAAGAGAAGAAATGAAAAAAGTGGAATAAAGTTCTGAAAAAAAGCGGAAGAAAAAGAGGAATACGACGAGGAAGATTAAAAAAAGGAGAGGCAAAAAGAGAACGAAGATAAATTGGAGTAAATAGAAGAAAAGACGAAGAGAACGAGAAAAAAAGAAAGAAAGAAAGAAGGGAGAAAGTAGAAGACGTGGAGACATTTTGGAAAAAGAAAAGGAAAAAGAGAAAGCGAAAGAGAAAAAGATGAGAATGAGGATGAGGAGGGAGTGAGGGAGTAGGCAGTAAAGAAACCAGAGGAAGAGAATAAAGGAGGAGGAGGGAGGAGGAAGAGGAGAAGGGGGAGGAGAAAGAGGAGGAATAGGAGGAAGAGGAGGAAGAGGAGGAAGAGGAGGAAGAGGAGGAAGAGGAGGAGAAGGAAGAGGAGGAAGAGGAAGAAGAAGAAGAGGAGGAGGAGTAGGTAGAGAAAGAAGAGAAGAAGGAGGAGGAGGAAGAGGAGGAGAAGGAACAGGAAGAAGAGGAGGAAGAGGAGGAAGAAGTAGAGGAAGAAGAGGAGGAGAAGAAGTACGAGGAGGAGGAGAAGAAGGAAAGGGAGAAAGAGGAGGAGGAGGAAGGAAAGGAGGAAGAGAAGGAGGAGGAGGAAGAGGAAGAAGAGAAGGAGGAGGAAGAGGAGGAGGAGGAGGAGGAGGAGGAGGAAGAAGAGGAGGAGGAAGAGGAGGAGTAGGAGGAGGAGGAAGAGGAGGAGGAAGAGAAAGAGGAAGAAGAGGAGAAGGAGGAAGAGGAGGGTGAATGGGTGAGGGAAAGAAGAGAGCGAGTCTGAGGGTAAGCTGAGGCTGCTGGAAAGGCGGTCGCTTATTGACTGGAAGACCTCGATGGCTTCCATTCTATAACAGACTTGAATTTTATTCAGTGCTCCCTTTTTTTGACATCCCGCGGCCGCTCCCAAGGACGCAATCTCCCTTTCTATTCGATCCTTCCTCCCTCCCCCCCCTCCTCCCATACAAAAATGACGTCTCTCTTTCTATGTAGTT
Source organism: Oratosquilla oratoria (assembly GCF_046742065.1). Lineage (NCBI taxonomy): Eukaryota > Metazoa > Arthropoda > Malacostraca > Stomatopoda > Squillidae > Oratosquilla > Oratosquilla oratoria. The sequence goes on from NC_134781.1 coordinate 83,469,324, forward strand.
GTTGATATCAACGCAGCTTCTACAGTTCACTAAGATTTTTTTATGCTCGTTTGTTCATATCTTTATTTTCATGTCTTCCACGTTTATACATACATACATACATATATATATATATATATATACATATACACTTTTCCAGTTGTATAGATATGTATGGAATATGCAAATGTCATGGTATCTCTGTAAAGGAATAGAATTCAATTAATATACGAGTTTTATAGTGCGCTCTTTATAAAACAATTAATATGCACGTGCGTGTACGCGCTCGAGTGTGTGTGAGTATGTATGCGCGCGCGCGCGCGTGTGTGTGTGTGTGTGTGTGTGTGTGTGTGTGTGCGTGCGTGCGTGCGTGCGTGTGTGTGTGTGTGTGTGTGTGTGTGTGTGTGTGTGTGTGTGTGTGTGTGTGTGTGTGTATGTGTGTGTGCGTGCGTCCGTGTCTGACTCTTTGTGTATTCGCGCAAGAAAATAGGAAAATTAAAAAGAAAAAAAAATCTTCATTCCTTTTTCCTTAAGTGATCTTTTGGGAGGGACCCTAACTACTTTGGGGCCTTGGAGAGTATATGAATACATGAGTTCTTCTGGTGCTTGAGTACAAATGAAGTCCCGAAGGACAGGCGTTGGGGGGAGCAGACCTTTTCGAAATATATGAAGGAGAGAGCGTTTTACAAGTACTTAGGCAGAGTGGTTTTGAGCTCCGGGTCAATCTGTTTATTAATTTTTTTTTTTTTTTAACAAGTGATCGGAAAACTCTAATGGATTATGTACAGGGACTTCTAATAGATTTTGAACGCCTATGCTTATGCTTATTTATGCAATGTCTACACACACACACACACACACACACACACACACACACACACACACACACACACACATATATATATATATATATATATATATCAATGTATATGTATATGTATATGCCCATGGATATACTTATCCTTATGCCTATATAAATAGACATATATATTTACATATATGCCTAACAGTGTGTTGGTGTATATATTTGTGTGATTTTGTGTATGTTTGTATGTTTTCTTGTATGATTTTATAAATATTTTGTGTCTGTTTTTCTGTATGTATTTGTGTAGGTTTTCTGTAGTTTTTGCTTTTGCCTTTCCGTCTGTTTCTGTATGTCTGTATATATTTTCTTTATAAGATTCATTTTCAATTAGCTATCTCCTTATGTATAAGACATCATAAGATAAAGCAACTGTTTGAAGACCTCGAATATAGTCCTGCAATCACTGAAGTAACTCCATTGCAAGTCGTTATTGTAATGAGATCATTTTATCGTCCGTAATATAGCTGTGTAGTAATTTATCCACAACACCCAACGCACCTTCTCACTATTGTAGTCTTCATATATGTGAAATGCTCTCGCTACAACATAAAAATCTTAGTTGTAGATCTTTGTCAATTGATTTTGTCAGTACCATTAGCAGTCAATACGTGTTAGGCTTGCTGAGCTTAGTCACATAGTGATTAATGGATTAATAGATTGATGGATAGATGGATTGGTGGATTGATAGATTATATATACATATCTAAACATATATATTGCAGTTTGCAATCGAAATATATAGATTCCCCGTTTCCAGTCTTTTCTACTCCAACAGTGGTTTCTACGTTATATATATATATATATATATATATATATACATATACATATATATATATATAAACACATACATATATTGTAAGTGTGTGGTGTGTGTGTGTGTGTGTGTGTGTGTGTGTGTGAGTGTGTGTATGCATTTACCTAATTGTATTTACTTAATTGCAGTATATAAGAAAGGTCCATAGCTCGTTTGGTCCCCTTTCCTAGTTTCTAATTGTGTATGCGTGCGTGTAAAGATTAATGAATAAAATACTTGTCAAAATGCGTCTCATCACTTCAAACACAGGCGCAAGGGACATCGTAAGAATATAATTAAGAAGAAAAATGATAATAAGAGTAATTGTGGTTTAATTTGATGCAGCGAGGGAGTGTTAAAAAAGGTTATTTGATCTTCTAAAGATATCGCTCAGGGCCAAGCTACTGCAGGGAGAAGTAAAAAGAAAATGGATAAAAAGATCGACTAATCATGGCTTAGATATTTTTTCCCTTGAGATTCTTTACATTAGGTTAAGTGTTTTCCTCTCACTCTCTCCCTATACGAGTACATCCGTGGGAGAATGATCCAAGCTCCACACTCCACCCGACCTTGACTTTGAGTTCAATCAGCCGACTTGGGCTTCCCGAACAGCCAGGTGGGAGTTGGATTTGTCTCCCTCGACCATGGTAACACAGAGGAAGACGAATCCAACTCCCAGGAAGACTATGTCAGCTGGTTGAGCAAGAAATCAGGGTGTGGCGACCTGTGGCGCTTGGATCCCTCTCCCACGGAGACAGACACACACACACACACACACACACACACACACACACACACACACACACACACACACACACACACACACACACACACACACACACACACACACACACACACACATACACACACAAACATACACACATACACACACATACATATATATATATATATATATATATATATATATATATATATGTGCATGTATGTGTGTGTGTGTGTGTGTGTGTGTATGTGTGTGTGTGTGTATGTGTGTGTGTGTGTGTGTATGTGTGTTCTCAACTAATCTCTCCAGTTTCTGGTCCAAAGCGAACCGTTTCTTTATAGCTTTCGCTCTGCTAACACTGGTAACATTGTCCTCAAACTTAGCAAGCAACCCCCAATCCAACTTGCCCATAACCTGCTCCTTGTGTTCTTTGATTTCTCTGCCCAGCCGTTGGATGGTGCTGTGATGGTGATCCATGGCACATTTGAGAAGTCTTCGTCCACAAGCAACTGCAACCTCCCTCGCCTTCCTACTATTCACTGGTGACTTGATCTTGGTGAAATTCGGCAACAGGCTGCGATTGCTACTGATGGTACAGAATCGCAATTGTTCTCTCACTATGCTTCTTTTGATCTCCTTTCTTTCCCATGTCCTGATCATGTTGAGTACCTCAACGCCATAAGCCTGTTCTACGTTCGTAAAGAGCTGGAGTCCAGGATCCATGTTGTCGGAAATTTTTTTCAAATATTGGACTCAGAATAACAAAATTTACTATCGACGTTTCGAACCCTATCCGGGGTTCGTCCTCAGGGTTATCGATTGTCAGCAAAAGGAATCGTTTAAATAGGGTACCGGTGTTCCCTGGTAAACATCCCATCAGACAGAGAACAGAGTTGCAATTTTAACATAATTTCACACTACTAAAACTACCCGACATGAGGAAAGGATTACAAAATTATATAGCGAATGATAAGCAGAAAACTGAAGAGATGGCCGGCGGCTTACGAAAGGGGATTTTGTCCGATGTGAGATTCTGTCATCATTAGCTTTTTGTATTTTGGTACCAGCATGTTCTAGCCTCTTGTATATAATTTTGTAATCCTTTCTCCATGTCGGGGAGTTTGACTAGTGTGAAATTCTGTTCTATCTGGTGGGACCTGTCCCAGGGAACACCGGTACGCTATTTAACTGGTTCCTTTTGCTGACAATGTATAACCCTGAAGACGAACCCCGGACATATATATATATATATATATATATATATATATATATATATATATATATATATATAATATGTATATGTATGTATATGTATGTCTATATGTATATGTGTATATGTATATATATATATATATATGTATAATATATATTATATATATATGTATATATATATATATATATACACAACATACACGCACCCAAATTATTCACCCGGTTAGGTTGACTGCTACTACAGCGCATTTACACTCCACCTTGATATTGCAATTCTGAATGGCTCGTTCCATTTCCAATCATGTCTATGCCAGTTTCAATCTACGAGCACACGAAGAAATCGATGTGTGGGAAGTTCTATTGTCCAGAGAGACTATTGTGCCACCCTGTAGCCACTTCCCCATAGAAAGCGAGAGAGATAACATGCGGAATCTATAGATTAAGGGTTTCTGAGGCTGCTCTATCATGTATTCAAAGCTTTTGTGTTTTCATAGCTTATCGACCTTGTGTAGCAACTCAAAATTAAACAAATCTGTTAGATATTAACTAGATGCGGTTACTTTTTGACTTGTGGTTCCAACTGGGTATAAGTTAGAAATCGCCGTCCAAGGTTCTATTTGTCTATTTATATTTATTCTCCTTGTATTTGTTCATTTGTTATTTTCATTTTCGTTTGCTTTCCTTTTTGTGCTCGCACGATTGACAGCTTTTTTGCTTCAAGTGATTTCTAATGATTTCGAGTTCTCTGAATTTCATACTTTAGTACAACTCTTCCTCTCTCTCTCTCTCTCTCTCTCTCTCTCTCTCTCTCTCTCTCTCTCTCTCTCTCTCTCATTATATATATATATATATATATATATACATATATATATATACATATACACACACACACACATATATATATATGAAAATTTTTGTGTGTGTGTGTGTGTGTGTGTGTGTGTGTGTGTGTGTGTGTGTGTGTGTGTGTGTGTGTGTGTGTGTGTGTGTGTGTGTGTGTTTGTCTGTCTCCCCGAAATTAAAGAATCGTTATCAGTATCCCCTCTTCAGTACGATAAGGTTTTAAGGTATTAGATAATGATAATGATCTTACACAAGAACACCATTACTGAGAAATATGGTCAGTCTTCCTTCCATTGTTCAATGAAGCTCCAAAGTATAGGAAAATATCATAATATTGGACAGGATTATTGCTATAAGATGTTTCTATTCAATATATAATATCTAAAAGCGTCTGTAGTTGTATCTAGCAACCAGAAATTCTAAAAGTCTGTGATTTATTTATGTGTAAATAGGAACCCGCGATAAGTGTCTCGTTATCGTCTACAATACTTGTAAGCAAATGGGCGATTTATACGTGTCACTTAGTATAACTCATCAACGTCACTGTTACGACCTAAACTTGTGGCATCAGCTGTCTCACTGAGAACCCAGAGGATCGTTCTGGGACGCAGAGACGGCGGCGACCTTGACGAAGTTACGAACTTCGAGCTGGCAAGAAAACTCTTTGTCCATCATCATTCTGAAACTGGCTCCCCTCGTCCCACGAACTCCCTCCTCCTCTTCCTCCTCCTCCTCCTCCTCCTCCTCCTCCTCCTCCTCCTCCTCCTCCTCATCCTCCTCCTCATCCTCATACTCATCCTCATCCTCATCATCATCATCCTCATCCTCATCCTCATCCTCATCCTCATCCTCCTCCTCCTCCTCTCCCATCGTCCCACGAGCTCCCTCCTCCTCCTCCTCCTCCTCCTCATCATCATCATCATCATCATCATCATCATCATCATCATCATCATCATCATCATCATCATCATCATCATCATCATCATCATCATCATCATCATCATCATCATCATCATCCTCTTCCTCTTCCTCTTCCTTTTCCTCCTCTTCCTCCTCTTCTTCTTCTTCTTCTTCTTCTTCTTCTTCTTCTTCTTCCTCACCAACGCCTTCCCCAATTAACTATTTTTCTTTCCTAACGACCGACCCGTCCACGTGGACCGTAAATTGTTCGTCATTAAAAGCTTTGCTACTTTTTCCTTTTTCTTTTCCTATGTTCTCCTCTTTCCATGCCGAAGGATCCTGCAGTTCGCACCACAGAACTCTTTTGTTTTTGGCGCCGAGGGACCCGGGACGCTCTTTGTCCCTCCGCCTTCTGATCCTCTTAGCCACCAACAGGAAATTATCAGACCTTGCGCACATAAGTCAGGTGACAATGGCCACTACGCTTTTTGGTCGAAGACAATGCTCCGATGACGTCACAACCTCAGCTCTTTCGTTCGAAGTGCCATTTTCCCCCTTTTTAGTTCATCTCCGTGGTGTGTTTGTTTTGGTTAACGTCTTTCGTACCGAATAGTACTTGCCATCCTATTATATCTACCAGTTAGATTATTTTGTTCATCCAAATGTTATCAATTCCAAAACCAACAATTATATTAGCCTCTTGCGTACCGAATAGTACTTGCCATCCTATTATATTAATATCTACCGGTTAGATTATTTTGTTCATCTCCCTAACACCCCCTCATTACAAACGAATCCAAATGTTATCAATTCCAAAACCAACAAGTGTATTAGCCTCTTGCGTACCGAATAGTACTTGCCATCCTATTATATTAATAACTACCGGTTAGAATATTTTGTTCATCTCATCCCCTCGTTAGCAAAGGAATCCAAATGTTATCAATTCCAAAACCAACAAGTGTATTAGCACCCACAACGCAGGGACGTAGACTCCGGTTAATCCCAGACTATCCTCTTCAGCTAAGGAGACAGTATGAACACAAGACAATGTCCCTACCGAGCAAGACCTCGTCTGGTCCCGAGTCCAGCCTTCAGCTTGGCAGACTCGTCCTGCCTTACCAGAAGGAAAACAGATAAAGCACGTGACTAGGCTGGTGAAGTTGAGGCAACATAGTACTGCACGAGTGAGTCTGAACTTAGGACTGTTAAGACTGGGTTTATGCATCGCTATTAAGTTGTCGGACTGGGGAGGTCTCAAGCTGCAACTAAGATCTTGTTTTCTCTCGAGTCCACACCTTAACCGAATGAAATCACTATGTTTTAGGCGTTAATATAGCTTTACAAATAGGGGTTCTTTTTGCTGAATAAAATCGTCTAACTGCACCTGGAATAATTTTTTTTAACATAAAACGCACCAAGAATATATATGTATGTATATATATGTATATATATGTATACATTATATATGTATATATATATGTATATGTATGTATATATATATGTATGTATATATATATATGTATATATATATGTATGTATGTATACATATATATATATATATATATATATATATATATAACAATAATGATAAATAAAAGAAAACGCTACAGCAAATTGCGTTTTCCTCAGCTGAAGGAAATCATCTTGTAGTTGATAAAACAGATGACCCGAGCAGTAAAACGCGGCGAAGGATTGATGTCGCGTCATTTTGCACTAACGTGCCTCTCTGGAAGTGTTACGAGTCTGAAATGCTTCATTCTCATTGACGTGGGAGATTCTAGAGTACTCCACGGTCCAAATTGAATCTAGAATGAAAACAGACGGGAGGTGGGCCCTGGGAACGATTCTGTCTACATTCAGGAGGATTGGGATGTCAGAGTGTGGATCCTTTGGCTCAAAATGGATTGCTGTAGATCTTGTATGCCTGGGTTGAGTGATAGCAATGTGTCATACCTATGTATCTTGGTGTGTGTTTTGTACACACGCACGCACGCGCGCATACACACACTTGAATTTGACACTAGGTGTGATAAATTGGAGAATAGGACCCCACGAGCGTTGCTCTTTTCCTGTGTATTACAATTAGGCAAACGCACACACACACACACACACACACACACACACACACACACACACACACACACACACACACACACACACACACACACACACAAATTAATACACACACAAACTCACACGTACATACAGACACAAACAAACACACACAAATGAATACATACACACACTCACACGTACACACACATACACACACATAAGAACATAAGAATGAAGGAGACTGCAAGAGACTATAAGGCCTACACTAGGCAGCTCCGTATCCTTCACCACATGTCATCCCCATCCATAAAGTTGTCTAATCATTTCTTAAACACACACACACACACACACACACACACACACACACACACACACACACTTATAAGTGAAGTAACTATGCACTCATCCACCACCCATCCACCACCCATCCCACCCACATCCAACCCTTTTTTATTTCCCTTTTATCTTAGCTCCTTTTCAACGATGGGCCATTTTTTTATCCACCCACTGATCGGGTCAGAAATAATTATAATTCTCTCCGTTGTTAGCGCCAGATAACTTTATTCAACTACAACACGTGGCTAAATTATTTTCAAAGTATGTTTTGTCCTTACGGCTCAAAACAGGGAATAGGAACCTTAATCCAAATGGCTAAAATTGAAACTATGGAGGTGTAGACTGGAAAAGCTAGTTTATTATATAATGTCTGAAATGATAATTTGCTATGCTTGAGTTTCAGAAAGATTTATATAATTCATTAATGATACTTCTTGTTTGTGCAGTGTTGTTTTGTTTTACTACTTTATACCATACACAACAATTAACTCTCTCTCACTCTCTCTCTCTCTCTCTCTCTCTCTCTCTCTCTCTCTCTCTCTCTCTCTCTCTCTCTCTCTCTCTCTCTTTTTTTTACTTTGAAGTCTGGAGTTAGAGGTAGTTCCTTAGACAAACATATTATTTACTATTACTAAAAACAATAAAGTAAAAATAAATTATATTAAACGAAATAGAATAAAATCTCTGGTTTGTGACAAAACATGGCTTCTTCGCCTTTTTCCAATGTACCAAGATCATATTTGTTATTGTTAGTAACGTGGAATTTCCATACTCGAAGTTTGTCTGGGAAAACAAACTTGATGGATCATTTGTTCCCGTCCAAAGAGAAAACCGGGAGTTTTTATAAAATTCTTATACCGCCATCAAAAAACCCTTTCAACTCTGTGTAGTTTTTCCAGATTTTTGCTCGTCAGATTTTAGAAATAATCTTTTAAGGTGTCAGCCATTAGCCGTACTGTGAGGTGACTAGACATCATAGCTCTTGGAGATATAAAATGATATGGTCTTAATGATGTCATGCGTTGAACCAACAGGAGAAGTTAACTTTACTCGGGTAAATAAATCATCTAATTGATACACAGGACAAACGACTCTGTTTGGTAGAAAGGGAAGACAAAAAAAAGTAGAATCTCTTGTATGTGATAGACGATGCTGAAGACATTCGAAATTGGGATTTTTAAGTTATGAGGCTTTAAGAGTGAGAAATGTCATCAGTGTCCATTGAAAAAATACGGTGTCCTAATATCTTTTGTTTGAAAAAGAAAGAGAGAGAGAGAGAGAGAGAGAGAGAGAGAGAGAGAGAGAGAGAGAGAGAGAGAGAGAGAGAGAGAGAGAGAGAGAGGGAGAAGGGGAGTGAGGGAGAGAGAGGTGGAAACTGTGAAGTAGAGAAAAAGTGCAAGATTTATAAGTACAAACGTATACAAACAAATACGGAAATAGGTAGACAAGAGAAGAATAGACTAACATTATTAAAATAAGACATAGGTGTATTAACATACATATACGTCCAGATAGACTGCATATGGATTAAGACACATAAATAGACAAATAATTAGCAAGATACAGTAACATACATATAAATCGATATATAGATGAACTGTCTTGTAGATAAATAGGAAGGATAGAGCTAGGAAACAGGACTGAGAGCCTATTCCTTAGGCCAGGTCATCCAATTATTTTCGAGTGGTCTCAATAATGATTACCACTAAAGGTATGGTATTTTTTATTATCTAATAGTTTATTTATTCGTTTATTTATTTGTTTGTTTATTTGCTTATTTGTTGATTTATCCATTTATTCACTGGTATATATATAATACATCTGCTTATTAATTTATTTCTACTTTATATCTATTGATTTGATTACTATTTTGTCATTTATTCATTTTTCATTTGTTCATTTATGTTTCTTTATTCATTTATTCATCAGTCACTCATCTATGTTTATTCAATCATCTATTTTCGTTTCACAGTGTTCAGAGTCAATAGCAATTATGTTCAATTATATATGTAATTATGTAACAATTATAGATATATCATCTATCGATGATATCTTTATTTAGACATACAAGCCCACCGGCTGCGCCGGCCCAGCTACGCCGGGGGCCTTGGCCTGCGGCGCTGCGCCTTAGGCGCGGGCGCTGCGCGCCCTGGGCTACGCCCCTTTTTTGGAAAATAAAGAGTTCTTCTTCGAGTTCTTCTTCGAGTTCTTCGAGTTCTTCTTCGAGTTCTTCGAGTTCTTTTTCGAGTTCTTCGAGTTCTTCTTCGAGTTCTTCGAGTTCTTCTTCGAGTTCTTCGAGTTCTTCGAGTTCTTCTTCGAGTTCTTCGAGTTCTTCTTCGAGTTCTTCGAGTTCTTCGAGTTCTTCTTCTTCGAGTTCTCCTTCTTCTTCGAGTTCTTCTTCTTCGAGTTCTTCTTCGAGTTCTTCTCTTTCGAGTTCTTCGAGTTCTTCTTTTTCGAGTTCTTCGAGTTCTTCTTTTTCGAGTTCTTCGAGTTCTTCTTTTTCGAGTTCTTCGAGTTCTTCTTCTTCTTCGAGTTTTTCGATTTCTTCTTCGAGTTCTACTTCTTCTTCTTCTTCGAGTTCTTCTTCTTCCTCTTCTTCGAGTTCTTCTTCTTCTTCTTCTTCTTCTTCTTCTTCTTCTTCTTCTTCTTCTTCTTCTTCTTCTTCTTCTTCTTCTTCTTCTTCTTCTTCTTCTTCTTCTTCTTCTTCCTCTTCTTCTTCTTCGATTTCTTCGAGTTCTTCTTCTTCTTCGAGTTCTTCTTCTTCACCGTAGTTGGCGGTGTAACCGATTTACCACCAAACGCGAAGGTGTGACCGAATTACCACCGGACGGCGTAAGCAACCATTAATTTTTTTTATATTAGATATATATATATGTGTGTGTGTGTGTGTGTGAGTGTGTGTGTGTGTGTGTGTGTGTGTGTGTGTGTGTGTGTGTGTGTGTGTGTGTGTGTGTGTGTGTGTGTATCTCCAACAATTATAGAAGTTCCTCGCAGGTGAATAGATAATTTGTAGACAGAAAAATATTTAGATACGAGAGCTCTCGTCCTCAGTATTTTTCTTTTTTTTTATATAAAATTTTCTGAAGACAGAAAATATATGAAAACAATCGACTTTGTATACACGTGGTATTCAAATGTATCATAACTTATGTTAACGCATTTGATTTTGGTATCATCATACATGTAAATATCGACAAAAAAAAAACACGATTCCATTCAGGTGACGAACATAAATTAAAAGAAAAAGAAAGTTGAATAAAACAGACAATAAAAAAAGTAAGACGAAATAAGACGAAAAAATTAAATGATAAAGTAAAATAGAATAACATTAAATAAACCAAAATAATATATAATGTCATCTTTGCTCACTGAGTTCCACCTAATCTCACTTTGACCGTTTAGAACTGGCGTCCCTCTATGTGTTTATGCTCACTCGGCGCAGTTTGTCTTCTCTCTCTCTCTCCTCTCACCCTTCTCTCTCTCTCTCTCTCTCTCTCTCTCTCCTCTCTCTCTCTTCCTCTTTCCTCTCTCTCCTCTCTCTCTCTCTCTTATATATATATATATATATATATATATATATATATTTATATATATATATATATATATATATATATATATATATATATATATATATATCCTGTGTGTTTGTGTCTGTTCTGTCTGTTCTCTCTCTCTCTCCCTCTCTCTCTCTCTCCCCTCTCCTCTCCTCCCCCCTCTCTCTCTCTCTCTCTCTCTCTCTCTCTCTCTCTCTCTCTCTCTCTCTCTCTCTCTCTCTCTCTCTCTCTCTCTCTCTCTCTCTCTCTCTCTCTCTCTCTCTCTCTCTCTCTCTCTCTCTCTCTCTCTCTCTCTCTCTCTCTCTCTCTCTCTCTCAACACACTTTCTTCCTGCTGTGTCCGTATCTTGATCCCTGATCTAATACATCTCTCTGTTTCACCTTTATGAACATCCCCGTCACTCGAGCGGCTCCTCATTGGGCAGGAGCAGCTGCAGAGGCTACAGCAGCAGCTCAGCTGCGCCCATCCATTACGTCGGCAAGTTCCTCCGAAACGTTTGTCTTCGTCACGTCGAAGGACCTCATCGCGTTAGTTCTCTCTGTTGCCTTAATATCTTCTGTCAAGGCCAGAGGACCTTCGGCGTTATCTCCACCAGAAGGTCCTCGGTGTCCATCTCTTTCCTCAACTAGAAACTTTTTGAGTTCTTCTTGTCATGTGACCGGAAGCCTTCCAATGTCCAAACCCTCTACCAGAAGGTCCTCGGTGTCCATCTCTTCCCTCAACTAGAAACTTTTTGAGTTCTTTCATGGGACCGAAAGCCTTCTAATGTCCAAACCCTCTACCAGAAGGTCTTCGGTGTCAACTTCTTTCCACAACTAGAAACTTTTTGAGTTCTCGTCATGTGACCGGAAGCTTTCCAATGTCCAAACCCTCTACCAGAAGGTCTTCGATGTCCATCTCTTCCCTCAACTAGAAATATTTTGAGTTCTTCTCGTCATGTGACCGGAAGACTTCCAATGTCTAAACCTTCTACCAGAAGGCCTTCGATGTCCATCTCTTCTCTCAATTAGAAACTTTTTGAGTTCTTCTCGTCATGTGACCGGAAGCCTTCCAATGTCCAAACTCTCTACCAGAAGGTCTTCGATGTCCATCTCTTCGTGATACTAGGAAGTCTTCCACGTCTATTTCTTCCTCTTTTGTCCTCTTCTGAGGACCAGAAAATCTTCCTTGTTTGATTCTTGTAACCAGAAGAACTTCAGCTTCCAGAACTTCTTGTGACGAAAGAGCTCTCGATGTCCATTTTATCTATTTATTTTATTTTTTCTAACTAAAAGATTTTCAAATTACAAAATTTCTTTTGACCAGAAGGTATTTAAGATTAGACTTTTCTTGAAACTGAACTGAATATGGACTTCAACCTATTCTTGTAACTTAAATATTTCTAATTTCCAAAATCTCTGTTGACGAGAAGGTCTTCAAAGATCATCTCTCTTTCGGAATAAAGGTTCTCCGACGTCGATCTCTTTTTGCGATCTTAGGCTCCTCACCGTCCTTTCCCTCTTTCGACAAGAAGTTCTTCGCCATTCAACTTTTCCTCCAACCAGATCTTCAACGTCCATATCATCTTTCAAAACTCCTCCACGGCCCTCGTACTTCCACGAACGGGTTCCCCAAGAATCTTTTCTGATGGTAGAATTATGCATAACGGTTCTCTCAAGCTCACCAAGACGTCCACAATTTTTCGGAAAAATTCCATAGGGCGAGGGACAAAGACCTTTAATGATTTATAATTGGATTCCTCTTGGCTCGCTTTTAGTCCAAAAGATATGGATCTCGTGAGGAGAGTCTGGGAGGATCTAGAAGGCCTATCCTAGAGATAAATGATAGCGTGATCCTCCCCGTCTCCCATGTATACAATCCTCGGTGGGATTGATGACTCGACGAATTCACAAGATTAACAACCTTCCCATGGGGATCGGTGTTCTCAGAGGCTCACATGCTCTTTCGGGGAGAAAGAGATTTTTTTTTTGTCGGCAGCCAGGGCCGTTAAGATAATTAAGTCCTCCCTCTTGGTCTCTCTCTCTCTCTCTCTCTCTCTCTCTCTCTCTCTCTCTCTCTCTCTCTCTCTCTCTCTCTC
>NC_134781.1:83487661-83492661 GCF_046742065.1 Oratosquilla oratoria
CGCCTTCAGGATCTCAGGAATTTATGGAAGCAGACAGATAGACAGACAGACAGACAGACAGACGGACGGACCGTCACACAGGTGGACAGGCAGATGAATAGACAGGCAGAGACATAAAGACAGGAAGACGAATCAAGATACCGACAAAAAGTAAAAACACTGATAGACATAAATAGACATACATCGATATTCACCGCCAAATGCCGACAGATTGAGGCACAAAGACAAATACAGACACATACCGACAAAAAGCAAGAGAAACAGATAGAGAGAGAGAGACATACATCGATATTCACCGCCAAAGAGAGAAGACTGAGGCACAAAGACAAATACAGACACAGACAGAGACAGACATGGATAGATAAATGGGAAGAGAGAAACAGAGAGAGAGAGAGAGAGAGAAACAGAGAATGAGAGAAGAGAGAAGCGAGGGAAGAGAGAGAAGAGAGATAGAGAAGAGAAATAGAGAAGAGAGATAGAGAAGAGAGAGAGAGAAGAGATAGAGAGAAGAGATAGAGAGAAGAGAGAAAGAGAGAGAGAGAGCGAGAGAGAGAGTGTGAGAGAGAGTGAGAGAGAGTGAGAGTGAGAGAGAGTGAGAGTGAGTGAGAGTGAGTGAGAGTGAGTGAGAGTGAGTGAGAGTGAGTGAGAGTGAGTGAGCGAGTGAGTGAGTGAGTGAGTGAGAATGAAAGAGTGAGAATGAGTGAGTGAGAGTGAGAGAGAGTGGGAGGGAGAGGGAATCGAGGGGGTATTGGCCATAGCCATGATCTCGTAATATGCAACCCCCCTTGACATCCCATCTTCTTCAGCAAAAAGCTTTTTTCGGTCTTGACCCGTTTAAACCAGGGTACGTTCGTCCATCCCCCCCCCCTTCCTCCCCTCGACCAGTTTATCTTTTTTCACAGATTTATCTTCCTCAGTCTTCCCCCGTCCCAGCCCCCTGACACCCTCCAATCCCCCACTCCCACCCACCCAACTCCCACATTCCTTTCCCATAATCTCCCTTGCTCCATTTGCATAGCATTAGACGATTCCATTCAAGGATGATCTCCTTGGCTTCGCTAGCGTCTCAAAGTCCCTTCCGGGGGAGCTCCTGACGGAAGCTTCCACCAACCCCTATGTTCGGCAGACTCTCTCCTCTCTTCTTCTGCCTCGAAGATGCCTTTTCTGCTCCGAACTCTCCGTCTTTGTTAGGGTAGTCCGTCTTTTCTTCATCTGTCTCCTTCCACCTCCCCCCAACCCCTATTTTCGGCAGACTCTCTCCTCTCTTCTTCTGCCTCGAAGATGCCTTTTCTCCATCTGTCTCCATCTGTCTCCATCTGTCTCCTTCCACCTCCCCCAACTCAGAATCTTCTGTCTCCTTCCACCTCCCCCCACTCAGAATCTTCGGCAGACTCTCTCCTCTCTTCTTCTGCCTCGAAGATGCCTTTTCTGCTCCGAACTCTCCGTCTTTGTTAGGGTAGTCCGTCCTTTCTCCATCTGTCTCCTTCCACCTCCCCCAACTCGGAATCTTCGTCGGACTCTTTTCTCTCCTCTTCTGCCTCGAAGATGCCTTTTCTGCTTCGAACTCTCCGTCTTTGTTAGGGTAGTCCATCCTTTCTCCATCTGTCTCCTTCCACCTCGCCCTTAACCCAGAATCTTAAGTGAACTATCTTCTCTCCTTTTCTGTCCCGAAGATGCCCTCTCTGCTTCCAATTCTCCGTCTTCGGCAAGACATTCAGTCCTTTCTTCTTTTGTCTCCGTCGACCTATACCCCAAACCCGATCTTCGGCAGACTCTCTCTTCTATTCTTTTGCCTCTAAGAAGCCTTCTTCTGCCTCGAGCTTTCAGCAAGGTAGACTTTCTCCTCTTTTCTTTTGTTTCCAAGATACTCTCTGCCTCCGACTATCCAGCTTCAGCAGAATGAATTTCTCCTTTCGTCTTCTGTCTCAGAGAAGCTCTTAACCTCGAGATCTTTTTCTGGAACACTCTCTCTTCTCTTCTCTTCTCTTCTCTTCTCTTCTCTTCTCTTCTCTTCTCTTCTCTTCTCTTCTCTTCTCTTGCCTCCAAGAAGCCCTCTCCGCTTCCAGATCCCCGTCTTCGTCAGCCAGAATTTCTCCTGTCTTCTACTGTCTTAAAGACAGTTTTCGCCTCTTCCGAACTTCTCTTCAGTTCGTGGAGAACGACGTCGCTTTAGGTGAAGAGTCTGACCATAGAAAATTTCGACCCAAGTCTCTGAGGAATTTTCAGTTTACGTTGTGGACTCAACTTTCCTTCCTCCTCCGTATGTGGTTATGTAATCATGACCTCACTCGTAGGAATATTTTTCATAGACCTAGTTTACACACATCTTCCCTTGCAAACATTTATACGTTCTAAGCGATTCTGTCCATGAAGGTGTGTTTATACGTATATATGTATATATGTATATATATGTGTATGTATGTATGTATATATGTATATATATATATATATATATATATACAGATATATAATATATATATATATTATATATAATGTGTGTGTGTGTTTGTGTGTGTACACACACACACACACACACACACCTAGGTCTTATGCAAAACCATCACGTAATGTAAAAATCTTATAAAACAAACCAATCTTTATATAGAAGAGGTTACTATACATAGGCCCGATTTTCCTTATTGGCACTGATACACTTAACCCGTACTAGAGCATAGATATTGATGATGACATAATGATCAAGTTTAGCGTCACAAACTCCCCCCTATCGGAAGACTAGGACGGTGCCCCTCACAGAGGACTTTGTAGCGTGGGATTTAATGAACCATGCCCTTGATTCAACTTCGCCGGTGGCAGGATTCGAACCGCCATCACCTCGACCTTCGCCGTATGTAACGACGCCCTAACCCGCTCGACCAGGGAGCTGAAATATAATGCTGAATTAAATCCATACAATGCTTTACAGCACGAAATTAGTCTAAAGTTGTAAAATAGGTTACTTTTAACAATGTTTTTGACTATAAATTCCTTGTGGAATGTAAAAATCCATCCTGGCCTGACGTTCCCTCCCTTACCATTGCCCTCCTCGTAATTTCTAACTTTGCCTCCAAAGTTAGCATATTTCTCTTTAGTTTTGTTGAGAAACTAGTTTAACCAGCACTGTTACTAGGAGGATTAAACCATAGCCGAAAGTTCACAATAACGAAAGTTTACGATAAAAAAAGGAAAAAATAATGACAATAAAGATAAATAGATAAGATGGTGCGTATACTAAGAATAGAAAGCAATGGCTGAAAGCTCACAATAACAAAAATCTGTAGTAAAAAAAAAAAAAAAAAGAGGAAAAATAATAATGATAGAAATTAATAATTCTTGTTAAATTGAATAGCCGCTGACGTTCTGACGATCTGTGTTTCTGATCGCTCAGAATTGCGGAAGACCTTTTTTTCCTCATTGTGCAATGTGGAACAGAAGTTTCCGATATTCATCACAGATCGTCAGAACGTCAGCGGCTGTTCAATTCAACAATAATTGTATCAGAGAGAAGGTTACTCCAAGAAATTAATGAATAGATAAAGATGTGCGTATATCACACCCGCATACCTAGTTATGGAACAAAACGTCTCCTGTCGGCATGCTCCGCCTTTGTAATCCTTTGTAATCCTTATTCTAAACCAGCACTACTAGGAGAAAGCCATGGGCGAAATCTGACAATAATGAAAGTTTAGAGTAAAAAATAAAAAAATCATAATAATGAAAATAAATAAACAAATAAATGAATAAATAAAAATGTGCGTATATCGTCCGCATAGTAGATAATACGAGTCTAGAAGTGAAGAGGCTCGTGTGATAGTTTTTGTGACGCGAAGAATAAGTAGTGTCAAAGGTCCCGTGGCATTCGCATATTCTTTTACACGAACGCATATATCGCATAGATTGTACTCACATGCGACTCTCATACGGCTGCACTTTCACATAACTTGTAGAACTCGCATAGCGTTTTCGGATAGTTCGAAATGGACCACATATATTGAGAGTACCGGTTGCAATTTACTAATGCTATAATACGTGAATTGGCACAAATTGAGCTTGCATAGAACACGCAAACACACACACATACACGCACACACACACACACACACACACACACACACACACACACACACACACACACACACACACACACACACACACACACACACACACACACACATACACACACACACTAGATATCTGGAACAAACTGAAAGAGGAAATAGTAAGTGCTAAAACTATACACGACTTTAAGAATAAACTGGATGCGGAAAGATATAACAGCGGGTCACTACGAGCATAGCTCTCCTCCTGCAAGATATAACTAGGTAAATACACACACACACACACACACACACACACACACACACACACACACACACACACACACACACACACACACACACACACACACACACACACACACACACACACAAAAAAACGCGGCATCGAATAGAAGTCCTCTGGATATAGTCTGACCCAATTTCTGACACTCTCCTTTCCATACAAATCCTTTCCCTCCCAAGGGAATTGGTTCCGGCCTCCCCCTCGCTCTTCCTGAGCGCGTTTTCTTATTCTGATTATTGAAATATATTTGGCTCTTCTCACATTCTCCTTTTACCGTCTTCTCGTCGACTTGCGAGGTCTTCCAGGATCGACATAAGACTGAAATTGCCATATTTGGGACAACCTATCACTGTGTGTGTGTGTGTGTGTGTGTGTGTGTGTGTGTGTGTGTGTGTGTGTGTGTGTGTGTGTGTGTGTGTGTGTGTGTGTGTGTGTGTGATTAGCCATGGCCTTGGATCACGTGTTGGACTCGTGATCAAACAGCTCTCTTCCTCCCGGAAGAGAGCTCAGAGCTTATATATGATCGATCTATGGGTAATGCTATGACCTTACAAGAAACACACAGACCCCAACTCCCCATCCACAAGAGTTGGAATAACGACTCGAGGCGTATCGATACTGAATTTATGTCAGTCATGGGCGGGATTTGAACCCGGACCTCC
>NC_134781.1:83502661-83527661 GCF_046742065.1 Oratosquilla oratoria
TCATCCTCTCCCTCTCCTCTCTCCCCCACTCCTTCTCCTCTCCCTCTCCTCTCCCCCCTCTCTCTTCATCCTCTTCCTCCACCTCCCCCACATTACGGAGAAGGCCTTTATGGTTTCCCATTCTTGGACTCTCCCGGCAATGGTTCCAGAGCTTGCTGGAATCCAAATCGGGAATTTGGACTGGAAATGAATGTTGGGAGGCGGTTCCATCGATGTACGGAACAATGGCCTTCGGGAAGTTTGTACATTTTTAGCGGAAATGATTGGACTTCATGAACTGTTTCCAGATCAGAGTCTGGAAATCCAGATTTTGTTTTTACTTCTTCTTCTTCTTCTTTTTATCCTCAACAATACCGGTCCTATCTTTTTTTTTCTTTTTTTTTTTTGTCATAGAAAAAATATGCGCCATCCATCTTCTATATTGCCAACGCCAACATAAACATCAATTCCAACACCAAGACCCTTTAATACACCACCAGGATTTCCATACCACCACCAACATCACCACCAACAACGGCAACATCAACATCGTCTCTACCGCCAACAGGAACAGGAACAGTACCAGTAACAGTAACAGGAACAGTAACAGTAACAGGAACAGTACCAGTAACAGTAACAGTACCAGTAACAGGAACAGTAACAGCAACAACATCAACATTTCCAAGTCATCCACCCGCAAGCGAGCTTGCCATAGCGGCAGAGTAAAAGATTTTGTTTTTCAGTTTCCCGAAGAGTCTCGTAAATCACAGTTTCGTTTTTTTGTCTTTGTGCTTTTTTTCAGTCCCTCCCCTCTACTTTGCCAGCTGGACCTTGTTGATGCTTTTACGATTATTAGTTTAGCGTTCCATTACACTGTAAGACAGTGTCCGGACCCACCGCTATTACACTGCTGGAATAGTGAGTATGGCAGTGTACAATCACCGAAGAATCTTTCACGACCTTCCGTACCGCTTCCTAGGAGTACCACTAGGCTTGATAATACTGACTGTTACTAACCACTAACCAAAATTAGATTAATAGATATTTCAAAAATTTGCTCTGTCGTCATCGCGTGTCGAGGTGGCATGTTAGGCTTCGTGCCAGCCTCGTCGGTACATAAGGCCGAGGTTCGATTCCCACTGATTCCCGATGACTTCATCCTACTAGAATGAAGCTAAGCGCCTCTTGGTGTTCTCCTCATTCTTCTCATTTTCCTCCTCTTATTCCCTCTCCTCCTCCTCCTCCTCCTTTACTTCCTCAACTCCATCCTCCTCCTCCTCTATGGTTTCCTCATTACCTTCTTTCTTCTCCTCTTCCTCATTATCTTCTTTCTTCTCCTCTTCCTCCTCCCGCTCCTACTTATTCTCTTCTTTCTGCTTTTTTTTCTCTTCCTCCTCCTATTTCTCCTTCTCATCTTTATCTTATTTCTCCTACTCCTCCTCCTCCTCCTCCTCCTTATATTCCTCCTCATTTCCATTCTCCTCATTCTCCTCTTATTCTTCCTCCTCCTCGTCCTCCTACTTTCAACTCTCCTCTTCCTCTTCCCCCCCTCCACATGTACTTCCTCCTCCACAAAGAAAATGTAGTTTAGGAATATCACAGCGTTCCTGGAACCGCTACCAGATTTTTTTTTTTTTTTCAAACTAGATGTCCAACGACTCCCTTGGTAACCTGCGTTCTTCTTGAGGATATAAATCTTCGAGGAACTCTGCAAAAAAGAAAAAAAACTGTAACACACTATTTTCCGTTTACTATAGTCCTCTGGCTGGAAATGGGAAATAAAAATAAGGATAAATTTGTTGGGACATCCCCTACAAACACGGGACACAAAATACATCCCAATATCTGTTGGAGTAACTTGGTCTACCTGACACCCCCCTAACCCTCATTCCAGCACCACTTCCCCCCACTCCCCTCCATTCACTTTCCCCCACCCCTATCCGCCCTATCCTCGTCCTTCCACCCCTTTCCCCCACCCCTTCCCCCCTCCCCCATCACCCACTCCCTTCCCCTACCACCTTCACTATCCCTTTACCCTATTAAACATTTCCCCCCTCCCTTTCTCTTTACCCATTTCCATTTACCCATTTACCCCTTCCCTTTCCCTATTTCCCTTCCTCACTCCACCCCATTTCCCTTTCCAATTCCCTTTCCTTACTCCTTCACCATTCCCCTTCTTCCAACCCTTCCCTCATCCTCTTCAACTCCAACACCTTCCCCCAACACTTTACCTCCTCCCTTTTCCCCCCTTCCCCCTTTTCCCTATCCATTCCATCCCCCTACCCACCTCAACTCCCTATCCCGACATACTTCCCTTCCGGTAACTTTCATTACCATGAACAACATTGTATATTTTTTTCCTTAAGTTCGTTAAACAATTTTTTGGTGAAGAATGAGAAACTCGTGTCTGGATGGAGTCTGAACCAATGAGGAATTAGTGTCTAATTGTGTTCTCAACCAACCAAAACCACAAAACTCTTTCTTTAATTGAGTCGATGTTGAAATGGTTAACAAGCCACTTATGAAACTTATGAAATAGTTTGACCCGGCTGATAGTCTTTTTATCCAAACCCCAAACGTTTCTGCTCCTCTTTATCAGGAGAAAGGTTTTTCCATTCAAATGAGTGCAAACTGGGAAACAATATTTTTTTTTTCCTTCACGTGATGGTATTAAAATAACTCAGGTGTATTTCCAATACAAACTTCCGCCATTGATGGTCTTGGTCAAAGAAGTGAAGAAGAAATTCAGTGTTTATTCGTAAAGGAAATTTGAACAGTTTTCTGTGTACTTGCCACCAGATACCTAGATTATACCAGTGATGGTGCAGGATATTTTCTTGAATACAAAACTCCACAGAGAATAAAACATTATCTGTGGCCCGTTCTAAGAGTAGTCATAAGCTGTTTCACCATCTTCTTTGATATTTTCTTGAATACAAAACTCCACAGAGAATGAAACATTATCTGTGGCCCGTTCTAAGAGTAGTCACAGGATAATGAGCCTTCTTCTTTTAACATTAATTTAGTTACCAAGACACGTGATGTTGAACAAGTAACTGATTGAAACAACGTAAAGAACTCTCTGACTTGGCTCTTGATAACTTCGGAAACGATAGACTCGATGTAGATCCCGAGGTAGTAACAGGTAGAGAGGATCTGATGGACATAACGTCTCCTTAGTTGCTATGGCTCGTACCTAGAATATCTGGCTTCATACCTCGGAGGTAAATGGCATGGCAACACACAAGTTCTAGAATCAAAAAATGATAGGAACCCTTTAGGTATTGGGCTCAGTTTCCATCCCTTTTGCAATCACGAAATGGAGTTAAGTAAACACCTCACTTTGTCCAATCCAACTCTGTTTAGAATTAAGAAAAAAAAAAAAAAAAAGTTGTCCGTGCTCCTAACGTTCTTCGGCGATCACAGCTCAAGAGAATTTTTTTTTTTTTTTTTCATCGTCCAGGACAACCCAAGAGTGTTCTCACAGTCTGGAAAGAGCCCTTGGTGTCCTAAACTCACCCCATAAACACTTCACACCAGAACGCATGTCAGAAGTCTCGCAAGCTTTCCCTATACCATACCCCGTCACGTTCTTCTACTTTCGACAAAAAAAAAAAATAGACGGAAACTATTTCAATCCTTTTACGAGTTTCACTCTACGTGCTTCTGTGAAATTTTCAGTAGACCGTGTTTTTTCGACTGTATGTGGTTTGCTTATACTCTCTAACCTCATGTTTTTTGAAGACCGTATTGAGCTTGTACCTGGATCACAGTAGCTTTTCCGAGCAACACTGCATCCAAGGTTCCTCTGTTCACCTTTCCTCTAGGTTTGGAATCTGGTAAAGAGGCTGTTCACCTTTGAACTTTTAGGTAGATTGGTGGTGGCCATTACACGTTGAATGGGCTATGTTGCTCTACTGCAGACTACTGTGCAAACGCCGAGCATTTGATAACGTTATATACCTTTTCACTTTAATCGGGTAATTCGGGCCTCTCAACAGCGTCCCATACGGTGAGAGCACTACCGCAGTTGCACACATTCCCGGTCAATAAACGCCCACTCGAGGATCACCTCTCCCTCTACTCCCGTCCCCTCCCTCATGACCAGGGTCCGATACAAGGCAGATCGTGGTAGGATTAACAAGTGAATTGGTCTTCCTACCCAGAAGATGGAAGTTAATGAAGAGAAACATGCTGGAGGCTTCAGAGGAGATTAGGACCAGATGTATGGAAAGGAGGATAAGATAAACGGAGAAAAGGGAGAAAGTGGAATAGGAAAGGAGACAAAGGAAGGTTAGTGAGAGAACAGGATAAAGATGGAATGAGAAAATAGACGTGGGAAGGCAGAGAAAGAGAGAGAAAATGAATTAAGGGAGAATTTGCGTGATTAGCATGATGAGACGAGAGAATACATGAGAGAATATTACAGAGCTCCAGATTATAGATATTGCTTGGGAAAATTCTCTATAATGGATACCCATGGAAGTTTTAGAAATTAGAAAAAAATAAAGGAAATAATCTCATGGAATAGGAAGATTGAATCAGAGCGGTTTTATGGAAAGGTAAAGAGGGAAAAAGAATAATAAAAGAAGAAGAAGAGGGAATTAGAAAAAGAAAATCAAATACCACAGAAACACGGAGTGCATCAAAGAGTTGCACAAGAGAATGGGGAATTATATAGAATAAGAATCATTTACAAATAGAAATAGTAAGGTGAAAGCAGGTTACAAAATGGGATAAAAGTTGGGAAGTAGGAGTAAAGAGGTAAAGAAATGAAAACAAAATAGAAAGAACAGAGTAAAGGGGGACTGGAGTATAAAAAAAAAAAAAAAAGGAAATTTGTTGAAAAAAAGGGGGAAAATATTTATGGACTTAGAAAGACCTGGGAAAGGAAAAGAACATTGTACCTGATAAGAGGCTGTGGAAAAAGGAAAAAGCTATGGTAATTCAGGAAACACAAAGGAATTGCCTGGAAGGAGGAAGATCGTATAAAGGGAATGAAGAAAATAAAAATCTTAAAAAAAACATGAGATCGGTAAGTGGTGGACAAGCAGTTGGTATAATTGGATGGAAGAAGAAAGACAGAATAAGGTTCATAAAAAAGATGAAAATTTTAAAAATGGGTATGCTAGGAAAGTAGTTGATATAATTCCTTTGGGGAGTTGATTTGTAAAATCACAAGTTTTGTAAAATAGTGAACAAGAGGTAATCTATTCATGTTCATATAAAATGTCGGTGTGTCCAAACAATCCTATGAACATAAAGTTTTTTTCAATTCCCCTTGTTTATTTAGTATTGTTTATGCTTAAAAATGTGTATGTTCCCGATATATGCGCACATTTGTGAAAGATAAAGTAATGAAGAACGCGGAGGGAAAAATGTATGTGTATGCGAGTGTATATGTTTATCTTACACGTGTGTAGAAACTAAGGTAATGAAAAAAAATATGCGCATTTGTATGCTTGTGCGTGTATATGCTCTATGTACATCTACAAGCATGTATACACATATTCTCCTCGTTTTTATCCTTACTTTTTCGGTTTTTCTTTACACAAACAAAATACATATTTCTATTCCATCAAAACGTATATACTTACCATCTGTTATTTTACATTGTATCCTAATACACTATATCCACCAAGTTTAACGTTTTTTTATTTTTATGTTTTGTCCTAGCTTCCTTGTACATATATGTGCACGGGACGCGTGCCTCCATATTTATAGTGTGAACAATAGTCACAAATATCGTAGCTGGATTAAAATCCCCTTTCCCAGTTAACCAAAAGGAAATTGAACGCTGATACCTACACCAGCCCCCAGAACCGAGTCATACCCGGCCTCGTACATACTCCAACCCTGCCCCCCAAACTCTCACACACAAACACAATAACATTCCCTCCTCCTGAACGCGTCTTTGGTACAGAAGTAAAGTGTGGACATATGACTCAATGAAAGGGTTATGTTGGGGTGTGAGCCTCTGATGACGAGGTAGTTTATGGGAACTATTCGATAATTTTATCGGTTTCCATCCCTCCAAATGTACGTAATCCCGTTGGATTCCCTTCCATAAAGACTACGGATAAGGTGGGGAGGTCGATTCTGTCCTTCGCTTCCCTTCGGAACTCTGAACATTGTTCTTACCGTCTTCGAAATACTGAATATCGTCTCTCACAAGGGCTAGCAAAAATTCTACGAAAGCATGTATACCTTTCATATAGCAACAACCACAAGTATGTGTCCATATCTGAATATGTTTACATACATGTGTGTGTGTGTGTGTGTGTGTGTGTGTGTGTGTGTGTGTGTGTGTGTGTGTGTGTGTGTGTGTGTGTGTGTGTGTGTGTGTGTGTCTGTCTGTCTGTCTGTCTGTCTAAGCATGTCTACCTGTCTCTGCATGTCTGTCTGTCTTTCTGCATGTCTGTCTGTCTCTGTCTGTCTGTCTGTGTCTATGTGCCGGAGCATGTGTGTGTGTGTGTGTGTGTGTGTGTGTGTGTGTGTGTGTGTGTGTGTGTGTGTGTGTGTGTGTGTGTGTGTGTGTGTGTGTGTGTGTGTGTGTACCCTGGCTAGCTTCTTTGTATACGTGCTTCCACTGAGTAATAAATACGAGAGGAAATCTAAACATGATTAGGAAACTTTAACTCGCAAAAAATAAACGTTCGCAGCAATTAAACCGAAAGGGACTTGCTCCGCAGTAAAGCAGGGGAATCAAATATCGTATAACAGCTTAATCTCTTTCATCGGATTAGTCCCAGAAGCGTCTGATGAGAGAAGGCTAAGGAAAGAAGAAGAAAAAAGATCAAGTCTGAACTGGAATTATCGGGGCAAAGAGCCGGAGAACCTGGAAAACATGGCTGGAATTTGGAAGGAAATGGTTCCTTCCAGTCCTTATCGAACTGGACGCGTTCTTCCAGCGACGTAACTCGTCTGAGGCCCCTTTTACTCTAGGCAACTAGTGACGGTCACTAGTTGCCTACCATTATTTTAAATTGGGCCTTTTACACTACGTTAATGCGGTTGCCCGGTTGCGCAACAGGCTAGGGCTGTTGCCCGCTCGGGTAACAAGTGACCGTCACTGGCAGTTGCCGTCACCGACCGTCTCATTTTCTTGACCAGCAAAGCCAACAGAAGCACCTCCTCCATTGATGCCATTCTTTCGACTAATGAGATAATGAGAAAGGATTCCACAACTCGGTGACAGTCACTGGTTGCTTGCAGTTGCCCGAGACTTTCAAACTGGGCAACTAGTGACCGCCACTAGTGACGGTCACTAGTTGCCTAGTGTGAATGGGACCTAATACGATAACGTTTCGGTTTTCCAATCATCAGGGCTTCCCGTGAGTCACGCGACTGTGCCCACCTCAGCCTTGTCACTCCTGCAAACTTCTATCTCTTTCCTCAGTGCCTCTTAATCCTGAACAGGGAACGTCCAAATTTATGATTTTGCATGGAAGTGGGCGTGCCAGAAGTGGTACAACTTTCATGCAAAATCATAAATTTGGATGTTCCTTGTTCAGGGTTAAGGAACTTAGATCTTGATGAAAAAGGGATCCCGATTAAACCAGTCCAGATAATTTAGTTAATAGGACCTATTGTGGTTTAGGAAAGCGATTAAAATGGCCGATGGAGGTGAAAAGCTAGATGGGTAGTGTTTCGAGTCCTGCTTGGGAGTCAACGCATGAAGACAGTAAAGAAGTATCATCTCAAAACCCCAAGCTCAAGCAAAGGCTATCATACCGAACCACCTCGCAGAGTGATAGATGACTGTATATATATTTATATATATATTCATATATATATATATATATATATATATATATATATATATGATATGTATATAAGTATGCATGCATGTATTAATGTATGTGTGTCAGGGTGAGACAGAGACAGAGAGAGAGAGAGAGAGAGAGAGAGAGAATGTGGGTTTGTGTTCGGCGGATGGCTGAAACTATATGAAAAAAATGACGGTTCCAGATCTGTTGACGTACTTCGTTTATTTTATTCTGTCAAAGACCAGACGATTCCATTCAATTGTATTTTATGTCGTCCTTATCTGGGTCTCGATCTCCCCAGACTCTCTTCAGGCCAGGGTCCTCTCTTCTTAGAGATTAATTTGAATAAGATTAACCAGAATAAAATATATTGAGTTACCTCGTGGGGAATTGGTTAGGTTAACAAGGAAGTGATTTAGTAGGAAAATAAAAATTACGAAACTGAAAAAGCTACGAAAGACTCCTAACTCGATAATGTAAAGTTTTCTTAATGAGTATAAGAGAGAGGAGGCAGGAATCTTGCCGCTTCCTGAGAGGTCGGGCAGCACCATATGAGCTAGAGAGAGAGAGAGAGAGAGAGAGAGAGAGACGGGGAGAAAGAGAGAGATGGTGGAAGAAGAGGAGGGAAGGATACATGGAAGGGTAGCAAGTTTTATCATGTTGACCTTTGACAAATATATATATATATATATATATATATATATATATATATATATATATATATATATATATATATATATATATTGAATATACTTAGACGGGAGGTTCTCCCTCAGGCAAGAAATGTTGTACAGAATATCATGATGACAGTTTACAATTTTCTTGTTAACTACTCCATTACAGCGAGCAGGGCAACGTATTTCAAGAGGCAATCTATGTAGAAGATTAGCAAAGGCCATTATAACACTGAGGTAGGGAAGTTAAACTAGTAGAGATTTCGGTACCAACGTTTCGATGTTACAAGGCAGAATGAATACAAGCAATGAATACAAGCAATGTTTAATGAGTAAATATACAGAAAAGCATTACATAGAACGAGCTAAGGAAAGGTCACAAACAAATAATTGAGAGCAAGGACGAACCTAGAAGTCGTGCATAGAATAGTTGGAAGTATTGTGATTGCAATATTATATAGAATATTGTATTTGTAACTCTATGTAAATATATGTATGTACCTCTGTATAGAGCCATCTAGCGGGTTTGTGCTAATGGAGTTGTATTTTCCGCGCTATTGAGTGTGCCCACGCTATGTAAGGCAGTATTTTTCCAGCTTTGGTTGAAGCCACCTCTGTATAGTCCCATAATTTTATATAAATAATTGTGTCAAACTATTATAGCTTTAATTAACCCACCATTACAGGTAGAAGGACAAATTCCTCAGTAAGGACGTCGTGGGGTGAACAATTGGTCCCCGCGTTGTGAGGTAAAAGAGTAGATATTATAAACATGGAAATGTGCGATCATGGCTTTGGAAGAAGGGAGAACTTAAAGATCTTGAAACTGTTTATTCTTGCCAGGGTTGCAGTGTTTGATATACAGCGCTTCGATAATCGTAAGTCTTCTTTTTTTTTAGTGGAAATAATGAAATGGCCTTTCACGAGGTCCTCT
Source organism: Oratosquilla oratoria (assembly GCF_046742065.1). Taxonomy (NCBI): domain Eukaryota; kingdom Metazoa; phylum Arthropoda; class Malacostraca; order Stomatopoda; family Squillidae; genus Oratosquilla; species Oratosquilla oratoria. The sequence goes on from NC_134781.1 coordinate 83,512,018, forward strand.
CTTGTGGTGTCCTAGTTGCTGGTGACCTCTGTAATGATTTTTGGTGGTGCCTGAAGGCACGAATGAATGGAAAGTAAGACTTCTCGATACTTTAGTGGTAGTCATACCAATATACCCACAGTCTACACGTTGGCATACAAATGACAACGCTGAATGTGAGGGCGTTAGGGGTTGGCGTTATTTCCCATGACCAGATTACTAATTTTCTTAATTTTGCAGAAGATGACCAGATTTAACCTATCTCTCTTGTTAGTAGATTTGACATTTCTTTTAACAATGTCCTTGATAACGCGTTCTTCGGTCTTATACGAAATGCCTGGGACTTGTAAAATAAATGTTTTGTCGCCTGGTGGGATAATCTGTAAGGCATTATTTTGTTGATTATACCACTAACGAGAGTGATAGGTTAAATCTTGTATTCTGATAGATTGACGTGAGTGGGAATAGGTAACACAGGAGTCTTAGTCTGAGTTTATTCCCGAGGAAATTTATCTGCGGAACTAGTCAGGAATAAACTGCATAGGCTCCTGTATTTCCTATTCTCAATTACATTCGTCGATTAAAAATATTAATTCTCTCTGTCAGGCGTCAGGCTTTTCTAATCCTTTTGGATGACGTCACAGATACAAAAGAATTAATCATCAAATCCATCAAAATTATTTTCAAAATTTCTTCAAGATGAAGGAAATTTATTGGCTCTTCCTGAAGAGTGTGTTAAAAAAAAAAGAAACTCTACAACTGGAAATATCTTTCTGTGCCCATTACCTCACCTATTTCATTCATTTCACCAAAGGAGTAGATACGAAGAGTAATTTACATAATCTATTTTCATCACCTTCGCTTTATTTCCGATACGATCCTTTGGCATTCACGAAATGAGCTCTGGATGATCAAAGAGGACCACTTTTCCCTGTGACCTCGATTCCCTAAATGAATGTTCAGCGAATAAAAAAGAAAATACTCGACGGCCTCTGATTTAGCATCATTGACTATCTTATATCTCGTTCATATTTTCCTGTGATTTTTTTTTTATGTTCACTTTTTTTTTTTTTCTTTAAAGAGGTATTCGGGGATGTATTACTTGTCCATATATTGTGATTGGGCTTCCTAGTGGATATCGTTTTCATAATATCCAGCTCATGTACGAGGTATGGCCACAATTTCAATAAATTGCTTCAATAAAGTACCTTCCCTCTCCCCCACATATATACACAAACACGTTCACTTTTTTATATCAAGCTCACGTTGGTTCTAGAACACATTCCGCACAATAAGGGATTCTAGATCGATAGATCTATCACGAGTTTGGCCTCTTTATCTAGATAAGAGTCATATTTCTAGTTAAAACGGGTCTAGAAAATCCGTTGTCAAATTGAACGGTCTTTTTTTTTCTCTTTTTTTTTTGTGATGAAAGACGTGTTTTCTTCCTTTATTTATCAAAATGCCTCCTTTATGAAGGCAGCGGAGGACCCATTGCTGTGCTTTGTATATGTGGTAATTCTTGTATTTTTCAATTCACCATGGAGATGGTTAATTAGGAAATTGAATTTAAATTAGCTATTGGGATGACGAGCCCAGTCATTTTTTCACGTTCATACGGAAAATAGTACGCAGATCTATGAAAAATTGTAATTAGATTAAATCCGAGGATGATTAACAGTCTAACACCATTAAAGCCATTTAATTCGTTTCGTTCAGCTTAAAGTATTTATTAAGTCTAACAACAGTAGATTTCATTAGATAAAGAAAATGTCCTTCGTGGGTTGAGAACTATTGAGTAGATTGAATCAACTTTCAATATAGGTTTTTCCATTATCACAGGATAATTTCGTTCAGCATAGGCAAAAACCGCTGAGTTTGTACGATAAAAAAAGAGTTTTTACGATAAGAAAATAAAAAAGTTTCCCTCCGCCACTGTGGTTACGAGAGATTCAGAGGAAATCGAACCCGTATCATCACGGTCACGTAATGAGGGGATGCGAGACCTCAACCACTCGACCACTGCAGACTCAATCCCATGGAATTAGGAATTTTCTTGCGCGTCCATCGGATGGGTCAGATCTTTAGATGGTGATGGTGGTGATGGTGATGGTGATGGTGATGGTGATGGTGATGACGATGGTGATGGTGATGGTGATGACGATGGTGATGACGATGGTGATGACGATGGTGATGATGATGGTGATGACGATGGTGATGACGATGGTGATGATGGTGGCGATGGCGATGGTGATGATGATGGTGATGACGATGGTGATGACGATGGTGGTGACGATGGCGATGGCGATGGCGATGGTGATGGCGATGGTGATGGAAAGGGTGATAGTGATGGTGATTTGTGATAGTGACTGATGGTAATGATGGTGATAGTGACTGATAGTAATTATGGTGATGATGGTGATCGTGACTGATGATAATGATGGTGATAGTGACTGATGGTAATGATGGTGATAGTGACTGATGGTAATGATGGTGATAGTGACTGATGGTAATGATGGTGATAGTGACTGATGGTAATGATGGTGATAGTGACTGATGGTAATGATGGTGATAGTGATTGATGGTAATGATGATAGTGACTGATGGTGATGATGGTGATAGTGACTGATGGCGATAGTGACTGATGGTGATTATGGTGATAGTGACTGATGGTAATGATGGTGATGGTGACTGATGGTGATAGTGACTGATGGTAATGATGGTAACAGTGACTGATGGTAATAATGTTAAGAGTAACTGATGGTAATGATTATGATAGTGACAAATGGTGATGATGAGGATAGTAACTGATGATAATGATGGTAACAGTGACTGATGGTAAAGATGGTGATAGTGAGTAGATAAACACCATATGAGGACGGAGCCTTTATTTGTACGACGTTTCGCTTATTACAGCTTTTTCAAGTACAAGTTGAGATACAAATGCTTGAGATTAAATAAGGGGAAAGGAGGGAACGGGGAGAGAAAAAGGGGGGGGGAAGGAAGGAGGAGGAGGAGGAGGAGGAGGAGGGTGGGGGGATTGGACACTGGGAAAGGATGAGAATGCTGGCCCAAACGTCCTATTTCCAAGTTGGTGGTTCTTAAAAGACGTGTCAGGTTGGTGGCAACGTCGCCGGTTGGCAACACGAGACGTCTAGTTGTGCTGTCCTGCTGCCTACGGCTTTCCCGAATCTTAGCGGCCTGCTGTTTGCAATTATCTAAAAGAAACTCTGCAAACAGCAGGCCGCTAAGTTTCGGGAAAGCCGTAGGCAGCAGGACAGCACAACAAGACGTCTCGTGTTGCCAACCGGCGACGCTGCCACCAACCTGACACGTCTTTTAAGAACCACCAACTTGGAAATAGTGTGCCAGACAAGCAGAACAATAAAAGACATCACGAAGACGGAAACACACAACAACCAGACACCGGGCACCAAAGCCGGTGTTTATCGTATTCCGTGTTCAGGATGTGATAAAGTTTACATCGGAGAAACGTCACGCGACCTGAATACACGAATACGTGAACACCGTTACGACGTCAGGCATGATGTCACCACCAATGCATGTGTGACACATAGAAACAAGGAAAACCATCTTATGGACTGGAAGAATGCAGAGCTGCTGATGCGGGAACCAGACAAAATCCGCAGGAAGTGTTTAGAAGCAGCAATCATTCAAGGAACGAACACTATTGAACAAAACAGGGGCATGTTTAACATATCTCCTCACATTATTCCCCTAATACCCATGGCCAGCAAAATATTAAATATTTAAACCACCCTTTGTGGACATTTCGCTCACGAACGTTTGGGCCAGCATTCTCATCCTTTCCCAGTGTCCAATCCCCCCACCCTCCTCCTCCTCCTCCTCCTCCTCCTCCTCCTCCTCCTCCTCCTCCTCTTCCTTTCCCCCCCCTTTTTCTCTCCCCGTTCCCTCCTTTCCCCTTATTTAATCTCAAGCATTTGTATCTCAACTTGTACTTGAAAAAGCTGTAATAAGCGAAACGTCGTACAAATAAAGGCTCCGTCCTCATATGGTGTTTATCTAGTCAATCTTGTCGGCAGACTGCCACTTTTAAGCAAAGATGGTGATAGTGACTGATGGTAAAGATGGTGAGAGTGACTGATGGTAAAGATAGTGAGAGTGACTGATGGTAATACTGGATATAGTGACTGAGGTAATGATGGTGATAGTGACTGATGGTAATGATGGTGAGAGAGACTGATGATAATGGTGGTGATAGTGAATGATGGTGATAGTGACTGATGGTAAAGATGGTGATAGTGACTGATGGTAATGATGGTGATAGTGAATGATAATGATAGTGACTGATGGTAAAGATGGTGAGAGTGACTGATAATAATGATGGTGATAGTGACTGATGTTAGTTATGGTGATAGTGACTGTATCGTTATGATGGTAATAGTGACTGATGGTGATGATGGTGATCGTGACTGATAGTAAAGATTATGATAATGACTGAGGTAATTATGGTGATAGTGACTGACGGTAAAGATGGTGATGGTGACTGATGGTAATGGTGATGATGGTGAATGTGATTTCGATAATTATGATGATGTTGATGGCGGCTGGTGACGATGATTGTGATAATAACAATGAAAATTATAGTAACCGAAATCAGTAGAAATAGGAAGTTAAGGATAAAGAGGAGGATGAAGTGGAGGAGGATGAAGTGGAGGAGGATGAAGTGGAGGAGGAGGGGGAGGGGGAGGGGGTAGGAGGAGGAGGAGGAGGAGGAGGAGGAGGGGGAGGAGGGGGAGGAGGAGGAGGAGGAGGAGGAGGAGGAGGAGGAGGGGGAGGAGGAGGAGGAGGAGGAGGAGGACAGATTGAATTGAAGAGTGAGTTGGTCAGTCATGATTAAAGCTGTGTTGACAATGGCGTTGATGGTGATGGTGACAATGAATTCTCATTTAAGAGAATATTGTTAAAAGAGAATAGGCACAAGATCATTTATAGAGAGAAAAAGATAGAGATGGAAAGATAGAGAGAAAGAGAGAGACAGAGAAAGAAAGAGAGAGAAAAAGAGGAAGAGAAAGAGAGACTGAGAGTGAGAGACTGAGAGTGAGAGACTGAGAGTGAGAGACTGAGAGTGAGAGACTGAGAGACTGAGAGTGAGAGACTGAGAGTGAGAGACTGAGAGTGAGAGACTGAGAGTGAGAGACTGAGAGTGAGAGACTGAGAGTGAGAGACTGAGAGTGAGAGACTGAGAGTGAGAGAGTGAGAGTGAGAGAGTGAGAGAGAGAGAGAGAGAGAGAGAGAGAGAGAGAGAGTGAGAGTATGTGTGTGTGTGTGTGTGTGTGTGTGTGTGTGTGTGTGTGTGTGTGTGTGTGTGTGTGTGTGTGTGTGTGTGTGTGTGTGTGTGTGAGAGAGAGAGAGAGAGAGAGAGAGAGAGAGAGAGAGAGAGAGAGAGAGAGGGAGAGGGAAGGAGGGGAAGGAGAGGAGTAGGGGTAGGGGAGAGAGGGAGAGAGGGGGAGAGGGGAGGTAGGTTGGGAAAGAGGGAAAGAGAGAGCTAGACATAACCTCAGAAACAAATGAATTCATATCTCGTCTCATTGATATTAATTTTTTGCGATTTTCTTACCTATTCTGTTATGTCTAATGGTTTAACCCTTTTCGTCCAGGTGTTTAACTTAACAAGGTTTATTCTGGTTAGCACTAGATAGCTTTATTTAAAGCTGGAGAAGCGTAAGGATTAATGTTATCAGAAGTACTAAGCCCTGTGGCATTAATCTCGTATACAAAGTATGGATAAGTTCTTCGTCATCCAGCAGGATTCATGTCAGGAAATGGTATTTTATTATTGTTATTATTATTATTATTATTATTTTTTTTTTTTTCAGGATTGTGTTTTTCTTCATTAAAATGTTAGATTTCTCTCTCTCTTTTTTTTTTCTTTTCTTTTTTTTTCGCCCGTGAAGAGTGGCCTCTTTGACAAAAGTTTCTTATGACAAAGGTTTCTTATGGTGTTTCGTAGGAAATAAATAATCTCTTCCTCTCTCTCTCTCTCTCTCTCACTCTCTCTCTCTCTCTCTCTCTCTCTCTCTCTCTATCTATCTATCTATCTATCTATCTATCTGTCTATCTATCAATCTCTATCTATTTCTCTCTCTCTCTCTCTCTCTCTCTCTCTCTCTCTCTCTCTCTCTCTCTCTCTCTCTCTCTCTCTCTCTCTCTCTCTCTCTCTCTCTCTCTCTCTTTCTCTCTATCTTTTCTTTCTTTCTTTTAGTGGCATACAACTTTTTTGTGGGAGTAAGGGAGGGAGTTTCCTTCTTAATGTAGGGCATCTTTTTTTATGATGATTCGTAGAAAATAAGATATTTTCTTTAAATATTGTCTTCGTGTACGAAATCAACGAACTTATGTGTACCGAACGTCTTCGCTTCCTCGGAAGCACAAAGAGGAGATTAAATACCAAATGAAAAGATTTCGTAGAATCTCTGTACACCAATGGTATTACCTCAGTTTCTTCTCTGTTCGTTCTTCCTTTCCATTCCTGTGTTAAAAATGGATAGAACCGTTGGGATTCGAAGAGAGAAGATTTCTTGGAACGCCCTGTATGCTTTTGCTATTAGCTGTCTCTCCCTCCTTTGTTGTTTTCCCTTTCCAAGTCGTTTTTCTTTTCTTTTTTCTTTATTTCTTTACCATTTCAGACATCTATTTCCACTTCTTTTCGTTCTCCGTGTTTTTTTTCCTTACTTGTTTCCCTTTCTTCACTTTCTTGTTAATTTTCGTTCATTATAAATTCCTCTTGATAATCCTCCCGTTTCTATTCATTTCCAGTTGACTCATACTCCGTGTTCCTTTTCCTCTTCTCTCTTCTCCTTTCCTACCAACTCCTTCATCATTCCTTACCTATGTCCCTAGATTCTTTCCTCTTCCCGTTTCTTACCCATTTCCCTTCCTATTTCGCCCCCACACCCTAATCCCTTACCCATAATTTTCCCTTCTTTGCTAACTCTTACCCATAGTACTGCCTGGTCCTTTCCCACCACCATTTTCCTTTTGTCACACTTTCCTGTTCCTCTCTTGCGTCTTCAGAAGCTAGAGACAGAACCTTCTAAAGACCTTCTGGCGGACTCTAAGAAGCTTCTGGACGAAGAAGACCACCCTCTTCTTTGTGTCGCCCATTCATATTCCTCTCTTGGAGCTTCAGAAGTTAGGGACAGAACCTTCTAAAGACCTTCTGGCGGACTCGAAGAAGCTTCTGGACGAAGAACACCACCTTCTTCTTTTTGTCACCCATTTCTGTTCCTCTCTTGGAGCTTCAGAAGCTAGAGACAGAACCTTCTAAAGACCTTCTGGGGACTCGAAGAAGCTTCTGGACGAAGAAGACCACCCTCTTCTTTTTGTCACCCATTTCTGTTCCTTTCTTGGAGCTTCAGAAACTGGAGACAGAACCTTCTAAAGACCTTCTGGGGACTCGAAGAAGCTTCTGGACGAGGAAGACCACCCTTTTCATTTTGTTACCCATTTCTGTTCCTCTCTTGCAGCTTCAGAAGCTAGGGGCAGAACCTTCTAAAGACCTTCTGGGGACTCGAAGAAGCTTCTGGACGAGGAAGACCACCCTCTTCCTTTTGTCACCCATTTCTGTTCCTCTCTTGGAGTTTCAGAAGCTAGGGACAGAACCTTCTAAAGACCTTCTGGCGGACTCGAAGAAGCTTCTGGACGAAGAAGACCTTCAACAAGGCCTTCGGACTCTCCCGTCGTTCTGAAGACGCTTCTGGTGAAATGGCTGGAACAAAGATCCTTTCCTTCGTCACTTCATCAAGGATCCTTGTCTAAGGCTCCTGTAATGAGGCTTATAGGTCTTTGTATACTTGTTACAAAGGTTTATGATTTATATTTTATTGTGGTAAAGTTCAAAGACTTGTGTATAATGATGTGTGGATTCTAATGACAATGGGGTCTCCATCGATCTGCAATTATTCAGGTCGCGGTCCGCCACGAAATGTAAATAGGAAGCAACAGTATTAAAAGCCTTTAACGAGGATTTCTTTTCCATTAATATATTTCCCTTATTTATCTGCCTATTTATCGAATTTTCATTTAACATTTTTTATCTATTTATTCATTTTATGTATTTGTTTATGCTATTCAGTTGCTTAAATAATAGTATATTTTATTTTATTTTTTCTTTATATATTAATTTGTTTAGTGATTTCTTTATTTATCTATTTACCCTATTTTTATTTATCTATTTACCTATTTTTGTTTACTTGTAGTCGAATTTCTCTATCAATTTTTTTATGTTAATATCTATCTATTCATCTGTTTTCATAACTTTTATTTCTTTATCAAGTTATTTGTATTGCTATTACTCTATATTCTTAGTTATGCAAAGCAACTTGAACAAGATCTCTTTTTCCAAGTCATTTTATGGAATTTCTTAGTCCGCTGACCAAAATGACTTATTTCTCAGCTTTTAGTCCCTAAAGCTACTCTTAGGCGTCTAGTCTAAGACACGCTAATGTTCCTGCTTTTGACGACTTTCTCATCTTTTCTCTCTTTTTTTTTTTTTTTAACTTCCTCTTTGCCTTTTCCGGTGTCGTGTTGAAATTATTCTCTTTTTTATTTTTTATTCTCTTCCCTGGCTGGAATAGGCTTATTTCAAAAACAGTTTTCTTAATTCTTTCCCAAAACACTGAGACCAAAACACTTCGTCTACTTTTTTCTTTTTTTTCATCACTCCTGCGTTAATCTTCCCTTTACTTCTCTCCCCAATTTTTTTTTATTTCATTTTTTTGCGGGGGAGAGGGGGAGATGTGGAGAGGGGGAGAGGTGGAGAGGGGGGAGGAGGAGAGGAGGACGGGTGGAGGACCAACGAATTTTATGGAGCCATTTTTTCTCGGGTCTATTTACGTCGATCTTCCGCTGGCCACGCCCACTTTTCATAGTGTCCAGGACCTCGTTCAGATGTCTCCGGATGGCTGGAATCGCACGGTTCCCCAGACACGCTTGTTCTCTCTCTCTCTCTCTCTCTCTCTCTCTCTCTCTCTCTCTCTCTCTCTCTCTCTCTCTCTCTCTCTCTCTCTCTCTCTCTCTCTCTCTCTCTCTCTCTCTCTCTCTCTCTCTCTCTCTCTACCTCTCTCTGTCTATCTATCTATCTCTATCTATTTCTCTATCTCTCTCTCTCTCTCTCTCTCTCTCTCTCTCTCTCTCTATATATATATATATATATATATATATATGTATATATATATGTATATATATATGTATATATATATATATATATATATATATATATATATATATATACTCGAACAGTATATATACTTAACCATCTCGTTGTCAATATATCTCACTCCCTTATAAGTCTGTCTGTCTGATCATCGGTCTGTCTGTCTCTCTGTCTGTCTATCTATCTGTCTATCTGTTGTTTGATGTTCGTTGACAGGCTCATACTAATCCCGCTCCTCCTCCTCACCCCACCCCCTTCACCTTTACCCTCCAAACCTTTCTTCTTCCTTTCCTCCCTAACTCCCTAACTCCCTCCCTCCTTCTCTTCCTTCCTTACTTACTCCATCTACTTCACATTCATTCACTCACTCTTTCATTCACTATCTTCCTATCTCCTTTACTCTCTCCAATCACTCGTTCCCTATCTCCTTCCTTCCCTCCTTTCTTCTCTTCCTACATACTTTCCTCCTAGCCTTCCTCTCTGCCTTCCTCTCTCCCTCACCTCTTTCCTTCCTTCCCTCCTTCCCGCCCTCCCTCCTTCCTAACCTCTCTTTGTGTCTGATTCCCTCTCTTACCTCCTATCCTTCTTACCTCCCCCTTTCTGTCTCCCTGCCTCTTCTCCTTCTCTCTTTTCTCATATCCTCCCTTCTCCCTTTTGCTCTCTCACCCTCTCCCCTCTCTTCTTCTCTTCCTTTCTCTCTTCCTTCCCAACCAACTCCCTGCCCCAATTTACGTTAACCAAAACAAACATTAACCGCATCTCATCCGTATGACTTTGTTTACTCCGGTCTTCAAGAAATTTGTTGTTTGGTCTTCAAGAAATTTGCTGTTTGGTCTTCAAGAAATTTTGATCTTCTCCTTCGGCACTGGAAAGGGAGAGGGTAACCGCATCTCATCCGTATGACTTCGTTTACTCCGGTCTTCAAGAAATTTGCTGTTTGGTCTTCAAGAAATTTGCTGTTTGGTCTTCAAGAAATTTTGATCTTCTCCTTCGGCACTCCCTCGTAACTGCATCTCATCCGTATGACTTCGTTTACTTCGGTCTTTAAGAAATTTGCTGTTTGGTCTTCAAGAAATTTGCTGTTTGGTCTTCAAGAAATTTTGATCTTCTCCTTCGGCACTGGAAAGGGAGAGGGTAACCGCATCTCATCCGCATGACTTTGTTTATTCCGGTCTTCAAGAAATTTGCTGTTTGGTCTTCAAGAAATTTTGATCTTCTCCTTCGGCACTGGAAAGGGAGAGGGTAACCGCATCTCATTCGTATGACTTTGTTTATTCCGGTCTTCAAGAAATTTGCTGTTTGGTCTTCAAGAAATTTTGATCTTCTCCTTCGGCACTGGAAAGGGAGAGGGTAACCGCATCTCATCCGTATGACTTCGTTTACTCCGGTCTTCAAGAAATTTGCTGTTTGGTCTTCAAGAAATTTGCTGTTTGGTCTTCAAGAAATTTTGATCTTCTCCTTCGGCACTGGAAAGGGAGAGGGTAACCGCATCTCATTCGTATGACTTTGTTTATTCCGGTCTTCAAGAAATTTGCTGTTTGGTCTTCAAGAAATTTTGATCTTCTCCTTTGGCACTGGAAAGGGAGAGGGTAACCGCATCCCATTCGTATGACTTTGTTTCCTTCGGTCTTTAAGAAATTTGCTGTTTGGTCTTTTAGAAATTTTGATCTCCTTCGGCACTGGAAAGGAAGAGGGTAACCGCATCTCATTCGTATGACTTTGTTTATTCCGGTCTTCAAGAAATTTGCTGTTTGGTCTTCAAGAAATTTTGATCTCCTTCGGCACTGGAAAGGGAGAGGGTAACCGCATCTCATTCGTATGACTTTGTTTATTCCGGTCTTCAAGAAATTTGCTGTTTGGTCTTCAAGAAATTTTGATCTTCTCCTTCGGCACTGGAAAGGGAGAGGGTAACCGCATCTCATTCGTATGACTTCGTTTACTCCGGTCTTTAAGAAATTTGCTGTTTGGTCTTCAAGAAATTTTGATCTTTGGTCTTCAAGAAATTTTGATCTTCTCCTTCGGCACTGGAAAGGGAGAGGGTAACAGCATCTCATCTGTATGAATTCGTTTATTCCGGTCTTCAAGAAATTTGCTGTTTGGTCTTCAAGAAATTTTGATCTTCTCCTTCGGCACTGGAAAGGGAGAGGGTCTTTGATTAAGCTTCTTCGAGTATTTTGTCTCTTATGATTGAATGTTTGATGGACTCGTATTACACCAAGAGACTTTTCCAGATGTGATTTGTGGTTTCCTGGTTCATCTTCGTTTCTTTTTTTTTTTACGAATTTATATGTTTCTCCATCTTTTCTTATATTCAGTGATATATTCATATATCTATTCACATCTTCGTTCCCTTGATTAACTGTTCATTACTTTTTGAAACTGATCATTTGGACTTTAATTTTCTTGTGTAGTTAGATTATCTCTTCTTACCAGCATCCCCATCTTTATTTCTCTCTCTCTCTCTCTCTCTCTCTCTCTCTCTCTCTCTCTCTCTCTCTCTCTCTCTCTCTCTCTCTCTCTCTCTCTCTCTCTCTCTCTCTCTCTCTCTCCTCTCTCTCTCTCTCTCTCTCTCTCTCTCTCTCTCTCTCTCTCTCTCTCTATATATATATATATATATATATATATATATATATATATATATATATATATATATATATATATATATAATTGTGTGTGTGTGTGTGTGTGTGTGTGTGTGTGTGTGTGTGTGTGTGTGTGTGTGTGTGTGTGTGTGTGTGTGTGTGTGTGTGTGTGTGTGTGTGTGTGTGTGTGATTGGATATATTTATGTTCGAGCAAGGAAAGAAGAAGGCATGATATAGGGATGAGTGGAGAGTGACTGTGTATGGATGATACTGTTATGGAAAGAAGAAAGTGATAGAGGCATGGAGGGGGTAGGGGGCGCTTAAGTGTGAATTAGATTCTCACACAGCCCAAATGGACATCTCCCCATCTTCTCTTTTCCTGCATGAGGGGACGGAGAGGGTGGTGGGGGGCGCCGAGGAAGTGAAGCGGCCTTGTAGTAGATGTACTCTGTCTTGCTGCATTGCGTGAAGAGCTGAGATGGGAGGGGTGGAGGGGGTGGTGGAGGGGAGCGAAGTAGGTGGGAATAGGTACGTTCCTTTGACATGGCTACCTCCCATATAAGGGGGAAAAAGCTCTTGGTATAAAGAAAAATATATATGTATACATATACATATATATATATATATATATATATATATATATATATATATATATATATATATATATATATATATATATATATATATATGTATGCTAATAAGAACACAGGTATGTGTGTTCACTTATGCAAAGTAGACCACTTGGAAAAAGAAACTAACGAAGCAGAGCGCTTTCGTATATCACATCTTGTTGCACTCAAGATGTAATATACGAAAGCGCTCTGCTTCGTTAGTTTCTTTTTCCAAGTGGTCTACTTTGCATATATATGTATATATATATATATATATATATATATATATATATATATATATATATACATATATATATAGAGGTTACATTGCTCTTGAGAAACTTAACTATTGTTAATTTTTCATTTATCTGTCACATTTTTCATCAATTTCATTCTATTTATCTATTCATTAATTTCCTATTTATCTAATTATTTATTTATTTTCACTAATTTATCCATTTATTTTGTATATATTGATTTACTTATTCATTGAGTTATTAGCCAAATTATTCATATTCATTTATATATGCCTTCATCTAAATGTTTTTTTTTTTTTTTTTTTTTTTTTTTTTAATAATTTTAGTAAAGATTTCTTGCGATAGAGAAAACTGGAAGTACAGCCCCGCTACAGAAACATACGACCTGTCATGGGAAATCCACCCCATTAACAAAACTTCATGGCATTGACAGATAGTTACGATGGGAGGAGAGTCTTCCGCGTCAACAGATTCGCCTTGAGGATAAACGAGGAAAAATCCTTTTCAAAATCTTGACACGTATACTAATACACGTATGCACACATTTACGAGGCACGTGTACCTGAACGACCGCGCACACGTACACATAAACGTGTATACATGTGAACATGCGCACATATACTTACAGGAACTGCGTAGTGTAGGTATTATAGACTCTTGCAGTCTCCCCTGTTGTTGTTTTTATATGCATATACAAACACACATATACAGACACACATAGACATAGAAACACTATAGCTCATACACGTAGACATACACATACACATACACAGCTGTATACGTACATGAGCACATAAACGTACACATAGACATAGAGAGAATTTTGAAACGGGTAACAGTCACTGCTAGGAGTTTGAGAGGAGTGCGGGATTCGAACCCACAACTAAGCAAATGCGATACCGGCACGTTTCTAGTTTCTTATTTGTATAGACGGAATTTTCAAATGTAACAGTTTTATTCATTTAAATCTAAATTAATTTTTCACTTAACAATGATAAAAGAATTTATTATCATGTTCCTCACTATGGGGACACTATTGCTGGAAACATGTTATTGATATTTTATAAACCAAGGAAAAATCTTCATAATTGTGTGTGTGTGTACGTGTGTGAGAGTGTGTGTATGCGTGTGTGTGTATGTGTGTTTGTGTATGTGTGTGTGTGTGTATGTTTGTGAGTGTGTGTATGTGTGAGCGCGTGTGTGAATGCGTGCTTGCGTATGCATGTTTGTGTATGAGTGTGTGTGTGTGTGTGTGTGTGTGTGTGTGTGTGTGTGTGTGTGTGTGTGTGTGTGTGTGTGTGTGTGTGTGTGTGTGTGTGTGTGTGTGTGTGTGTGTGTGTGTGTGTGTATGCGTGTGTGCTTGCGTGCGGTGGTACATATTCTTGCATCCATCGTCTAAACTACTCATAAATAGATTGTCCCCAATTTTTTCAATTTTTTTATCGTTGCTTTCAGATAAGCACTACCTCACCGTTTTATCATTGTCAACAACATATCCACCAATCTCTTATCAACTTCCACTCTCGTGCAATCTCTATTCTTCATCGTTTTACACACTTCCATTTCACTCCACCTCAACCTTTCCCATCTTCTTCTTGTGTATTCTTTTCGAAAAAAAAAAAATTATTCTTCACATTTTCCCTCAACCTTCCCATCTTCTTCTTGCGTATTCTTTTCGAAACAATTTTTCTTCTTCACATTTTCCATGTACCCAATGACACCTTGCACCGATTCCTCTGAGTAGTTATCAACCCGGGCAAACTCGTCAAACAAAACACATTTATCATTTTACTTCTCATCATCAAAACTTGTACGGCATCATCAACATCCATAACTCACTTTCATAGCTACGTAACGCTTAAACACAACGCCATATTTTCTTGTAATATAATTTTTTTTAAGCTTAAATTGAAATGGACAATATGAAAACGTTTAAAGCACAAATGTACAGACGATAATGAAAACTCTCTTTTTTTTGTTTTCTTTTTATTCAAAATATTTATCTTTACACACACCGTATCATATAATGGTATCTATACGCATTCCTTCAACCCTCATTTAAATACTTAAATACTTTAATTCCTTTCATTTACTTTACTCAGTCCTATCTTTAACCATTCTTTGTTTTATTATCTTATGCAACACCCATATATTTGTTCTATTTACGTATCTACTTTTCACACACTCCCGGAAAGAGTGACCTGCCCATTCGCTATTCCACATCAAAGGATTATCCTCGAAAAGCTTATTATTTACAGTATATCCCATTTCCAACGCTCCTCTCTCCTCTCCTCCCCTCCCCTCCCCTTCTCCCCCCTCTTCCCCCTCGCCTCCTCTTCTCTCCCCTCGCCTCCCATCCACTCCACTCCCCTCCCCTTCTTTCCCCTCGCCTCCCCTTCCTTCCATTTTCCTCCACTCCACTCCCATTCCCCTCACCCTTACATGTCATCACTCAAATAAACGCTTACCCGCGCTCGAACACATCAATGCGCGTGCACGCACACACACACACACACACACACACACACACACACAAACACACACACAGACACGCAGACACACAGACACACGCGCGCGCGCAAGCGCAAATACTCGCAAAGACACGCAAAGACACGCAGAGACAAACGCAAAGACAAACGCAAAGACAAACGCAAAAACAAACGCAAAGGCTCACACACACACACACACACACACACACACACACACACACACACACACACACACACACACACACACACACACACACACACACACACACACATACACACACACACACACACGAAAACCAAAAAAGATAAAGATAGCCCAATTTTTCGAAATCTCGATATCTTTTCGACTTGGGACGGCCTCGTAAAGCTGTTCTTCCAGATGGTGAATTGGACAAATACATCTTAGAGGATTTCCCCGGGTAGCGGAGCATCCTTCGCGACCTCGACAGATGTGCCAAATACAAATCCGCAGGGAGATCGGGCTGCAGACACAACGCACTAAATTAACACCTTCGACGTTGCCTCT
>NC_134781.1:83540161-83550161 GCF_046742065.1 Oratosquilla oratoria
TGTGATCAGCTTTCCCTTCGTATTGTCCTGTGAGGATTACAGGACATGTAGCTACTCTTATGGATATTGATGAAGGAATATCATATTCATTATTTCCTAGAAGTCTGCTACCTAGTGCAACACCCCCAGCCCCCCCCCAAATTATATATATATATATATATATACATATATATATATATATATGTGTGTGTGTGTATATATATACATATATATATATATATATGTGTGTGTGTGTGTGTGTGTGTGTGTGTGTGTGTGTGTGTGTGTGTGTGTGTGTGTGTGTGTCTGTTTGTAAAGAGCTGAAGTCCAGGAGTCATGTTACCGGAAAATTTCAAACACTGGACTCTATATATATACTGTATATATATATACATATATATATATATATATATATATATATATATATATATATATATATATATATATATATATTTCTAAGAAAATCTAGGTTTGACAGACAAATAAAATAACCGTTCGATAACCAGAATTAAATAAATGAAGTACGAAAAGACCCAAAGAAGAAAAGCTGACCCATCAGCCACTAGAGGGCTGATACAATGATGAACAGAATCGTCTGGGTGGATAAAAAGAAAAGAGTCACCCTTTAAGTTGAATAAAGTTTTTTGGCGTTAGTAAAAATAAAGAGTAAAAAGTGAGTCGCTATTTGAGCGTCTTCAGCCTAGCCACATCTCCACAATTCGTCCACTGTAAGCAAGAATAAGATTAATAGAGTTTCGCCTTATCAAATATCTCAATATTTTTTCTCTTGAAGCTGTAATTCACCTCACACACACACACACACACACACACACACACACACACACACACACACACACACACACACACACACACACACACACACGCACACATACATACATACACACACACGATACAGCTGAGGTTTAATGTTAACTGCTTAAAGGTGATTTGCAATCAGTTTAGGATCAATCTAAATATCCGGTGTTCAGACATAAGTCGACTGATCATTCTGAAATTACTAACTTTTGTATCCTATCCCTTTTGGCGTCATTTTTTTTTCTTTTTATGTGTTGCCAGCTAATTCTATTCAGCTGCACTATTCAAGGTATGAAAGTTTGTTATAATAAAGATGCAATTCTCCTTTGTTTTTTCATTCTATTTACGTTATCATTACCATCATTATTTTTGTTTTTCTAATATCATTTTCTGTTTTCTCTTTCTATTTTTGTTTTCGTTTTTTGTCAAGACCGTCCGTGTCATGAATATATTTCGTATTACCAAGACTGTCTCCAGACAATTATGATTCGGTTTTCTACATTTTTTGTAAGAATTTTGTAAGACTGCAAGATTCTTGTATTTCCCGTCTAAATCTTTTTCGTCTTAGATCTTTCGTCCGAGACTTTTTCGTCCGAGATATTTTTTTCGCAACTCTTTGTCTTCGAAGACTATAACGCATGTCTTGTGTATCTTGTCGCCTCAGTCTTTTCTGCCTGACATGAGGCACGTCGCTCAAAAAGCCATTGTCTTCTGACGCTTGACCTCTGTACTTTTTCTTCCAGTTCTTCTTCTTCCAGTTCTTCTTCTTCCAGTTCTTCTTCTCCTTCACTTCCAGAAGGGTCGTAGACTCTTCAGAGATTTTCAATACTTTTTCAACTTTCTCTTGAAAAAATACGATTAAAGATGATTATAGTAACAAAAATAATAATAATAATAACAATAACAATAACAATAACAATAACAAACCACTGTTTGTCCTCACCGACCCCTTTTTGGTATACATTATACATTTTGTTCTGGTTGGGGTGTGAGTAAATTCAGCTGCCCTCTCTCTCTCTCTGTCTCTCTCTCTCTCTCTCTCTCTCTCTCTCTCTCTCTCTCTCTCTCTCTCTCTCTCTCTCTCTCTCTCTCTCTCTCTCTCTCTCTCTCTCTCCATCTCTCTTTTTTCCCATTTATTCTTTTAAAGACGCCTCCGCCTCTCACGACAAACTTTTGTGAAGGACTTTCTATCTACCAGAGGAAACTTCCAGAGAGCTGGAATATCACTTCGATGACTGGTGGGAGAAACCTGGACGTGGCACGAGTGAGATAACGTAGAGATAAAAAAATAAAAAATAAAAAAAAATAACAGAGATACGGCGTCAGTTGTTCTGACAGAATTACCTTTATTTTCTGTTTTCTGTTTGTTTATCTTTTGGCTTATGCTTGTTCGTTCGTTTGTTAATCTGTCTTTTTTCATTTGTTTATTTATTCAGGCAGAGTCGGTCCGGCTCAGTCAGTCAGTCAGTCAGTCCAAGTCTTTGACCAAGCCAGTTTGAGTCGATCAGTTTGAGTCAGAATCAGTTTGAGTCACACTAAGTTATAGTCAGTCTAAACCGTAGTCAATCTAGATCATGGTCAGTCTGATTCCAGTCAAAGTCATTCGGAAATAGTGTCAGAATCTGTCAGAGCCAGTCAGTCTGTCAGAGCCTGAGTCAGTCAGAGCTAGTCAGTCAGTCAGGCAGTTAGTCAGTCGGTCAGTCGGTCGGTCGGTCGGTCGGTCGGTCGGTCGGTCAGTCAGTCAGTCAGTCAGTCAGTCAGTCAGTCAGTCAGTCAGTCAGTCAGTCAGTCAGTCAGTCAGTCAGTCAGTCAGTCAGTCAGTCAGTCAGTCAGTCAGTCAGTCAGTCAGTCTATGACTGACTGACTGACTGACAGACTGACTGACAGACACAGAAACAGTCAGTCTGTCAGTCAGTCTGTCAGTCAGTCAGTCTGTCAGTCAGTCAGTCAGTCAGTCTGTCAGTCTGTCTGTCTGTCTGTCTGTCTGTCAGTCTGTCAGTCAGTCTGTCAGTCGGTCTGTCAGTCAGTCTGTCAGTCTGTCTGTCAGTCTGTCTGTCAGTCAGTCTGTCAGTCGACTATTTAGTCTGTCAGTCAGTCTATGAGTCAGTCTATGAGTCAGTCTGTCAGTCAGTCTCTCAGTCAGTCTCTCAGACAGTCTGTCAGACAGTCTGTCAGACTGTCAGTCAGTCAGTCAGTCAGTCAGTCTGTCTGTCTGTCTGTCAGTCAGTCTGTCAGTCAGTCTGTCAATCAGTCTGTCAATCAGTCTGTCAATCAGTCTGTCAATCAGTCTGTCAGTCAGTCTGTCAATCAGTCTGTCAATCAGTCTGTCAATCAGTCTGTCAATCAGTCAGTCAGAGTCAGTCAGAGTCAAACTGCGGAGCTATCCCGTGATGTAAAAGAGGATACACCGTAAATTTACATGAGAGACTAAAAGACTAAGGGACGCAAGGCAATATGTTCTTCAGGCTCCCTTTGGGAAGGAACTTCGCGAACCTGGAACGAGTTTAGTTCGTGTGATAACAAAGACAAGGCCTGGTCCTTGATTAAAAGCCTCCACTCAGTCTTCAGTCTGTATTCAGGACGCATTTGCCGCGAGATGGAATAATAGGGAAGCTAGTTGGCGAGATGCGTGTCAGTGGTCTGGATTAAGGAGCTGGTTCAAGGGAAGGAGGAATGGTTTTGTGGTGAAAGAAAGAGGTGTTTTGGTGTTAGGGGGAAAGAGGGACTGAGGTTTTCAAATGGAGAGATCAGGGGAAGAGAGAGACGGTATTATGGTGAAGAAATGTTTGTTTGTTTTGCATGGACACGTGCGCGCGCACACACACACTTACACACACACACACTTGCACACACACACATTTGACGACGCAATGGTAGCGTTCGCGGCCGCCACTACGGTGGTCCTGATTTGAATCTAGCCCAGGGCTGAAATAATTTCAATGTCGCTGCGCTGCGAGTCGTTACTCGAAATCTCATGGGTGGGGAGTTGGGGGTGCGTGTAAAGTCACAGCATTACCCATAGATCGGCCATATATAATTTCTGAGCTCTTTTCCGGGACGGAAATAGCTGTCGATCACGAGTCCAACACGTGATCCAAGACCATGGTGAATCACACATGCACATATACACATATATACATGAATATATTGTTAAAGTATTTGGTAACAATTTCTGACGTGAAACGCAACATCAAAGGGTGACATTCCCCAAGTCGACATGACGTCATATTGTTTTGGTTTGAATCGTCCCTTTTTCAAAATCTAACGGCCTCTTACTATTCAATGTATTTTGAACGCTCCTTAACGATCTTTTATTTATAAAATTAATACTTTTTTTCTCTCTGGTTTAAGTGGCAAATGAAATTGTATTGTTCTGTTAACTTAATGTTTTATTTATCTAAATGACTTGGGTTATTTTCATTTTCTCTCTATTTCTTTTTCTTTTCTTTTTTTTGGTGGGGAAGGAATGAGGTCTACAGTATTTTTCAATCATTTGTTTGCATTTATCGTGGCGTTTAAACGATAATTCCACAAAACTCTACATACGATTGTAATCGCAAGGTCTCTTTTGAGTTGAACAAATATGTCTTTCTCAAGCGTTTATATTCTTAGGGTCAATACCGCACTGACATGTAAAGAAGCGATCTGACAAAAGTAGCTGAATGGAAGAATAGTAAAATACAAAATTGATCAGCCTTTTTTTTATAAAAAAATTAGTTTTCAGTCAGAAAAAATTATTCTGTGGCTATCGTCTGTATGGACGTCGTTATTAAAGTAACATTCAGGGAATCTGAAGAGAATTATTGTTGACAGGTTCAACATCAATTCTTATCCTATGATCCAATAACCCAACTTAACCTAACCTAACCTAACCTAACCTGACCTAACTTAATCTATCATAACCTAATCTAAGCTAACTAACCTAACACAAACCAACCCAACCCAACCCAACCTAACATTACGCAACCTAGCCTAACTTAACCTAACCAAATCAAACCTAACCTAACCTAACCTAACCTAGCCTAGCCTAGCTTAGCCTAGCCTAGCTTAGCCCAACCTAACCTAACCTAACCTAAGCAAATCTAACTTAACCTAACCTAACCTAACCTAAGCAAACCTAACTTAACCTAACCTAACCTAACCTAACCTAACCTAACCTAACCTAACCTAACCTAACCTAACCTAACCTAACTTAACCTAACCTAACCTAACCTAAAATAGCCTAACCTAACCTAACCTAACCTAACCTAGCCTTACCTTACCTAACCCTACCTAGCTATTTTGCTTTTACCCTGATGAAACACGGGGAACTCTTCTGATCAGGCGTGAAGGTTCTTTTCATTAGAAAACTTTCTCTAGCCTTCCACCAAACACTTTTGATGAAAACTCCAACAGCATATTTAGGACCTCTTTGCATACGTGTTCAGACTTGTTCAAACTTGTTCAATTTAATTCTCAAAACAAAACGTTTGTCGTGTGTCGCATTTATATGGAGACGTGTTTGGGGCTGACTATTTCAGGCTGTCGGAGTACATAAGGCAAAGGTGGTGTCTCTTCCTCGTTAGATTATCCTTGATGTTTCATTTTTTACCAAGGAACAGAACACGCTAAATATCATTTATTTCCTTCATCACTGCTTCATCCTTTCAACTGAATAAAATGATGTTGCTGTTGGTGTTCCTACTGAAGTTGTTTACCAAAATTTTCCTCTAAATGAATTCAGTTTCCCCCCCCTAACACACATCCTGGTCAAATATACGACTCTAGGTTTGACAACATTATTTTATCCATCCTTTCAACTGAATAAAATAATGTTGCTGTTGGTGTTCCTACTGCTGTTGTTTACCAAAATGTTTCTCTAAATTAATTCAGTCCCCCCCCCACACACACACATGTTCTAGTCAAATGTACGACTCTACGTTTGACAACTAAACTGCCAAACTTTTCCGTCTGGTGTTGTTGGATACGCGTTTCCCTTCGATCTTTGGCTTCAGCAAAGTTATCCACTCACCTGAGATCCATTACGTTGCAGAAGAGGAGGATCCTTTAGTCGAATGATGTCGACGAGGGACATTCAGAATGGAACTTAATTACAAAATAGAATTATACGGTTTGCATATTGTTCTTGTTGTTGATATTGTTCTTGTTATTATCATTATGACTGCTGTTGTTGTTATTGTTATCATTGTTTCTTCTTATCGTTGTTGTTGTTAATGTTTTCTTGTTAATTTTATAAATGTTATTGTTGCTGTTGTTTGTTGGTACAGTTTGTTGTTGTTATTTATTGTCACTATTGTGGTTGTTATCTTTTGTTATTGCAATTTTTATTGTCGTCAATTATTGCTCATTTACACACATAT
The DNA here is from genome assembly GCF_046742065.1 of Oratosquilla oratoria. Taxonomy (NCBI): domain Eukaryota; kingdom Metazoa; phylum Arthropoda; class Malacostraca; order Stomatopoda; family Squillidae; genus Oratosquilla; species Oratosquilla oratoria. Next base: position 83,546,317 of record NC_134781.1, read on the forward strand.
AGGTCACTTACGATTAACACGATTTATTTTTCCATTTTTCTTTTTGTTTGTCAACTGCAGTATATTATTCTATACACAACGACCGATCCTATATTTTTTCTGTAAAAAAAAGGAATATTTTCGTCAGTGTTGATTGATTTTGTATTGAGTCAGAAAAAATACCATTATTTTTCGCTCTCACTTTTTGTACAGCATTTCTCTCTTCCGTGTGATGGATGTATAAATCATTTATTTTATTTTCTTCTCGGTTTAATACTTGCCACGTTTTGTGACAACAGATTAATAAAATCATATTCCTTTTCCTCTTCCTCTTCCTCTTCATCTTCCTCTTCCTCTTCCTCTTCCTCTTCCTCTTCCTCTTCCTCTTCCTCTTCATCTTCCTCTTCCTCTTCCTCTTCCTCTTCCTCTTCCTCTTCTTCTTCTTTCTACTTCATCCTCCTCCTTCTCTTCTACCTCCTCCTCTTCTCCTCCTACTCCTAAGTTTATTAGAGCCAAATCTTGGTTCTAGGACTAAGGTTATTTGATAATTAACTAGATTTTACCCAGTTTTATATACCTGTAATTTGAACCAGAATAGTGAATATATGGCACGTCATTTGGCTGAAAAGACTAAGATTTTTGCTAAATCAGTTGATTGCCATATGAATAAATGGTTTAACAATTCTGCTACATCAGTTAACATATTTTTCTTTTCTTTTTTCTTATGGGAGCCGTCAGATTTTTTTCTTTTTTTTTTACAAACCCTTTCCACGACGAGTCGTTTCTTTATCTAAGCTTAATCGAATCATCTAGCATTCAAATCTAAGACTATATAAAAACTGAAAGAGATTCTCAGAACAGAAGAAACTCGTCTAGAATTAGCCATAATGAAATAATTAAAAACTTTACTCTGTGTATAAGAGCTGAAACCATTGTATTGTTAACCCAGTATTCAGTTCAAGTAGATAAACATTGTTTATTTGCACGAAAGAATCCAATATTTCGAAATCATCAGTATGTAAAACAACCACATTTTTTTTTTGTTAAAGGTCTGTTCTGTGTACAGTATTTTACCACGACAAAATAAAATATACGCAAATCTACGACAACAAAAAATGAAAAAGAATTGACCGTAACCTGAGAGTATAATACTCATTTCACAATGTAAATTGGTTGTGTGAGATTCATAGTCCCTAATTAACTAACCACAGCAATTAGACTGTCTTAATTACCTCTGCGTGCCATTTTGCTCCGAATATGACGTATTTGAATATTATTTTCTCGCCGACGCCAGAATTTGTTAATCTTTGGTGGGAAACTGTGAGTTTAAGTTTAGAAGGAATTTATTTTATGTTTTTATATCGATGCCTTGGCATGAAAAATAGTAGAAATTGTTTGTATGGAGAGAGCTTATGATTTTGGAATATAAAGAAAAATTTAGATTCAAGATTAGTAAGGTTTATTCTAGAGACAAAACACATTGTGTCGTCGTAATGTTGTTGTTATTTTGTTTTTATTGTTTTTTCTTACGTGTGTGTTTGTATGTGCGTGTGTGTGTGTATGTGTGTGTGTGTGTGTGTTTATATATATATATATATATATATATATATATATATGTATATTCATATGTATGGGTGTGTGTGGGTGTGGGGTGTGTGTGTGAGAGTGGGTGTGTATGTGACCGTTTGGACATAATGGTGCATCAGTGCTTCACACATTTTCTTTCAGCGGTCCCCTTTAGTTTGTCATGCTACTTGGAGACTGTCTCGCTTCCTCCTCTTTCTCCTCTTCCTCCTCCTCCTCTTACTCCTCCGCCTCCTCTTCCTCCTCCTCCAGTTCTTCGTTCTTCTACCACTTCTCTTGTTTGTTCTTCTCCTTCTCCTCTTCCTTCTCTTGTAAATCCTCATCTACCTCCTCCTCCTCCTCCCTCTCCTCCACTTCTTTGTTCTCCTTCTCCCCCTTCTCCTCTTCTTCTTCCCTTCTCATCATCATTACTTTACTTTGCCTCTTCCTCTTCCTCTTTCTCTTTCTGTTCCTTCCTCCTCCTCCTCCTCCTCCTCCTCCTCCTCCTCCTTTTCTTCCTGCACCTTTCACCTCCTCCTACTTCTATTCCTTCTTCCTCCTCCTCCTCCTCCTCCTCCTCCTGACCACTTTTTCCTGCGTAATATTTTTTTCACTCTTTTTTTGAACTTCTCCTTTTCGTTTCTATATCAATTCAGAACTATGTCGTCTTTTGGATACTAGTTCCTTATTATGTCGAAACATCTCTTCGGCCGATGTAGAAAAATATATATTTTTTTTCGAATAAAGGAAGGCCTAGTTCGGCCAAGAGTTCCTATCCCATAAGATGAATGAAATCTTGTGGCGACGCCTGTAAAGAAAATACAAAAAAAAAACGTGATGAGGGAATCGTTTCTTTGATTTCCTCGTATATTCATCTACTTATTTGATCGTTTTTCTTTTGTCTTTTTCTTGACTTGTGTTCTTTTTCCCTTCCATTTTCTCGTTTGGGATTACATATGGGTCTATTTTCTTGGCCTTTTTATCATTCCTTTTTTATTTAGTTCTGGCTAAATCCAGGTGATTTTATTCAGTTTAGACGAGCACAAGGGATAACAATAACAGTAACAAACGTTCCTTTTTTTCACTTTTTCTGCTGTGATAATCACATATTTCTATGCTTTTTCATACTTGCTATGTTTTATACATGCTATATATCTATATTTTCAACATGCAATATTCATATTTCTTTCATAATTCAAAATCATGTTAATTTGCGTCTCAATCATCAGATGCTTTCCTTCGTTCCCAACCACTCCACCTTCGTTCTTTCCATCTCTTCCATTCCACAATTAAAATCCACTTTTCTATTCCACAATTAAAATCCACTTTCTATTCCTTCCACCTCTTCTATTCCACAATTAAAATCCACTTTCTATTCCTTCCACCTCTTCTATTCCACAATTAAAATCCACTTTCTATTCCTTCCACCTCTTCCATTCTACAATTAAAATCCACTTTCTATTCCTTCCACCTCTTCTATTCCACAATTAAAATCCACTTTCCATTCCTTCCACCTCTTCCATTCCACAATTAAAATCCACTTTCTATTCCTTCCACCTCTTCTATTCCACAATTAAAATACACTTTCTATTCCTTCCACCTCTTCTATTCCTTCTACTTCTCTATTCCACAATTAAAATCCACTTTCTACCTCTTGTCTCCTCTACCTTCCTCTTTCTTCTCTTTACCTCCTCTTCTCTCCACTCTATTCCTTCCACTTCTTCTATTCCACCATTTCCATCCACTACTCTACCTCCTTGTCTCTTCTACCTTGTTCTTCCTCTCTTTCTTCTCTTTACCTCCTCTTTTCTCCCTCCTTTCTCCTTGCCTCTAATACCCTGTCCCTCTCATTTCCTCTTCTTCTCCTCTTTTTCTTCCTCCTATTTCTCTTTACTCCTTGTCCCTATCATTTCTTTCTCCTTTTCTCATCCTCTCTCTCTCTCTCTCTCTCTCTCTCTCTCTCTCTCTCTCTCTCTCTCTCTCTCTCTCTCTCTCTCTCTCTCTCTCTCTCTCTCTCTCTCTCTCTCTCTCTCTCTCTCTCCTTTCGCTCTCTCTTTCTCCTTTCTTCTCTCTCTCCTTTCTCTTTCTCTCCTTTCTCTCTCTCTCTCTCTCTCTCTCTCTCTCTCTCTCTCTCTCTCTCTCTCTGTCTTTCTCTCTCTCTCTCTATTCTCTCTCTCTATTATCTCTATAGCTCTCTCTCTCTCTCTCTCTCTATCTATCTCACTCTCTCTATCTCTCTCTCTATATATATATATATATCTATATATATATATATATATATCTCTCTCTTTCACTCTCCTCTC
>NC_134781.1:83560161-83572661 GCF_046742065.1 Oratosquilla oratoria
GGCGCAGTCTGTTCTATTTGGGAAGACCAGAACAGACTATGTCGAGTGATGGTAGAGATAAAATAAAAATGTGAATTTTAAAACCGAAACTTGGTGATCGAGAGTAAGGTTGCGGAGGAGTAGGAGGAAGAGGAAGAGGAAGAGGAAGAGGAAGAGGAAGAGGAAGAGGAGGAGGTGGGGTGAAAGGAAAATAGGCAGTAGTGGAAGATGAAAAACGGGAAGTAGTTGTGAAAAAGAAAAAAGAAGAATGTATTGAACGAGGAAAAAAAATGAGAGAAAAAGGAGATAAAGAGAACGAGATGCAAGGGAAGAAGAAGAAGGAAAACATATCCATAGAAAAAACGAGAAGAAAAATCCTTTTTGTAACGAGAGAGATAGTATTAGATAAAGGTGGAAATAGAGAGAGAGAGAGAGAGAGAGAGAGAGAGAGAGAGAGAGAGAGAGAGAGAGAGAGAGAGAGAGAGAGAGCGACTCTCCTTCTCTAACTTCTCTCCTCCTTCACTTCCTCCTCCTCCTCTTCTTTATCATTTTGTTTTTCTTCTTGCTGTGTCCCATTCCTATTCTCGTATCGTGAGTCCAAACTAAAACTCTAATAATATTGTTTTTCTTTCTTTGCCCTATTTTCTCCTTTCTTCCCCTCACTCCCGTTTTCTTTTCTTTTCTTTTTTCTTTTTTAATTCTCCTAAATTTTTCATTTATCTTTTAGGAAATTATTCTCATGTTTGTTTTTCGCCAGCTTCAAAGCTGGTCCCACATTCCTTTTCCTTAATCTTACTTTTGGCAATTTTACGTTCACTCACACTTTCTTCCTTCCCTTTCTCCTTTGCTGTTTTTATCCTAACATCTTTCACAACTTCTTCTAACGTTAGCTCCTTCGTGTGTCTGTTGCTGTTGTCGTTGTATTTGTCGTTGTTTTTATTGTTGTCGTTGTTTTATTTGTTGTCTTTGTCGTTGTCCTTGTTGTTGTCCTTGTCCTTAACTTTGTCCTTGTCCTTGTCTTTGTCCTTGTCTTTGTCTTTGTCTTTGTCCTTGTCCTTGTCTTTGTCTTTGTCCTTGTCTTTGTCCTTGTCTTTGTCCTTGTCTTTGTCCTTGTCTTTGTCCTTGTCTTTGTCCTTGTCTTTGTCCTTGTCTTTGTCCTTGTCTTTGTCCTTGTCTTTGTCCTTGTTTTTGCCCTTGTCTTTGCCTTTGTTTTTGCCTTTTTTTTGCCCTTGTCTTTGTCCTTGTCTTTGTCCTTGTCTTTGTCCTTGTCTTTGTCCTTGTCTTTGTCCTTGTCTTTGTCCTTGTCTTTGTCCTTGTCTTTGTCCTTGTCTTTGTCCTTGTCTTTGCCCTTGTCTTTGTCCTTGTCTTTGTCCTTGTCTTTGTCCTTGTCTTTGTCCTTGTCTTTGTCCTTGTCTTTGTCCTTGTCTTTGTCCTTGTCTTTGCCCTTGTCTTTGTCCTTGTCTTTGTATATGCCTTTGCCTATGTCTTTGTCGTTGTCTTTGTCGTTGTCTCTCTCGTTGTCTTTGTCGTTGTCTTTGTCGTTGTCTTTATCGCTGTCTTTGTCTTTGTCGTTGTCTTTGTCTTTGTCGTTGTCTTTATCGCTGTCTTTGTCTTTGTCGCTGTCTCTGTCTTTGTCGTTGTCTTTGTCTTTGTCGGTGTCTTTGTCTTACGTTCTCTTTGTCTTTGTCTTTGACGTTCTCTTTGTCACTGTCTTTATTGTTGTCTTTGTTGTGGTGTTTGTCGTTGTCGTTGCTATATCCCTTTCTTCTTCCTCAGCCCGGCGTCCTTTGACGACTAATATCTATTCCTTCATTGCATTTTTCATTACACATCATCTCTTAGCATTACCTTTGTAAACCCGTATCAACCTTTATCATTCTTCCTCTTTCTTCCTTTGGTTTAATTTTGCTGTTTCTCCTTCATGAAGTTTTAGTCCATTTCTTTCCAGCCCTTACTTTATCTCTCTCTGTCTCTCGTTTATTAGATCCATGTTTCTTTCTCCTTTTATTTGACGCTATCTTCTCTTTCTCATCTTTGCATCAATTGATGTTATATGTCTGCCTTTAATGGGTTTCATTTTCTGAATAATTCGTTTGTTTTCCAGGTTTGAGCTTATTTTTTTTTTAATTCAGTCAGGTCACCAGTGTGTGTGTTTGTGTATATGGGTGTGTGTGATTGTGTGTATGTATGCGTGTGTGTGTGTGTGTGTGTGTGTGTGTGTGTGTGTGTGTGTGTGTGTGTGTGTGTGTGTGTGTGTGTGTGTGTGTGTGTGTGTGTGTGTGTGTGTGTGTGTGTGTGTGTGTGTATGTGTGCGTGTACATATACATTTCTATATGTATATGCATACATACCTATATGTATACATGTATGTATGCAAATGTATATAAATACATTTAGATATATGTATATGTATGTGCATGCGTGTGTGTATATATATGTATATGTATCTATATACATCTATGTGTATGGATATGTATGTGTGTGTGTATTCAAGTACATATGTACATGTGTATGTATATGTACTCACTGGTTGCGATCATAGGACGCATCCAAGTTTTGTCGAATCGAGTCATCTCACGTCTCAGTTCCCGTTCCGGAAGAAGCAACCTCGCATCTATAGCCTCGCGGTGAAGTAAAAAACTTAGTTCCACAAAGCTTTTACAACCCACGAGTCGAGAGAGAGAGAGAGAGAGAGAGAGAGAGAGAGAGAGAGAGAGAGAGAGAGAGAGAGAGAGAGAGAGAGAGAGAGAATGACACACACACAGACAGACAGACAGACAGGCAGACTGACAGATTGCCTGACTGAGTTGAAAGGCGCACTTTGAAGTTACTTTTCTTCTTTGGGCGGAGCAAGACTGGGAGGGCAGGGGGAGGAACGTTGGATGTAAGGTCTAGGTTGTGAGTGCGGTTGGGAGGGAAAGAGGGCTAGGAGGGGTAGAATCAGGTAAGACATTCAATCTAATCCCTTTATATTTCCTCATCTATTCTTTTTCTATCTATTTATTCTTTATCTGTTGTTTTATCTATACTTTGCTTTGTCTATCTTACTCCCTTTCTTTTGCCTACTATTCCTCTTGCCCGCCTCCTCTTTACTGAGTCAAAATTTCTTAACTGCGCTCTTAAGAGGACTTTATCTCTTTATGGGCTTTGCCTCCGGATTGCTCCTGGAAACTCGCCTGTACAAATTGTCTGAATTATTCTTTAATCTAAACATATATCTGGAAATCCATGATTTACTATCAAGCTGTGTCTCCTCCTCAGTATCTGCACTAAATTACACGTTATGGGGTTTAATTGTTCTAACCAAAGTTCTATATTCAAAACTTTGTAACTCTATCTTTGTACTAAAAAGATTCTGAGACCTTGGGGTATTGGACGGATATAACTAAATCCTCCTGAAGAGTGTCGATGGTTACATTGTATAGATTACATTGTCCAACTCTACACAAAGCTTTGACACTCACTATTACATCAGACCTATGATTATCAAATTCCTTAGTCAGGTGATGCTCAAGAAGTAAGGGCTCTTTCGACATTGGAATGACCTGTCTAAACGTACATACATACATACATATACCAAGGCTTTTTCCCCCTTCCTAGGGGGGTAGCCAAAAAGGAAAAGACATAAAATCATTCCCACCCATTCCATCCCTGAAAACACTCCACACCCTTCCACCCTCCCTCCCATCTTAGCACCTCCTAGATGACGGGTCATCCCTGCACCCTGTCCACTGCCCTGGGTCAGAAGCAGTGTCGCAAGACACAGCACATCCACAGCAAAGCCGCTTCATTAAATCGGCGACCCCTTTCTCCGTCATTGGAATGACCTATCTAAGTGTATCATAACGTAAATAAGATACAAAATACAAGGATACACCTCCAGTTAGACGCCCCTTAGAAGATTCTTCTGGAACTCCACCTTCTCTCCTTTGAAGGGTGACATAGGCTCAGGGTAGACAACCTTCGGTAACCAGTGCTACCAACCTTTATGAGTCGTAATACTTCTTCGGAAACTTAATTACCTACGATTTTTTTCTTCTAACTTGTGCGTTAATTCTATTATTGAAGTTAGTTATACTTTTCCCTTTACAAGACAACGAAGACTAGGACAGTTTAGTATTTCCAGACAGGGGTACCAATCCTTCCAAACCGCGGGTTCCACGCTTGTATATGTTCATACGAAACCAAACAATAACTGTGGAATCCCATGAACATGCCAGCTTGTGTGCTTACCAACAAATGAATCCTCCGAGCAAACCTGGCTGCCCTGAGAAAAAAAAAAAAAATCTGACCAATTCCTCTAGTATGAGGCTGTCAACAATAGGCACGTTCTCTCACTCTTAACCTTCATCTTTAACCAGAGCCTTCCTCACTCGCTTTCTGCTCGCTATTGTCCTTCAGCTGTGACCTTCTTCCTCTCAACCAGGGTTTGTTTACATACAGATTCTCTTTTGTTGGGCGGGTTCCCCTCTCCTATCTTCCTAGTCACTCTCTTCTTAAGAGCATTCTTCCTGGTCCTTTCTCTCTCTCTCTCTCTCTCTCTCTCTCTCTCTCTCTCTCTCTCTCTCTCTCTCTCTCTCTCTCTCTCTCTCTCTATGTATATATATATATATATATATATATAAATATGTATATATATATGTATATATATATGTATATATATGTATATATGTATATATATATATATATATATATATATATATATTGCAGTAATTCACAAGGCACACGTGAAAATGATATGCAGAAGAAAACACTGTATTCCTTGATAATATCTTAAATAGACGAAAACGTTCGGACTAAGCTTCTTATTTCCCAGTGTTTTTTTCTGCATATATGTATATATATATATATATATATGTATATATATATGTATATATGTATATATATGTATGTATATATGTATATATATATGTATATATATATGTATATATATGTATATATATGTATATATCTATATATATGTATATATATATGTATATATATGTATATATCTATATATATAATATATATATGTATCAATGTCATATATGAGCAGAATAATTTCTCTTTTGCATACTTCATTCAAGATGATGGCTAGTTGTGTATTGTTATTTTCTTAAAAACATTTTCCATATGCCTTACTGTGGAGTTACTCTCCTTTCAAAGAAAGTTTATGACTTCACTGTAGGTAGTCGTTATCGCCAGATCGTGATTTTGGGTACAAGACCTTCTTTCAGAAGCTTGGGATATTCTTTCTCTGTAGTTAGGGTAAGAATGTTTCGATGAATAATGTGACAATATTTCATTTTATATGTTAGTGGTCATACTTGCTCTTCAGAGGGGAAGGTTATTGGATAACTAGGAGAGGTTATCGAGTATTGGTGGGTATGTTCGGGAGAACCTTCGGCTCCGGGTTGTGACGAAATGTCGCATGTTTGGTTTTATGACGTTTTGTTCCACATTGGGTTTGTAATTTTGTTCCATATTTGGGTTGGTGGGGGTTTGTTTCATGCTTGGCTTTGAAACGATTTTTCGTATGCTTGGGAGGTCTTTAAGGTCCTCTGCTTGTATTTTTAGGTTTAGGCTCAACTCTTTGATAAGGCCTTCCCAAGCACACGACAAACAGCTACAAACCCGAACATGTAACAAGTTACCAAGTAAAACATCAAACCAGTCAACCCAGAGAAGTTACTTAGTATTTATCATAAGACCAAAACACAAGCCACCTCCTACATAAGAACAGCCCCAACCAAAAAAGGAACTTCAGAAATCACATATCATCAATAAGTTCAAACATACCCGAGAGAACTGTGAAGCCCTCCCCTTCACATATATTGGCTTGACGACAACGAGGTTATCTCGTTGCCTTTCATACCTTCTTACATCATAACCCTTACAAGAAACATGCTAGAAGAAAACACAGATATTTTGGATATATGTAGAGACGATATCTTTGACATATGTACAGACGATATTTTGGACATATATACAGACGATATTTTGGACATATATACAGACGATATTTTGGATACATGTACAGACGATATTTTGGATATATGTACAGACGATATTTTGGATATATGTACAGACGATAGACTCCTCCAAATATTAGAGCCATTATATATCAGAGTTGAGCACAAGCCTAAACATACAACCAGAAGACCTTAAGGCCCTCCCAAGCGTACGACAAATCGCTACAAACCTAAGCATGCAGCAAACCGCCACTAACCCAAATATGGGACAAAATAACACAAACCCAATATGGAACAAAACGCCACAAAAACAAGCATGCAACATTTCGTCACAACCCGAAGTAGGAAACCTTTCCCAGTTAGCCTGTAGCCTCCCCCACTGAGGAGCATGTATAACCACTAACATATAAAATTAAATATCATCAAATCATTCATCGAAATAGTTTTAACCTAACTACAGACAGAGCATATCCCAAGCTACGAAAGAATGATCTCGTACTCCAAATAATGATTACCTATAGTGGAGTCATAAACATTCTTTCAGAGGAGAACAAATCCGTAGTGTAGCACACGTAAAATACTATTAATAAAATAACACATACACAACTAGCCACCATTCTCAATGAAGTATATATACATATATACATGTCTATCTGTCTATCTATTGATCTATCTCTATCAATGTTGTTTTGCTTTACGAATTCCGAAGCTAAACTCCATATTCCAGATCCAACCTACATTTGGTTGCAAACGACCTCTTTCAATCACTACGCCTCTCCTTATTTCCCAGCTATGCCTTTGAACTCTGCTTCTCCTCCTCCTCCTCTTCCTCCTCGTCCTCCTCCTCCTCCTCCTCTTCTTCTTCCTTCCTTCAATCACCCTTTCTCTCGCCTTTATTTCCTAAAACTCGTCTTCGAGATCTCTCCCTCCTCATCCTCGTTTTCATTCTCCTCCTCCTCCTCCTCCTCCTCCTCCTCCTCCTCCTCCTCCTCCTCCTCCTCTCCCCTCCTCCACAACTTCCCCCTCTCCTCCTGTTCATTTTTTCCTCCTCCTCCTCCTCCTACTCCTACTCCTACTCCTCCTTCTTCTCCTCCTCCTCCTCCTCCTTCTCCTCCTCCTTCTCCTCCTTCTCCTCCCTCTAGACGTGGCTCTACGAACCCAGCAAAGCACTTACTACCTCTTGTTGCTGCCTCCTCTCCTCCATCACCTCCAACTTACCTCCCCTAATTGTTCCTCCCTCCCTCCCTCCCTCCCTCCCTCCCTCCTTCCCTCCCTCCCTTCCTCTCCCTCCCTTCCTCTTCCACCTTCTCTCTCCTTCCCACTCTTAAGCCTGACTTTTGTGTTACCTATCCGTGTGTTCCGTTTTTGTATTCCTTATATCTTATTTTATTTTTTACAGAATCTTTGGCCTCGTTCCTTTTTGAGGTTTTTTTTTCTGGATTATATTTCCATTTTTTTCTAAATGTTACGATTTTTTCACTTTATTTTCGTTTTTATTATCATTCTCTTTTACTTTCCTTTATTTTCAGTCCCCTCTTTCTCGCTCACTCGTTCTTTTCACTCTCACTTTCTCACTCTCTCACTCTCTCACTCGTTCTTTTTCACATGCACTTAAATTCTCATTCTTACTTTCATTCCTATATGCCTATTAAACCTACTTTAATTTTTTAAATTAAATAATCTAACCATCAATTTCTTTCCTACTAAACTCCCCCACCCCCTCTTCTCTCCCTCCCTCCCTCCCTCCCTCTCTCCCTTCCTCCCTTCCTCTCTCACTCTCTCACTCTCTCATCCTCTCACCCTCTCACTCACACTCTCTCACTCTCTCACTCTCTCACCCTCTCACTCACACTCTCTCACTCTCTCATCCTCTCACCCTCTCATCCTCTCACAGTCTCATCCTCTCACTCTCTCACTCTCTCACCATCTCACTCTCTCACTCTCACCCTCTCACAGTCTCATCCTCTCACATTCTCACTCTCTCACTCTCTCACTCTCTCACTCTCTCACTCTCTCACCCTCTCACCCTCTCACCCTCTCACCCTCTCACCCTCTCCCCTCCTTACTGTGGACACAACAAGTACTTCTGTCTTCTCCTTTTTCCGCGCCGCTCCGCCTTTGTCGGGCCCATAGTCTTTGTAGTCTTAGCCTGACCCAGGAGTCAAGTGCGTACTACCTTTGTAGTGACCCGTCCTTATGAATTCCTGTTTGTTATAGCAAGGCTTAAGCAGTTAATCACTCTCTCTCTCTCTCTCTCTCTCTCTCTATATATATATATATATATATATATATATATATATATATATATATATACATATATATATATATAGATAGATATATATATATGTATATATATATGCATATATATATATATATGTATATATATATGCATATATATATATATATATATATATATATATATATATATATATGTATATATATATATATATATATATATATATATATATATATCTGTATCTATCTCTGCCTCTATCTCTGACTTAATCTCTCCCTCCGTCTCTCTATCTCTTTCTCTCTCTCTCTCTCCCTATCTCTCTTTCTTTCTTTCTTTTTATTTTCAGTGTCTGTGTCTGTCTGCCTTATTATCTTTATTTCAGTGTTTATTTGAATATATATATATATATATATAATATATATATTTATATATATATATATATATATATATATATATATATATATATATGGTTTTTCAATTGTATTTTCTTTTTTCAAAGTATCAAATCAAATGTTTCAATACAAAAACGCACAACGTAAATGAAATCAAGATATCGAAATATTTCATTTGCATGAGCTGGGGCAAGGACACCTTTCTGAATAGGGAATTGATAGACTGCATATCCCTCACTAAAGATAAATCAATCAGCCTTGCATATCACTAAACGAAAATATCTGAGACCCTTTTCCGTTGTAAACTCCGCCCTCTGTGATCGTGACGTCATGTCGCGTTCTTTCGCCTAAAACCGTTGGTCAGTATTCTTTCTGTTTTAAGAATAATGAAATATATAACTACATACAGCTAAGATTTTTCTCTTTGTTTAATAAATCAATGGAATAGATTTAATAACCATATAGTAAACGCTGAAACTATTGTTTTTTTTTAGATAACTTTATTAATGGGGATGATAGATGGTTATGGACATGGAACTGCATAGTGTATGCCTTATGGTCTCTTGCAGTCTCTTTCATTTTCGTTTCCTTGTTTTCAAATATATAGGTTTGCCAGAATATTAGAAATTATTTCTCGTATCTATAGTTTTCTCAATTTTTGCAAAATTTCCTCCCAAATATAGGAGAGTTAATGATGTATTATAGTTTAAATTTCTTTTGCTTTGGTAGTAAGAATATTATCTTTTTATGCAAGGACAATACGAATAACATTACTAATCATATCTATTTTCTAGTTTTCATTTTCAATTGGTTAGCAAAGGACGTATTTATCTATAGTAGATTAAGACACGAACAATTACACATCACCCATGATTGGAGCACGGATAACTGCATATCCTCTATGAAGAAGCACGGATAAACGCATATCACCCACAACGGATCACGGATAATTGAATATCTTCCATGACGAAGGCGTGAGGTCTATATTGGCAGAGGCACTAAATCCCTCACGTTTATTGGCACTAGTGGAGAATGAGTCAATAGCTTATTGACACCGAAAGTGACTGATTTGTTACCAGTTCAGGTTGATTGAATATATGGGCAATTGGCAACCCTGTGTTGACATGATTCCATTTCACATCCTTTCGTGTGACTGTGTGATAGATAAGATGTGTCTGTTTCAATATATTACGTTTTGTTTTTGGGTGGCTGAATAAAATCACATGGCAGAAACCACAATGAGGTTAATCTATAGATGGTCTTCCTCCTCCTCCTCCTCCTCCTCCTCCTCCTCCTCCTCCTCCTCCTCCTCCTCTTCCTCCTCCTCCTCCTCCTCTTCCTCCTCCTCTTCCTCCTCCTCCTCCTCCTCCTCTTCCTCCTCCTCCTTCTCCTCTTCCCCCTCCTCTTCCTCCTCCTCCTCTTCTTCCTCCTCCTCTTCCTCCTCCTCTTCTTCCTCCTCCTCTTCCTCCTCCTCCTCTTCTTCCTCCTCCTCTTTCTCCTCCTACTCTCCTCCTCCTCCTCTTCCTCCTCTTCCTCGTCCTTCTCCTTATTGGCCTCCTGTTCCTCCTCTTACTCTCCTCATCTTCCTCCTCCTCCTCTTCTTCCTCTTCCTCCTCCTCCTCTTCCTCCTCCTCCTCTTCCTTCTCCTCCTCTTCTTCTTCCTCCTCCTACTCCTCCTCCTACTCTCCCCATCTTCCTCCACGTCCTCTTCCTCTTCCTCTTCCTCTTCCTCTTTCTCCTCCTTTTCCTCCTCTTCCTCTTCCTCTTCCTCATCTTCCTTCCTCCTCTTCCTCCTTTTCCTCATCCTCTTCCTCCTCCTTCCCAACTCAGCTGAATCAAATCGCCGTGGGTATATACAATGGATATGCAGATCGGTTAAGATGCTGAAGATGGAGGTTTATCTAGAATTGATAGAAATCGTCTGCTCTCACGCTAAGAAACGCCAAGAGGTAGGAAGACTTCTCCGAGCTGAATAGGGTCGTCTGGCATCAGACCGGATCTTCAGGCCGGATCTTAAGGCCGGATCTTCAGGCCGGATCTCATGGGGCTACGATTCTTCATGTGGGCGTTCTGGTGTAACAATTCTTCATGTGACCCCATTTTTTTTTTTTTTTTTTTTTTAGGCTTTTTCTTGTTTTTTCATGAGGATAGATTTTGGTTCTTAATGTGTCTCGTGATTTCGTGCTTTGGTATGAGAACAAATAATATAACTAGTTGGGTGATATTAAAAGTGCATCAGCATGCATGACAAGCTGTTATGGTGGACATTACCATCCCTTTTTTTAATAAATCATAAATATAAAAATATGTGATGAAGATTCATTTTTTCCTAGATTTGAGTAAGATTTTAGGTTCAGTAAAATAAATTATCATAGAGATTTATCAATTTGTCTTTTCCAATAAGTTTACTAGGCTCTTTGCATATAACTTTTTCTTTTTCATTTATAAACATTAGATAATTAGATGACTCAAAAAAGGCAATATTGGTATAAAAAAAAGCCGTTAATCGGCTCTTGTTTTAATCGTGTTTGTAGAGTATCGCATGTAGAATATTTAAAGAGCCATAAAAAGTCTCTATTATTTAAATGTGCTGTCAATACCTTTTTAATGTTCTGTACAAGAATTTTTTTTTTTTTATAAATGGTGTTTACTATTGGCCCCACTAGCTTTAAATTTCCGAACTTAGCAGACATCATGTGGCGAGTGTGTTGTCAAACGTTTCTTAAACCTTCCTATTTTTCTAGTAGGTTCCACGGCTGCTGCTGCTGCTGTTGTTGTTGTTGTTGTTGTTGTTGTTGTTGTTGTTGTTGTTGTTGTTGTTGTTGTTGTTGTTGTTGTTGTTGTTGTTGTTGTTGTTGTTGTTGTTGTTGTTGTCGTCGTTGTCGTTGTTGTTGTCGTTGTTGTTGTTGTTGTTGTTGTTGTTGTTTCTTTAACATTCTAGGGAAGTCCGTTGACGTTCATTGACTTCTTTTCATCAATCTTCTTGATTCACTTACTCCGTTTAGTAACCCTTTCATGAACTTTGATTCTTCTTGCAGCTACATACCCTTCCCCCCCAAAGAAAAAAATATATATAAAATAAAAATGAAATAAAATAAAATAAAATAAAATAAAATAGAATAAATAACAAATAATAAGCTTTGGTAGTAACGTCCTCCCCCACCCCAGATAAAAAAAGAAAAAAAAAAGTCTTTGGCATACCCTTCCAGCCTTCATCCCCATTCCAGCTCCGCAGCGGACCGTTTTGCCATTGTATGGTATGTCAATATTTGGCGCCGTGACTGTAGAGCCCCCAACGTCGACAGGAGGAATGGGCTGAATGTACAGGCGCAGCCCTTCCAGAGAGTGGGTCTGGAAGGACGTAAGTAGGAAGATGGTGGGGGAAGGGACTGGAATGGTGACATTTAGGGCGTAAGGGTTATTGTGGCAGAAGTAGGAAGCTTACGGGGAATTTATTGAGTAAGCATTGCAAGGAAGGATGGAGCTTACGGATGAGGGTAGGATAGGGAGTCCAGGTAGGTCAAGTGGAAGGTCTCGAGGGAAGGTCGTAGGGAGAAGGTTGCAGGGAGAAGGTGCAGGGAGAAAGTTGCAGGGAGAAGGTTGCAGGGAGGAGGTTTCAGGGAGTAGGTTGCAGGTAGAAGGTTACAGGGAGAAGGTTACAGGGTAGAAGTTGCAGGTAGAAAATTGCAAATAGAAGGTTGCAGGGAGGAGGTTTCAGGGAGGAGGTTGCAGGGAGAAGGCTGTAAGAAGGTTGCAGGGAGATGGTTGCAGGGAGAAGGTTGCAGGGAGAAGGTTGCAGGGAGAAGGTTGCAGGGAGAAGGTTGCAGGGAGAAGGCTGCAGGGAGGAGGTTGCAGGGAGAAGGTTGCAGGGAGAAGGTTGCAGGGACAAGGTTGCAGGTTATAAAGAGAATGTTGAAAGGAGAAAGTTACAGGGAGAAGGTT
>NC_134781.1:83575161-83587661 GCF_046742065.1 Oratosquilla oratoria
AAATTCCTTCACCTTGTTAATTTACTTTTTCCTGTGGAGACTAAGGTTCAAGAGGTCTAAATGGCTATCACACCTATCCCCCTCGCAGAGCAAGTGACAGCTAGAAACCTTAAAAAAATATACTCCATTCCCACTAAAAACATAATAAATATAAAAATAGGAATAAGAAAGAAAAAATAAAAAATATATATAAATGTATTAGTAATGAAAAACACACAAGAAGTTCTCAACCGTTCATCAAAACGTCACATTTATTTCCCCAAAATATCTTCTGGAGCGTGGCCGGGGAATGTCTTCCGTGGCCCATATTTCCGAACTCCTTCGACGCGAATTCCTGAAGAATAAGGCCATTACGACACCTGCGTTGACATGACTTCTGATTTACTGCGTCCAAGTCTGTCTTTATACAGACGTTATAGATGGTTGTATATATATATATATATCTTCCTCTTTTATTCCTTGGCCAACCTTAAAAATATATATATACAGATATATATATATATATATATATATATATATATACATATATATATATATATATATATATATATATATATATATATATATATATATATCTTTCATACCACATCAATTCACTTTAATTTTTTGCCATCACAGTCGAGACTGATGAGGAGCTCGATGGAAGCTTATATACGGAAACTGATACGTGGCTAAGCTATGGACTCGAACTCAGCTCACACGTAACAAGTGACAGTGACTTAACTTATATCTCTCTTGATAGCGCATTGGGCTAAGCATAACTTTCTTATATTTGTATGCTCGAGTTACATACACTTACACGAATGTTTGCGTTCAACCCACCTCCGCCACGATAGTGCAATTGGTATTATGTACGCGTGAGAAAGTTCACTGGGGACCATTCAGTGTATGTATCATATACATATGTATGCTTGTGTATATACATATAATTAAGTATATATACAGTATATGCACATAGTATATATGTTTATACATATGTATATGCATATATATATGCATATATACATATCTATATGTATATACATATACATATATATATATATATGTATATATATATATATATATGTAAATGCAAAATAACCACAGAAGGGAAACTTGTAGACAGTCACTTACTGTCTACAAGTTTTATTTCTCCTGTGGTTATTTTGCATTTTTGTATCACGGTGATGTGATTGCTTTCATATATATGTGTGTATATATACATATATATATATATATTATATATATTATATATATTATATATATATATATGTATGTATATGTATATATACCTATATGTATATGTACATATATACATATGTATGTATATGTATGTATATGTATATGTATATGTACACATTATATGTGTGCGTGTGCCAGTATATGTATGTGTGCGCGCGTGTGCATGTATGTGTGTGTGAAGAAATAGGAAGAAAAATATAGATGTGAAGAAATAAGTAGAAAGAGTTATGCATGCAGCTAAAGAAAGTAAAGTATTTTAGAAAATGAAGGGTGTATAAAAGTGATAAAAGATGAAGGGTATAAATAGAATTTAACAGTTAAAAGTACATCTGAAAATTTGCTGCAATATAACACTAGAAAGAGGGATATCAATAAAGCAAAATCAAAAGAAATAAAGCCTCTACGGAATGTGTGTTGTGTCGAGAGAGTAGGCAAGATATCAATCAAGGATACAAAAGGAAATGACAGACACGGAAGAGAAGATAAACCAGGATTTACTGAAGTGTATCTTAAAGAGGACAGAAGGGGAACGATAGAACACAAACACCGTGATGCAGGTGTGAACGGAAACAGATGGAAGAAGCTTATGAAAGGGATCTCGAGGTATATAAAGGAGATTTTGAAAAAGGAAGTAAATGATGTTAAATGAAGAAAGGTTGTATGTGAGGGAGAAAGTTACATGGGGGATGAGGGAGAGACTGGAAGTAAAAGAATAGGAAGAGAAACAAGTAAAAGAAGAAAAGGAGGAAAAGGAGAAAGGGAAAGGAGAGGAGAAAAAGGAGAAGAAGAGGAGGTAAAGGAGGAGGACGATGGGGAATAATGAGAGTTGAGGACGTGCGGGGAAGAAGACGGAAAGTATAGAGTAAAAGAGAACAAAAGTCGTTTAAGAATTCTTGAAAGAGGAGAAAGAAAAAAATTAGTATCTTTGTATTTTTTTCTAAGAAATAAGAAAACTAGCACCCGCTTACCCCTTTCTTTAGATTTGAAATAGTTATAGTTTGCTAATAATAGTTTAGATGCCTATCCTCAGAATAAATGGCGTAAATATAAAGTATACGTATATATAATTGAATAGACTCTTTTGATCATAAAATACCCTCCATAGGTTCTGATCTAAAGGGAATCGTCTACTATCCAAAACCCAAAATTCTTTTATACAAATTTTCTTAAAAAATGAGGACCATTTGTCAACGAGGAAAATACGAAAGCACCAAATCCAAAATTTCTTAAAGAATAAGGACCATATGTCAACGAGGAAAATACGAAAGCATATAGGGGACCAATAATAATCATTTTTATTATTTGAAGAGCTCTTCTTCATCCATTGTCGTTCAACAAAGCGGAGCACTTCGGCTGCCGAAGAACACGATTATCGAAGTCGTCACGAAACTTCGGCATCTGCTTTTGCAGAAAGGTTCTGAGGACCTCTTTCCACGCCTCCGCAGGGGAACCCAAATCTATAATGACGTATTTTAAGACCTTTTTAGAATTAAGGAATGTCAGGAGAAGCTGAATACATCTTGGGAGATTTTTGAGTCAATAACAAAGAAGTACAAAAGAAAAATTGCCAGCAGCATACAGCCGCCACTTAGACAAAGGGGTCATACAGCTATATGCTGTCACTAGATATTAAGCAGATAATTATATAAGGAGGTTGAAGATGACACTTTTGACATGTAAATCTTTTATATCCAGAGAGCAAGAATAATATGATCCTGGCGATATTGAGATTTTTTCCATTATTCTCCCGATACGTAATCTACTAATAATGTTTTATCTTGGTGTCAGTTTCATTCGTCCGTCAGAGTCGTTTTTGCATACACATGTATATATATATAATGTATATGTATATGTATATGTATATGTATGTATATGTATGTATATGTATATGCATATGTACTTGTATATGTATATGTATATGTATATGTATGCATATGTATGTATATGTACTTGTACATGTAGTTGTATATGTATATTACGTATGTGCGTATGCACACATATATAGTCAAATACATAATGATGAACACAGCCATATATACACATTTTGGTGAAAATCATACTTTTGAATACAAAGCATATTATTCATCATGACACAAGTACGAATAGTATATCTTATAAAGAATCCTGCATAATCACCACATGAATAGAATTGAGGGGAAAAAATTAAAGGTTTCTTCTTGGGAATTTGATGCTTCACAAGTCTTGTTAAAACGCTTAGACCCCCCAAAGAGAAGGAGCATAAGAGGAGCGAACTTTGCAAATTTACACAGGAGTTTGCAACTCCCAGAGTCCCTGTTACCTCGCGCAAGCCTTGTCAACGTCCCGGGATATAGAACGCTCAAGTCTGAGAAGTTTAGAAGGATTATAACAACATGTATTATCATGGCACCACAAATTAGTGCAGGGGATATCAAAAGCTGGTGGTAATCTTTCTCAAACAGGTGTGTGTGCGTGTGTGTGCGTGTGCGTGTGTGCAGGGGGGGTTGAGTGAAGAATTATATCATATTCTCGTCCCCGCGTGGATTTTTGTATTCCTAGTGTGGGTATCAGTTATTTTTCTTAAAAATGAGGTCTGGAGTACCATGATCCTAGGGTTGCCTAATATGGTTTAAGGTTAGATGGTTGAGGTTACAATAAAAAAATTAGTAAAAATAATAATAATGATGATGAGGATTGATAATGATGATTATTGATAATGATAATGATTGATAATGATAATAATGACGATAATAATGATTGACAATGATAATGGTGACGATGATAATGATTTATAATGATAATGATGACGATGATAATAATTGATAATGATAATGATTGATAGAAATAATGATTGATAGAAATAAGGATTGATAAAAATAATTATAAAGATAATAAAAATACATATAGATACTGTCGTGCCCATTGTTTGAATGAAACGTGGACTAATGTAACCGTAGACTTTTGTAGTAGCACAACCTGTACTATAATTATAGTACAGGTAGTGGTGTTACACAAGTCTACGGTTACATTAGTCCATGTTTCATTCAAACAATGGGCACGACAGTCTCTTTATGTATTTTTATTATTTTTATTATCATTTTTA
The DNA here is from genome assembly GCF_046742065.1 of Oratosquilla oratoria. Classification (NCBI taxonomy): domain Eukaryota; kingdom Metazoa; phylum Arthropoda; class Malacostraca; order Stomatopoda; family Squillidae; genus Oratosquilla; species Oratosquilla oratoria. The sequence continues at coordinate 83,579,465 of NC_134781.1, forward strand.
TCAATCATTATTTTTATCAATCATTATTTCTATCAATCATTATCAATCATTATCGAGAATGTTGTGTTATATTTGATTAATTATAATTAATCAAATATAACAGCATTCTCTAGTCCTATACATCAACAATTCAATCCATTTTATATAATCTAGCCATTTTTTCCTATAATTAAGAGATAAGTTGTTTATAAAATTCGCCAAAGATCTCCAAATAAGTCCTCTCGGTCAAAGGTCACTGTTTAGCCAAATCTCCTCGAGGTAGATAACTAGTTCCCAAATTTGTGACCCTAAAAGGAAATGGAGCGTATGAGATTCCTTTGTGAGGAGTGAGGTACTTACTGTATATCATAAACAAATATAAAATTAACTTGAGATTTATAATTTTCTTTGGGAATTACCGTATTTTCTCACGGCTACACGAATTATGATGTGTTTAATATTTTCTATATTTCTATTAGCTGTTATTTGATCAATACGTGAATAAAACGGAATAGTGAATATGTGTATAGTAACATCCTACATATATGGCAATGAAATTCGATGTAGTTCTACAAGAATGTAGCAATAAGGGAAGTTACACTGTAAGAACATTTGATAATTCTAAGAAACCAAAGCCTAAAACTCTGTTACCTAACTCCAATAAAATTACGTGAAATTGATGTAGAAAATAAGAATATATCACCGCTTGAAAGAGATTCAAGCATTCTTTAACCCTGTCATAACCGACTGGCGTTAATTTAGATTTGCATAATGCGTCATCTTAAAGAATGGATAGAAAAAAAAGAAGAAATATATCACATGAAAGAGCAGAATTTTATTCTAAAAAAGGGAAATCAAGAAGGAGAGAGAGAGGGAGAGGGAGAGGGAGGAGGGAAAGAGAGTGGAAGAGAGAGGGGGAGAGAGAGGGAAAGAGAGATGGGAAGAGATAGGGGGAGAGAGAGAGTGGGAGAGAGAGTGGGAGAGAGAGGGGGAGAGAGAGGGGGAGAGAGAGGGGGAGAGAGAGGGGGAGAGAGAGAAAGTGAGCGAGTGAGGGAGTAAGTGAGGGAGTAAGTGAGGGAGTTAGTGAGGGAGTTAGTGAGGGAGTTAGTGAGGGAGTTAGTGAGGGAGTTAGTGAGGGAGTTAGTGAGGAAGTTAGTGCGGGAGTTAGTGAGGGAGTTAGTGAGGGAGTTAGTGAGGGAGTTAGTGGAGGGAGTTAGTGAGGGAGTTAGCGAGGGAGTTAGTGAGGGAGTTAGCGAGGGAGTTAGCGAGGGAGTTAGCGAGGGAGTTAGCGAGGGAGTTAGCGAGGGAGTTAGTGAGGGAGTTAGCGAGGGAGTTAGCGAGGGAGTTAGCGAGGGAGTTAGCGAGGGAGTTAGCGAGGGAGTTAGCGAGGGAGTTAGCGAGGGAGTTAGTGAGGGAGTTAGTGAGGGAGTTAGTGAGGGAGTTAGCGAGGGAGCTAGTGAGGGAGTTAGTGAGGGAGAGTTAGCGAGGGAGTTTACGAGGGAGTTAGTGAGGGAGTAGGTGAGTGAGAGAGTGAGAGAGGATCAAATTTCTTGGTAGGTAGCATGAGTGAAGGAATTCGCTAAGCTTGAGGAATTCCAAGAGTCTAAAGGAATTGGGTTCAAAGGTTAAGGCGAGAGTATAACTTTGAAGGCCAAACGAGCGTAAAACGGGAAGAAAACGAAGACTTTTGGAAGATTTGGTTCACGAAGTGCGTCAAAATTGGCAGAGCCTGCCTAACATTGTGGCGTACTTTATGAGTATTTTTTCTGGTTAAGGAAAGACGATTACATGCAGATTAGGAGACAGGCTTTAGCTTGGAATACGGTCTCTATTAACTTAGTTCTTTATGAAATGTATATTTTTTCCTAGAAAAATAAAATAAAATGTACCAACATGTTCAAGTATTTTGCGAAACTCGGGGAAAAATTATTGTTTGTACAATAAAACTTAGGAAAAAACAAATAAGGATCTATAGTTAATATGAGTAAAATAATAAGTTAACTAACTATATCTAATCAAGTATAGTCAGGTTAAATGTACTTGTTTTATGTGCATATTGTTTACAGTTATGTTTTCACTGTTATGTAGTACAAAAGATAAAGACTGAGATAAGATTCTTTAAAATCACTTGCAACATGAGACACATTATATCCTCAGCTCACATTACAGCTAAATAAAATCTCCAGGTACTAATTAGATTAAATGAAGCGAACTTGCTGTGGATGTGCTGTGTCCTGCTACGTTGTTTCTGATCCCGGACAGTGGGTGGGATACAGAGATGACGCGTCATCCATGAGGAGCTAAGACGATAGAGGGGTGAGGGGAAGGGTGATGGATAGGAATGAAATGTGCGTTTTGACTAGGCTACATCCCTGGTAAGGGGGAAAAAGCCTTTGGTATATAAATAGATTAATTAGAATACAAAGAAAAAATCCAAACTACCGTGACGTGAAACGAGAACAACGGCATCAATAGAACCTCATAAAAAGAGAACTTCATAGGAATTGTAGAGACTGAGTGGGTTCAGAAGACCATGAAGTACACGTGGGGGCACATAGACGCGTTTCTACAAAGGCTGACTAAGTGTCAACGAGCACTATTCCTAGAGTTCCATGTTTACGGCACCTTTGTACAATTAAGGTCGAAGCTTTGGTCTCGATAGTTATATGACCATGAAAAAATAGCTCCAATCTGAGTCCATAGGCTTTGTATACATACATATAATATACATATATATACATGTGTATACATTATATATATGTACGTATGTATATGTATGTACGTATGTACATATGTATATGTATATGCATATGTAAATGTATATGTATATGTATATGTATATGTATATGTATGTATATGTATGTATATGTATGTGTATGTATACAGTATATATTTATATATAAGTATAATATATATATGTATAATATATATATATATATATATATAATATTGTAAAAATTGGGTAGCAGTTTCTCTTTTAGGCAGATTTGATTAAACTTTGCAGAAGCTTCTGCATTCTAGAGCTTTTTGCTGACATGTTCATCTTTTCTAACACTTGAACGTTGGATGTGGTTGAGTTGTCTAATTATCTGGCCAAATTTCACTCGGAAAAGATGTAAAGACAATTCTTGCTTTTTTATTTACTAGTAGAGCTTTTGCCTAACTCCTAGGCATCTTCAGTGTAACTTGATTACATAGAGAAATGGTGACATTAAATACAAAACATGTGGATCATTATGAGAGACATATGATCTGGACAGCCAATCAGGGGACAGGATCCGTAGCTCCGCCCACTGGGTTGGCAGTGAACCTCAGCCTGTGATCTAGATACTTAGGAGTAGGAATGATGAATTGGTCTGAGATTTGTGTGCTCATTGTGGGATTTTGTTCTTTAAAGTAGATTGCCTCTAGGATGAGAAGGATTCTTTCTGTAGGATGATTGTACCTTCTTCCAGATCCTTTCTTTTTACTGGGGATTGATGTGTGTCAATATGGTGTTGTTTGATAGCTCCATTAGAGAGGTGAAGGGTGAGGTGCCTTGAAAATCTTGTTGTAGTCGACCCTTTGTACTTTTTATTAATGGTTTCACCGTTCCCTTTTTTACACGTGTATTCGGACACAAGGTAACTACGTTGGAGTAATGGGGTTCGCTGGATAGGGGTATTTTTAATGAGGAGGTGAGATGTCTTTCTGTTTTGGTAGCAAATGTCCAAGTGGATATTGTCATCACTGTTGGTGGGTCTAACGTTTCTTTTGATGATCTTCTTAATGGCATCTTCGTCTGTTCTGCATTGGGAGGCCATAGTATTCTTGTAAAAAGAATTGATCTATTATCCTCCTTAAGTATTGTCTGTAGGGTGTCTATACCATCTGTCTATGTGCGTTCTGATAGTATTTCTTACCTCTTTGTTGGAGAAACCGTTATTGATCAGGACTTATTTAACCCTATCTAGCTCGGCGTGGGTACGATTCCAATCGCTACAGTGAAAGAGGCTCTTCTGACGTAATCGTCTTTGGTATCCTCTTTGCCAATTTTATCATGGGTATGGTGGAGAGAGAAGTTTTCAGCAACAATAGCAAGCCTCTCGTATACACTCGTTACGTGGACGACATTTTCGTCCTCGTAAGGGACCAAAAGGAATTGGAAGACGTAAAAACTCTCGTACTACGTGTCTCTGGCCTAAATTTCACCACAGACAAAAGTGTCAACAGACAACTCCCTTTCTTGGGCATTATGGTCTACTCCAAACACACCAACCCTAGTCTTTGCCTAAATGGGAACAGGGAATGGCCATCGCGATACCGTAAGTTCACCATAGACGTGTGAAGCAGGGACTGCTGCAGCTGATAGTTCGTCAAAAAATGTACTGTATATTAATAATAATAATGATGATAATGATAATAATGATAATAATTATGATAATGATGATAATAAAAACAATGATAATAATGATAATGATAATAACAATAATGATAATAATTTCTTCAGTCATGGTTGTTAAAGACCTTTTTCACTCAATGAGACTACCCAATTGGTTAGCAAAGATAGGGGGCGTGGCTTATTCCCCTAAGAAAAATGAAACGAACTTAAGACTAAGACATTTGACATTTGTATTTTCGTCTTCCTGGGGACAGTCTTTAACTGAATAAAATTGCCTGGCGTCATCAAGAAGTCTTTGTAAGATTTTCTTTGTTTCGATCTATGCTGAAGACTTTGTTCTTATGTAGAAAGAACTTCCAGTGATCTAACACCGTTTTTCAGTTGTTGGGTATTTGTCATAGATAAATGTATAATGAATGTTATGAAAATAAGAGGTTGTCCTTTCTCCTTAAGAAGGACGTTTGACTTTTTATTCTGGCTAAATTTAGGACGTTATATTCAGGTCTGTGGTGTTTCTTATGTAGAGAGAACTTCCAGTGGTCTAACACAGTTTTTCAGTTGTTGGGCATTTGTCATAGATAAATGTATAATGAATGTTATGAAAACAAGAGGTTGTTCTTTCTCCTTAAGAAGGACATTTGACTTTTTATTCTGGCTAAATTTAGGACGTTATATTCAGGTCTGTGGTGTTTCATATGAAAAAATGATTAATTAACATAAATATAGAGAAACTGGTGACTGAATGTGGATCTTTGTATTATATACAAAGAAAACACAAACACGGAAACTTAGACAGGTACAGAGACACATACACAGGTATAAAAACGCACAAAAATACATAAAGTCACTTACATATATACACACACATACACACAAGCATACACACGAGCACACACACGCACGCACCCATACACACGCACCCACACACACGTACGCACACACACGTACGCACACACATGCACGCACGCACGCGCACTCACGTACGCACACACACACACACACACACACACACACACACACACACACACACACACACACACACACACACACGAAGTACGTGATTCAGAGACGGGTGGGAAGGGAGGCAGATGTTCCAGGGTATGAATAAGTGGATGGCATGAAAGACGTTTGTATGTGTGACATGAGGAGGAAAGGGGAGGGAAGTGGAGAGGAAAATGTGGAGTGATGTGCGTGTGAGGTGGAGTGGGAAGCTGAATAAGAATGGAAGAACATACGAGGGGCTCCAGTGGAGGAAGAATAGGTGGAGTAGATGTTTAATGCATTGAGTGGAGTAGAGGAGGAGAAAGAGGGATGAAGAGGATGGGATATAAAAGGAGCAACGAAGAGGTAATTTGAAATGAATGGATAAAGGAAGAAAAAACTCGAGGGGAGAAAGAGGAATGGAGGAGGAGAAGGAGGAGGAGGAGAAGGAGGAGGAGGAGAAGGAGGAGGAGGAGGGATGAAGACCAGATTGGAGTGGAAAGGTGGATGAGTACATAAATGTGGATTGATGTAGGTTAGAATAGACAATGAGAGTTGAAATAGAAATAGCAACAATCTAGCTGCAGATAGAATTCGGTTCCGTGATTGAGATGAAGTGGATGAGAATCACGGGAGTGGAAGGGAGGAGAGTGGAGGTGGAGTTAGTGGAGTATCGGAAACATTTGTGGTGGAGTGAGAAGGTGGAGCGCCAGGAGAGAGGAATGGAGTGATTGTGAAGCTGTTGGAATTGCGAGGAATAAATGAAAAAAAATTAAACGAAATTTTTTGAGATCGTAAATGAATAGAATAAAGAATGTAATTGCAATAAATGGGAAATAAATTAGATAAGAAATATGAAGAAGAAAAGAGGCCGAAAGAAGAATAGTAAGCATAGAAAAATTATGAAAGAAGACTGAAAAATACAAATAAAAATACCTCATTGTGAAAAACTGTCTCTTAGAATTGGAGGCAATAGTCATAGAAAACGGGGTACAAGAAACGATGGTCATAGAAAACGGGGTACAAGAAACGATGGTCATAGAAAACGAGATCCGGGAGACGACAAAGAAAACGAAGGAAGGGAGATGATGGTAATACAAAAGGAGAAATTGGAGGCGATAACCATAGAAAACGGAGGGATGAAGACGATAATCATAGAAAACGGAGGGATGGAGACGATAATCATAGAAATCGTGGAGCTGGAGACGGTTATCATAGAAAATGGGTATGGAGACATAGAAGACACAGAAAATAAGTTCCACAATGGAGTTTCTGATTTCCGATAAGATTCTTTTCGCAATGTGACACGAATTGAAAGAAAATGAAGAAAATAATTTTTTCTTCCACTTACAAACTCAAAATAAAGACCTCTAAAAATAAATCAATTATTTGCAATTGGTGACAATGACAAAACATACTGATAAAGACATTTTGGTCTATAAAAACAAAATACAAAATACAGAAATGAGCAAATACCAAAAACAGCCAGAGGAAACCTAGAAATCAAATTAACGCCAATAATGTAAGCCAAGAATATAATATATAATGACGGTATTTTTAGATTTCAGAATCCATGTGAGAAGGTGATGCATCTTTGAAGATACGAAAGTATAGAAGCGCTAGTTAACTACAGTAAAAATGAAGTGATTCTTCAGAGAATAGTGTAAAGGCTTTTTGCTAATATATTGACGAAAAATTTATAATTATGAAATTAAACCCTACCATAGCTGAGGACCTCGTTCTATTTATATAACCACTATCATGTGTTTTTATTATCAATCGTACAAGTCAATTTATCTTTATTTGAAAAAAAAGAAGTTATAAAGTACGCTGTTTGTCTTTCCCGCTGACCAATTGAGGGATCATCACTATCACTATCACTACCACTATCACTCACTATCACCATCATCATCATCATCATCATCATCATCATCATCATCATCATCATCATCATCATCATCATCATCATCATCATCATCATCATCATCATCATCATCACCATCATCACCATCATCACCACCATCCCCACCATCACTATCACCACCACCATCACCACCATCACCACCATCACCACCATCCCCACCATCACCATCACCACCATCACCACCACCATCACCACCATCACCACCACCATCACCGCCATCACCATCACCAATATCAGCCATTACTTTCAAAATATTGTGATTTCTCAAGTTGTCTTCTAGCTCCTCCGCCTTCTCCTTTACTTTCATTTTCTCCTCCTCCTCCTCTTTCTCCATCCCCTCCTATTTTTCCTTCAGTTCCTTCTTCTCCTTCTCTTCTTCTTTTTTTTCTTTTTCTTTTCTTTTTCCTTTCTTTTTCCTTTTCCTTTTCCTTGTCCCTGTCCTTCTCCTCCTTTTCCTCTTCCTCCTCCTCCTCCTTCTTCTCCTCCTTCCCCTTCTTCTCTTTCTTTCCTTCTTTCTCCTCCTTCTCCTCCTTCTCCTTCTCCTCCTTCTCCTTCTCCTCCTCCTCCTTCTCCATCTCCTCCTTCTCCTCCTTCTCCTTCTCCTTCTTCTCCTTCTCCTTCTCTTCCTTCTCCTTCCCCTGCTTCTCCTTTTTTTCCTCCTTCTCAGCCTTCTCCTCCTTCGCTTTCTCCTCCTCCTCTTCCTACTCCTCCTCTTCCTCTTCCTCCTCTTCCTCTTCCTTCTCCGCCTTGTCCTTCTCCTTCTCCTTCTTCTCCTTCTTTACCACCAACATCGTCATCACCATCACCTTCAATATCAACATAAGCATCACCACCATCACTGTCACCACTACCACCACCATCACCATAACCATCACCATCACCATCATCACCACCACCACCACCATCACCATTACCATTACCATCACTATCAC
>NC_134781.1:83602661-83620161 GCF_046742065.1 Oratosquilla oratoria
CTGGCCCCCGTCCGAACAGATCCACGTTCTGGCCTTCTTCATTTGTATGCAGAAGGCACCCTGACGAGGTCGCCACTGAGCCCACCTCCCCACTCACCCAGGTGAATCTCAAAGCCGAATACCGATCTGCTGCTGCTACCTGCGCCAGGCAATTGCACTTCTCTACAGGTCATCGCTTCCTCCCTTCCTCCCTTCCTCCCCTCTTCCCTTCCTCCCTTCCTCCCTTCCTCCCTTCCTCCCTTCCTCCCTTCCTCCCTTCCCCTCCTCCTCCCTTCCTCTTTTCCTCCCTTCCTCTTTTCCTCCCTTCCTCTTTTCCTCCCCCCCTATCTCCCGTCTACTATTCCTCTATCCCTTCCTCCCTTCGTATCTTCCTTCTCTTCCTCCTCTTTTCCTACCCTTTCTCTTTTCCTCTCTTCTTCCTCTTTTCCTCTTTTTCTTCCTTCCTCTCTTCTTCTCTTCCTCTTTTCCTCCCCTCTTCTTTTCCTCCCTTCCTCCCTTCCTCCCTTCTTCCCTTCTTCCTTTCCTCTGTTCCTCCCTTCCTCTTTTCCTCCCTTCCTCTTTTCCTCCCACCTCCCTTACTCCCTTACTCCCTTCCTCCTTTCCTACCTTCCTCTTTTCTTCCTTCCCTCCCTTCCTCTTTTCCTCCCTTCCTCTTTTCCTCCCCCCCTCCCTTACTCCCTTCCTCCCTTCCTACGTTCCTTCCTGCATTCCTCCTTTCCTCTTTTTCTCACTTCCTATCTTCCTCCTTTCGTACCTTCCTCGTTTCGTACCTTCCTCCTTCCTCCCTTCCCCCTTCCTCTCTCCCTCTCTTCCTCTCTCCCTCCTTTCCTCTCTTCCTCCTTTCCCTCCTCCTCCCTTCCTCCCTTCCTCCCTTCCTCCCTTCCTCCCTTCCTCCCTTCCTCCCTTCCTCCCTTCCTCCCTTCCTCCCTTCCTCCCTTCCTCCCTTCCTCCCTCCCTCCCTTCCTCCCTTCCTCCCTTCCTCCCTCCCTCCCTCCCTCCCTTCCTCCCTTCCTCCCTCCCTCCCTTCCTCCCTTCCTCCCTCCCTCCCTTCCTCCCTTCCTCCCTCCCTCCCTTCCTCCCTTCCTCCCTTCCTCCCTTCCTCCCTTCCTCCCTTCCTCCCTTCCTCTCTCCCTCCCTTCCTCCCTTTCCTCCCTTTCCTCCTTCCTCCCTACCCCACCACCACCCTTCCCTCCACCTGTCCATACGGGGATGGAGGACGAGAGGTCTGAAAACCACTTCCAGAATCTTTTGTGTACCTCTTGGTTCCTCCTCGGAGCAACAGACACCTGTTCCTTCGACCTGATACTCCGGCTGAGTTCGCTTCGCCTCGCTTCGCTTTGCGGCGCAGCTCTCTTCATTTGTTCTCCTTTAATTCCATCTCCCTCGTCCAAAGGCTCTCCGGAAGCACATGTGATCTCCTCCTTTCATAGTACTTCCTTTGCTGAAAACGAAGTCTCTAGTTTCTGGAATGATATCAGATATATCCAAAGGAAAATATTTCGTGTTTGTGCTTCTGTGTACTTCATAACCATGGATGGTTAAACAATGGCTTACACTCTTATAACAACGTAAATATTTTTTTTACTTCCTCATCTTCTTTATTGCTTCTATGTTTTTCTAGATGAGTTGTTATTAGATGGAGTTGAAGTTATGTTTCAGTGTGTGTGTGTGTGTGTGTGTGTGTGTGTGTGTGTGTGTGTGTGTGTGTGTGTGTGTGTGTGTGTGTGTGTGTGTGTGTGTGTGTGTGTGATTCACCATGGTCTTGGATCACGTGTTAGACTCGTGATCGACAGCTATTACCCTCCCGGAAGAGAGTTCAGAGCTCATATATTACCGATCTATGGGTAGTGATGTGACCTTACACGCACACACACACAGCCAACTCAATAGAAGTGTGTGTGTGTGTGTGTGTGTGTGTGTGTGTGTGTGTGTGTGTGTGTGTGTGTGTGTGTGTGTGTGTGTGTGTGTGTGTGTGTGTGTGTGTGTGTGTGTGTGTGTGTGTGTGTGTGTGTGTGTGTGTGTGTGTGTGACAAATAGACAGACAAAACACAGTTACTCTATCAGCCGTAATGAGGATCCTTCACAGGACAACGAAGGATCTAAAAGAAAGACTTTGAGGAACGAATCCCGAATTTCTCTTACATAACTTTTCTTTCCTTTTTTTTTTTTTTTGGGGGGGGGGATGTTTTTTCCGGACTTTCTTTTTTTGGGGGGAGGGGGCTTTTTTGAGGGGGTAAGAGGAAGGATGAACACTTCACTATCCAATGGATCGAGAAGTGATTATGTTTTCTTTTGCATGAACCTCTTTATATATTTTTACATATTTTGACAACGAAAGTAGATTATGGTAAAAGAAAATAATCTTCATATGTATATGAATATACTTTTGAATGTACGAGTATGTATGCATGCATGTACATATATATATATATATATATGTGTGTGTGTGTGTGTGTGTGTGTGTGTGTGTGTGTGTGTGTGTGTGTGTGTGTGTGTGTGTGTGTGTGTGTGTGTGTGTGTGTGTGTGTGTGCGCGAGTATGTATACATGTAGATGTGCATGCATGTATGCATATCTATATGGAAATACATATGTGTATGTATCTATCACGTATGTACGTATTCTAAGGTACTCTAACAATAACAAGTAATTGAGAATAGGTACGTTTAATTCAAATACGTACATTATATTTCATTTCTATATGTAATCATACACTAGAAGCCTTATATGGAACTATATTTCTTTACTAGCGGCTGAAAAAAAAATAATATTTGCTGTCTGAGGAAGCATTCTACCTAACATTTAATTAATTTCGTCTGAATTGAGAGATGTTTTGAAACCTTACGGAAATTTTATTTCAATATTGGAAAAGCATAACATGTCACAAAAAGATGCAGCCATGCACAAGAGAAAAAAACTAAAACAATTTGAAGAATTTTTGAGTCTGTTTTCAATTGGCTTATGAAGATGTGTCTGGATTATTTTTTCTATTGTATTCTTTTTATTTATTTATTTATTCTTTGCTTTATTTTATTCTATTTTGTATTTTTTATCTTATTTGTCTATTTATTTATTCATTTATCTATTTATTTACTTATTTATTTATCTATTATCTATTTATTCTATTTATTCTTATTTTTTTATTTATTTGTTAGCTTTTTGTTTGTTTATTTGTTTATTTGTTTGTTAATTTTTTATTTTTTATTTATCTTTTATTTGTTTATCTGTTTATTTGTTTATTTGTATATCTGTTTATTTGTTTGTTTATTTATCTATTTGTTTATTGTTTATTTTTTATTTATTGTTTATAGTTTATTGTTTATTGTTTATAGTTTATTGTTGTTTATTTTATTTCATTTTTCATTATTCACGTGTCATTTGTCATTTTTTATTCTTACTTTTATTTTCATTTTTGTTTTATTTTTATTTATGATTTTATTATCATTGTGTGTGTTGTGTGTGTGTGTGTGACTACCATTTTCCTTTGCTGTCATTGTTGATCACAGTTTTCCCACAAACAAACACATTCCGACTTGCAAAGTTCTTTTATTATTCTATTCTTGTCTTAATTTTTTTTCTCTATTTACCTTCTTGCTTTCTTCCTCTTATCCTTACTTCTTTTTCGCTTTCTTCCTCTCTGTCTTTCTTTCTTTCTTTCTCTTTTCTTCTTTCTTTCTTTTTCTTTCTTTTTTCTTTTTCTTTATATATCTATTTTTCTTTTCTTTTCTTTTTTCTTTCATTCTTTCTGTCTTTCTTGTTTTCAGTCTTTATTTTTCTCTTTTTCTTTCTTAATTTATTTCTTTCCTTCTTTATTTATTCTTTCTTTCCTTCTTTCCTACTCTCTTCCTTTCTTTAAGCTTTAATTGCGTGGCACCGACTATGACGTGTTCGCGATTCTGTCACAACACAGTCAATGGGCGAGGAAGTCTTGTCTATGCTATCAGTCCTATTTGGTTCTGTGTTGCTTCACCTAATCCGTGGATCACTGGACAGATCCAAACACTGAGCGTCTAATTGTACATTAAACGCATGTCAACACAAGTACAACAACACTTCTACCTACATATGTACATATAATGTGTTGGTGTAGAAGTACGATTACACAGAAATTTAGGTAAAGGTTTTTTGCATGTGTGGTTAAATTCATATATGATGTTTTGTTTGGTAATTAGGAAATTTTTCAAACAGATTGTGTACAGAAATGATTGAAAACCAGATAATATATGTATGTATGTATGTATGTATGTATGTATGTATTCATGTGTGTGTGTGTGTGTGTGTGTGTGTGTGTGTGTGTGTGTGTGTGTGTGTGTGTGTGTGTGTGTGTGTTCGTGTATGTAGTATGTGTGTGTATGTATGTAAAGTATGTATGTATGTATGTATGTATGTATATATGTATGTATAACGTGTGTATTTATTTCCATATTTATACATAGATACAGTAAATATGTATTTCCTTGTACTTATTTGCTTTTCATTTATTATTTCTAGAATTATGGTGCTATACCTTGTATTTCAGTTTCCTAAAGAAAAAAACTAGAGAGTGAAGATTGGTTCTACTCGTATTTTTCAAGGAGTCACAAATATTCACCTTATTGTATATACATATATTTATATATATATATATCTATATGTATATATTATATATATATATATATATATATATATATATATATAATTTTTTATGTCAGTCGCATGTAGGATTTGAACCCACTACCTTCAGAGCCTTAACCCACAACGGCTGAAAAGTAAACTCTGAAGACTTCGACCTGAAATCGTACATTCTTAGATCTGAGTTCGATGTTTCCGTATATGACTACATGTTAGAAGGTTTAATGGGGCTAGTCAAAGTATGTTATACAATATTTCGTTATTATTCATTTGTATAAAGACTGTAATGTTATTGGCGTGGTGGACACACAGGCCTAAATCTCACTGAAGTGTTTCGATGATTACATTATATAGAGAACTGAGTCCAACTCTGTAGACCAGCGTTTCTCAACCTTTTTACCCTTGCGTAACCTTTAAAATAAATTGCATGTCTCAAGGAACCCCTGCGCATATATATATATATATATATATAAACATATATATATATATATATATATATATATATATATATATATATATATATATATATACCATATCTTTCTCATTTCATCTTCATCGTAATAATAGGTTAGATAGGATGATGTCTATATTGCATTATTACAGTAACCAAGAATATGTCGTGCGTGTTTAATTATATTACGTATGTAAAATTAGATAATCAAAAGTGCATTAGCTTATCGCACTTATTTTCTGGTGGAAGGTAAATTGAGAGTGGAGAATAGGTGGAGAAAGAGGAAAAGGGCAGAAGGTAGGGAGGTACTTAGAGTGAACTGCTTAAATGAGAAAAAAGGAGAATGAGTATAAGAAGCTGAGAGAGGAGTGGGAGGGAGTGAAGGATAGAGTAGAACTAGGAGTGGAGGAGGAATGGGGATGGTTCAAGGAGGGAGTCATAAGGTGTGCAAAGATGGTGTGTGGAACAAGGAGGGTGGGAGGAAATAGAAGGAAGGGTAGTGAGTGGTGGGATGAGGAAGCAAAGAAGGGTGTAGAAGAGAAGAAACAGGCATTCATAGATTGGCTACAAATTAGGACGAGGGAATCGTATGAGAGGTACAAAGTAAAGAGAAGGGAAGTTAAGTATAAGATAAAGGAAGCAAAGAGGAGAGTAGATTTGAAATGGGGTAAAAGTATGACAGAAATTTTCTAAAATAATAAAAAGATGTTTTGGAAAGAAATTAAAAGAGGAAGAGGAGGCGAATCAAGTAGAGAAGAAAAGGTAAAAGGTGCAGATGGAGAGATGATAATGGAAGAGAAGGCAGTGAGAGGAAGGTGGGCAGAGTATTTTAGGGAGTTGCTAAATGTGAAGGAGGACAGGGAGGGAAAGTTAGTTGCAGTGGTAAGCGCAAAGAAAATGAGAGTTAGGATTTAGAAAAATGGAGGAGAAATAGGGAAGGATGAAGTGAAGCAACTGTTAAGATGATGAGAGCAGGTAAGGCACCTGGGTTGGATGGATGCCATGCAGAATGTCTGAAAAAAGGATACAGTTATGGTGGACTGGCTGGTGAGGTTATTTAATGTTTGTTAAGAGTGGGTAGAGTGCCGGAGGACTAGAGGAGTGCCTGTATATTTCCGCTTTACAAGGGAAAGGGGGACAAGTGTGAGTGTAGTAGTTTCAGAGGGATCAGCTTGTTGATTGTAGTTGTGAAGGCTTATGGAAGGGTCTTTATTGAGAGGATTAGGAGAGGAACAGAGGGAGTAATTGGTGAGGAACAGTGTGGTTTTAGGACAGGTAGAGGTTGTGTAGATCAGATTTTTGTGGTAAGACAGATATGTGAGAAAGCTATAGGAAAAGATAAGGATGTTTTTTGGGCTTTTATGGATCTGGAAAAGGCTTACGACAGGGTAGACAGAAAGGCATGTGGGAGGTACTGCAGATATATGGGATAGGAGGAAAGCTGTTAAGAACAGTCAAGAGTTTTTACGAGAGTAGTAGAGCTTCTGTTAGGATTAGAGAGTGAATGGTTTGAGTTAAAGGTGGGACTTCGTCAGGGATGTGTTATGTTGCCTTGGCTGTTCAATCTATACATGGATGGGGTGGTGCGAGAGGTAAATGCAATGGTAGTGGGTCAGGGGTTGGAGGTGGTTATGAAAATGGAGAAAAGTGGGAAATGAGCCAATTGTTGTCTGCTGACGACACTGCCCTTGTAGCAGGATCAGAGGAGGGATTGAGGAAGTTAGTGACAGAGTTTAAAAAGGTGTGTGAAAGAAGGAAGCTGAAGATAAATGTGAGCAAAAGTAAGGTGATGAGATGTACAAGGGGAGAGAGTGACAGCAGGCTGGAAGTGAGCATTAAGGGTGAGAGACTGGAAAAAGTGGATAGTTTTAGATACTTGGGTGCAAATGTGACAGGAAAAGGCGGAGTGAAGGTGGAGGTAGAATGTAGATTGAGAGAAGCGAGTAAATGCCTTGCTGGATTAAAAAGTGTAATGAGAAATAGACATCTGGGAATGGATGCTAAGAGGAGGTTATATGAAGGAGTGATTGTGCCAACAGCACTGTACGGGGCAGAAACATGGAACACAAGAGAGGAAGAGAGAAGGAGTTTGAATGTGTTTGAGATGAAATGTCTGAGAAGTATAATAGGGGTTACTAGGCTTGATAGAGTGAGAAATGAGGAGGTGAGAAGAACAGGGGTGGAAAGGGAGCTGGGAGATAGGGTTGATGAAAGAGTATTAGGATGGTTTGGACACATGGAAAGAATGAGTGAAGAAAGATTAGTAAAAGAGTTGTGGAAGGCAGAGGTGGAAGGAGTGAATATGAGGGGGCGTCCTAGGATGAGATGGATGGATGGGGTAAAAGGGGCATTACAAAAGAGTGGAATGTTTATTGAGGAAGGACGGGAGAGGACAGAAGATAGGGGGGAATGAAGAAGGGTTGTGTATGAATGATTCTGTGATGCATGAGGGGAAGTGGGTGAGGGATGGGGGTTGAGGAAGTATGTATGAGAAAAAAATTGACGCAGCCCGAAGGGATTTCTCCCCGTCTTCTCCTTTTCTGCATGAGGGGACGGAGAGGGGGGTCGCCGAATTTATGAAGCGGCCTTGCTGTGGATGTGCTGTGTCTTGCCACACTGTTTTGATCCAGGGCAGTGGACAGGATCCAGGGATGACCCGTCATCCAGGAGGTGCCAAGATAAGAGGGAGTGAGGAGGGTGGAGGGGAGGGGAATATGTAGGGAATGGAATGGGTGGGAGTGGTTTTTATGCCTTTTTATTTTTGGCTACCCCCCGTGTAAGGGGGGAAAAGTCTTTGGTATATGTAAGTATGTATGTACTTGTTCTCGCGGAACCCTTAGGGACTTTTTGCGGAACCTTAGGGTTCCGGGGAACCTTGGTTGAGAAACGCTGGTATAGACCTTCGACAGTCAGTATTACATCAGACCTGTACTTAGCAAAGCACTTGGTCAGGTAGCGTTTAGGCATTGAGGTCTCTATCGACATTAGAATGTCCTGTCTGAGAGTGAAAAAAAAATCATAAATCTCATGACATGAATGAAATTAAAAATACAAAGTATACTTAGATTCCCAACCGGCATCCGTGAATTTTACTTATTCTGGATGTCCTAGCATATAAGGCAAAGGTTGGTCTCAAGCGCCTCTTATAGGAAACTTTGCGTCTCAAGGCACATTTTTTTTTTTATTCAAATCCCAATATTTTGGTTTCAGTGATCAGGAAAAAAATTAAGGCAACGTGGACAAAAAGCTGTATTGATTTTTCATTATACTCTTTTTTAACTCCTTTAAGCTAAATGAAATAGTTTATCGTTAGCAAGAGTAAAGTCATGAAATTCACATCAAGACTTAAATAATCAAAATATGTATTTTTTTTCCCTTTCCATGATTTTTCTCTTTTCATGTTTTTTTTTTTTTTTTTTTTTTTGTACCATTGAAGAATCGATACTTTCTAGGCCCAACTCGGGTGCGACACCATCCGTAAGGATAGAACCGCTGGTGAAATGGAGTCCAAAAGAACAATCTCCCCTCAGAGTCTGAAGATTGAGTGTCTTTTGATTTAGTATCATTGTGTTGATCTGATTATCATGAAGTTACGTTTTGTTTTGTTTTTCTTTTGAGTTTTTTCTTTTATTAGTTTGTAATATCTACCTTCAGAGGCTTTGTGTATTATTTCATTTATTCATTTATTCATTTTACTTTATTTATTTATTTACTTATTCATTCTATTTTATTTTATTTTATTTATTTATTTATTTGTTTATTTATTTATTTTATATAATAATCTTCAACTAAAGCCTGGATACAATGCACCTTGATTTTAATCTTTCGTTGTTGTTTTTTTGTTGCTGTTTTTTTTGTCAATTATTATGTAAATCAGGCGCTGTGGATTATTTCTCATCGTCATCCTACTAAAGATTCCTCCATTATATTACCGATAAACAAAATTTCGGTTTTTTTTTTTTTATTCACAGAAGCGTGCGTAAACTGTCTTTTTTATTTTTCAGTCTGTAATATCCGCCTAAAGCAAGCAGACACTGCACCTTATATCCTATCAGCTTAGTTCCAAAAGACTCTCCCCATTTTAATACAACCATCCTTTTTTTTTTAAGAAGAGCGTGAATCTAATGTTCTATCTCCTTTTTTTTTATGAAAAATAGAGCCTGTTCACTTTTCATTTTTTTTTTCTTTCTTCCTTTCTTGCAGGAGCGTGGACCTTATGTCCTATCACCTCCATGCAAAAAAAAGTTGAGCCTTTTCATTTCATCGTCACCAAACTAATTTCATTATTTTTTCTTCTTGCAGGAGCATGGACCTTACGTCCTACCACCTACATCCGAAAAAAATTCTCCTTTTCATTTCATCGTCACCAAACTAATTTCATTATTTTTTTTCCCTTGTAGGAGCGTGCGGAAACCCGGACGCCAAGCGTCTCTACGACGATCTACTCTCGAACTACAACAAACTCGTACGCCCGGTCATCAACGTCAGCGACCCACTCCAAGTTGAGATTAAACTCAAACTGTCTCAGCTCATCGATGTGGTAAGTGGGCTTCTGAAGCTTCTCTCTCATCCATCACACTTCCCTTCTTCCCCCCCCCCCAGAACCTCCCCCTCCCCCACCTTACACACTCTCTCGAAGTCCTAAACTCCTTCTTTGGTGCCCTCAAGTTTGAATCTGAGGACTCAAACGACTTCGGGTCAACGATAACGTTTTTAACGGTCTTCGGAAGTGCTCTTGGTAGATTCTCTACAATTCAATTTATTTTCTCTTTTCCAACTCATCTGCTATCTCCCTCCTCCTCCTCCATGCCCCTCACCTCTTCCTCCTCTAATTATGACTTTTCTTATTCTTTCTCTCTGCTTTTCCATTTCTCCTCCTACTCCTCCTTTTCTTCCTCCTCTTCCTCCTCCTTCTCCTCTTCATCTCACCCCGTCCCTACCTTGGACTCGATCGTCGCCTTCCACAGTCGTAACAAATGTCCTCTTGTTCATGTGGTCCTTGGAGAAAGGTTGTCCTTGGACCAATAAGGCCCCCTTCCCGCCCTCATTCGAGCACCACTTACCTCCTCCTCCTCTTCCTCCTCCTCCTCCTCCTCCTCCTCCTCCTCCTCCTCCTCCTCCTCCTCTTCCTCATCTTTCTCCTCGTCCTTCTCCTACTATACTTCTCCTTCTCTTCTTCCTCCTATTCTTTTCCTCCTTCTCCTCCTCTTCCTCCTCCTCCTCTCCCTCCTCCTCCTCTTCTTTTTCCTCCTCCTCCTCTTCCTCCTATGCTTCTACTCCTTCTCCTCCTCCTCCTATCCTTCTCCATTCCATAAAGAAATACTAATATCATTAAGATGATGAGCTTTGATAAAGAAAAAGTTGCATGCATAATGCAAAAAGTATTAGATTGAGAATTATAATATATACATATATATATATATATATATATATATATATATATATATATACATATATATATATATATATATATATATATATATATATATATTAGTTATTACCACCTTTGTCAAAGATTCTTATCGTCTTGTAGGTCTTGACATCATTTAAAGAAAACATTACCATATCTAACATGACATATCCTTTCCGCCTCATTTCATCATTAATTCCGTTTCCCAGGAGAACAAGCTCTCAGTCGTTGTCTTTTGTCTCGTCTTATTTTTTTCTGAGCTGCAATTTCATATGCTTCTTGCGGGGCTCCCCAAAGCTCACGAGACTTAATGCGGCTTTCAGAAACCCGCAGACAAACACAAGCCTCTTCTACGGTTGCATCAAGAATTCTCTCGTCAAGAGAGCATAGCCTAAAGCGGCTTTCAAAGCTCCTTCTGCCGATTCCTAGAACTGACTACAGATTAGGAAATCATGTATTTATATATGTGGATGGGATTGCTTCCACCTGAGAGTTGAGGAACGGGAAATCTCCCTTTTCCTGTGAAACAGCCCAAGTGAGCAGAGATCACACATGTCCAAACCAAACCATCACATTTCAATTTTCAAAATAATTGGAAAGATAATTATCAACACAATACCTTTAGGGTGAAGAGTAAATTTTCGTTAGATTGTTCATTGTAAAATAGAATGACATTCTTATTTGTATAAGGAATTTTCTATCAAAATATACAGTAGCTGGCACTGGCTGCTCTAGTTGAACAATTAATTGTATAATTTTCTATTGTGCGTATAACTCTATCACCGTTTTCTATTGTGCACATGAACTCAACTGTGAACCAAGCGGTTACGTTTGGTGCAAGGACCGTTGCCAACTACTACGGGGCTGTGGGTTTTCAATCAGTGAATCTCCAAGCAACAATTATCATTATCGTAATCATATTCAATGACAACAATAAAGTATTTTATACGCAGTAGATAGCATTTTACGTTAACACTATTTAGCATAGAATAAATAAAATGACGGGATTATGGTTTTCAATGGATTTTAAAATACTATTGTCAATGATAAAACTAAATAGAATATATAATTTTCAGTAAATAATGATGATAATAGGTCTTTTAAATCTGGGTTTGGTTTCCAAGCTAGATCGAATTCTTTGTTCTTTGCAAGAATGAAATAAACTAAGTCACTACGTCGCCTGGTCTAAGGAGAGATGTGACGTAGGCACCAAATTCTGTTTACTATTAACATCATCGGCGTCCTATTGTATCGTTCCCATCAGCCTCGTATCCAATCACAACACAAATCCACATTCTTCAATTCGGTGGCGTAATCTATGAATTCAATTCTAGAAATGAGTCCCTAATCTCTAGTGGATTCTAGATCTATCCAGCCTCCTTTCAGGTCAGTGTCTAACACCCTAAGACATAAAAAAAGAAGAAGAAATCGGATGTTT
Organism: Oratosquilla oratoria; assembly: GCF_046742065.1. Taxonomy (NCBI): domain Eukaryota; kingdom Metazoa; phylum Arthropoda; class Malacostraca; order Stomatopoda; family Squillidae; genus Oratosquilla; species Oratosquilla oratoria. The sequence continues at coordinate 83,614,571 of NC_134781.1, forward strand.
ATAGCCAGAATAGAATATCTAAATTGCTTCACCGTTTTGAAGGAGTCTTTGTCCCAAGACGAAGAGACGGTCAAATGATTTCAGTACGCGTCCACGGATCCAACAGCCCAGGGATCAAGTCTTTCGAGCGAACAGCAATTACGTGGTCTAATTGGTTTGTGGTTGATTGCATACAATGGGAGGGGGGGGGACTCTTCCCCGCAGAATTCATCACCACACACAAAAAAAATCGAATAAGGACAGTATCCGAAACCATTTGCGAGGAGCTAAGATGAGAGGGGAACAATGAGAAGTGAATAGAGTGGAATGGGCGGATGTGGGTACTCGTCTTGGCTGCCTACCTCCCTTATTAGGGAAAAGAACCAATTGGTGTGTAAATGAATATATACATATATATATATACATATATATATACATATACATATATATGTAATATATATATATATATATATATATATATGTTGTGTACGTTAAAGACAGATGGAACATCTTTTTTTTTTTTTTTTTTTAGAAGCTCTTCCATACGATTCGAACCCTGACCCGTGCGTCTTGGCCTCGTGATTATCGACGCACGGGTCAGGGTTCGAATTCCATAGCAGAGCTTCTAAATATATATATATATACACATATAATATGGGATTAATAAGCTTTCTTACTGGGATTCGAACCCTCGCCTAAGCGGCTTCCCTGTTATTGAATATTCGTCGTGGCATGACTTTACGGCCTTCGCCTCATAATAAGCAAATCGCTCAGGCGAAGGTTCGAATCCCAGTAGGAGATTTTATCATATATATATATATATATATATATATATATATATATATATATATATATATATATATATATATATATATATATATATATATGATCATGAAAAACCCACAGTCGGAAGAGGGCTATAGCTATTAGCCGAAATATAGAAGTTACACATTCTTCTAAAGTTTACTTTTCATTCCGACGGTGGGTTCTTCGTGATCATTAATTACATATGTGCCACAACATTTTGTCAAAGCGATACATATATATATATATATATATATATATATATATATATATATATATATATATATACACTTCCCCTGTGACCTTCTTCCCCAATTCCTCAAACCCTTGCTTGGCCTGAAGCCCTTCTGTGCTATAACCCTCTTGAGGCGGCACTACTTCCCCCTATTGTCCTCCAGTTCCCCTTCTTCATCCATATGCATCCTGGTCCCGATTCTCCCCCAACTCTCTCTTCAAACCCGGAACCGATCCCCAAAACCCCGGACCATCTTTCCGCCATGACCTTTTCGTCTTCAAAAACTTTAATTTGTTTTTTTCCATCCACAAACTCTCCTGAGGGTCGCCCACTCTAGGCCTCCTCCTCCTCCTCCTCCTCCTCCTCCTCCTCCTCCTCCTCCTCCTCTTCCTGCTCTTCCTCCTCCTCCTCCTCCTCCTCCTCGTCCTCTTCCTCCTCCTCCTCCTCCTCCTCCTCCTCCCCCTCCTCCTCCTCCTCGTCCTCTTCCTCCTCCTCCTCGTCCTCCTCCCCCTCCTCCTCCTCTTCCTCCTCCTCTTCCTACTGCTCTTCGTACTATTCCTCTTGTCTCTCTCTTTCTGGTCCTTCTATGCCATCTATCATCTGCATTTCTCTCTCTCACTCTCTCTCTCTCTCTCTCTGTCTATCCATCTATGTACCTATCTATCTATCTATCTATCTATCTATCTCTGTTTCTCTCTCTGCTTCTCTCTCTGCCTCGCTCTCCCTGCCCCTCTCTCTCTCTCTCTCTCTCTCTCTCTCTCTCTCTCTCTCTCTCTCTCTCTCTCTCTCTCTCTCTCTCTCTCTCTCTCTCTCTCTCTCTCTCTTTCTCATCCACTCTCACTCTCACTCTCTCACTCAAATTCAATATCTCCCTCCTTTTTTTCATTCACTTGGGTGCAAGATTTTCTGTTCCATTTCCTTAATCTTTTCCTCTTTTTACTCTCTCAACCGCCATCCACTATATAAGGTCGATTTTTTTTTCTTTTTTCTTTTTGAGTCCCATGCGCCGAAGGTGTCTGCCTACCAGTAGCCTCATCCACTATATAAGGTCGATTTTTTTTTCTTTTTTCTTTTTGAGTCCCATGCACCGAAGGTGTCTGTGCCTTCCAGTAGAAGCCTCATCCACTATATAAGGTCGTTTTTTTTTTTTTTTTTTTTTTTTTTTTTTTTTTTTTTTTTTTTTTTGAGTTCCATGCGCCGAATGTGTCTGTGCCTTCCAGTACAAGCCTCATCTCCTTTGATCTCTTCTTTGATTCCTTTCTCTCTTACTTGTTTTTTTCTTCCTTTCTTCCTAACTTCATTCCTTTCTATTTTTCTTTTCTTCCTTCCTAGATTGCCTCTTCCCAAATTTCCTTCATTTCTTTCTTACTTCTACTTTCCTTCCTTTTTTCTTCCTCCCTTCCTTCCTTAAATCTTTCCTTTCTTCCCTCCTTCCTTCCTTCCTTCCTTCCTTCCTTCCTTCCTTTCCTCCTTCCTTCTGCCATCCTTACTCCTACCGTCCCTCCTTCCTTCCCTCCTTCCTTCTGCCTTCCTTCGTGTCTTCCTTCCTTCTTCCTTCCTTCCCTTCCTCCTTCCTTCCTTCCCTCCATTATCTTTACTCTCTTCCCTCTTGCTCCTCGATTTGTTGCACGGGCCTCCTCCATAACTTTTGTCCTCCACTTCCTAAACTACATCTAATACCTCTCCTGCATCCACCTCTATCTCCACTTCCACCTCCATCTCCACTTCCACCTCCATCTCCACTTCCACCTCCGTCTCCACTTCCACCTCCATCTCCACTTCCACCTCCATCTCCACTTCCATCTCCACTTCCATCTCCACTTCCACCTCCACTTCCATCTCCACTTCCATCTCCACTTCCACCTCCATCTCCACTTCCACCTCCATCTCCACTTCCACCTCCATCTCCACTTCCACCTCCATCTCCACTTCCACCTCCATCTCCACTTCCACCTCCATCTCCACTTCCACCTCCATCTCCACTTCCACCTCCATCTCCACTTCCACCTCCATCTCCACTTCCACCTCCTCTTTCTCCTCCTCCTCCTAGGTCTTCTTCAATTATTTCATCCACATCCTTTTCCTTAATACTCTCTCTCTCTCTCTCTCTCTCTCTCTCTCTCTCTCTCTCTCTCTCTCTCTCTCTCTCTCTCTATCTCTCTCTCTCTCCTCTCTCTCTCTCTCTCTCTCTCTCTCTCTCTCTCTCTCTCTCTCTCTCTCTCTCTCTCTCTCTCTCTCTCTCTCTCTCTCTCTCTCTCTCTCTCTCTCTCTCTCTATTTTCTTTTCTTTCATCTTTTTACTTGATCATTTACTTATCTTGTTTTTCTCTTTGTGTTTGCACTCTTCTCTTTTCATCTTTTTTCATTTTGTTTATTTTTTCTTTGTTTTTCTCTATCTACCTTTCCTTCATATTTTTCTTCATTTTACTCATTTTCATTTTCTTTCTTCTCCCTTATACTGTATGTACACCACACCTTGATCCTCTTGATCGTCATCTCCATCCTCATCTTTGTGCTCACTCCCGTCGTCTTTCTCATCCTCATCCTCATCCACATGTTCATCCTTATCCTCATCTTTATCCTCATCCTTATCCTCATCCTCATCCTTATCCACATTTTCATCCTTATACACTTTTTCACCCTTATCCTCATCTTCATCCTCATCCTTATTCTCATCCTCATCTTCATTCTCACCCTTACCCTCATCCTCATTCTCATCCACATTTTCAACCTTATCCTCATCTTCATTCTCAACCTTATCCTCATCCTCATCTTCATTCTCATCTTTATCCTCATCCTCATCCACATTTTCATCCTTATCCTCATCTTTTTCTCATCTTCATCCACATTTTCATCCTTATCCTTGTTCTCATCTTCTCATCCTCATCTTATCCTCATCCTTATCCTCATCCTCATCACCCACAACATTCATAATCATCCTCATCCTCACCCTCATTCTCATCCTCATCCTCATTCTCATCCTCATCCTTACCCTCATCCTTACCCTCATCCTCTCCTTCATTCTCATCCTCATTCTCATCCTCATCCTTACCCTCATCCTCCTCATCCTCCTCATCATCCACAACTTTCATCCCCATCCTCATCCTCATCCTTACCCTCATCCTCCTCATCCTCCTCATCCTCACCCTCATTCTCATCCTCATCCTCATTCTCATCCTCATCCTTACCCTCATCCTCCTCATCCTCCTCATCATCCACAACTTTCATCCTCATCCTCATTCTCATCCTTACCCTCTTCCTCCTCATCCTCCTCCACAGCTTTCATTATTATCATCATCCTCATCCTCATCCTCATCCTCATCCCCATTCTCATCCTCAGCCCTCATCCACCTCTCGTGACAATCGAGATGCCGCCTGCCCTTCCCCATCCGACGTCTTTTCGTGTTCCATCACCTCCCATTTCTTCCGCCATTGCCGCCTAGGAACCGCCCCAGCACTCTATATCTCTCCTTTCTATCTTCTCTCTCTCTCGCTCTCTCTTTCTCTATGTGTGTAGATGCATATATATGTATATATATATATATATATATATGTATATATATATATATACATACATATACATACATATGTGTATACATATGTATATATATATATATATATATATATATATATACATATATATATATGTATATATATATATATATATATATATATCTTTACCTCTATCTCTATTTCTATCTCTATTTCTATTTCTCGCTCTCTCTGTATCTATCTATCTACTATCTATTTATCTATCTCTATTTCTCTATATCTCTATCGGTCCCGTCTCTCTCTCTCTCTCTCTCTCTCTCTCTCTCTCTCTCTCTCTCTCTCTCTCTCTCTCTCTCTCTCTCTCTCTCTCTCTCTCTTTCTTTCTTTCTTTCTTTAGGTTTATGTCTTTTCGGGATAGAAACCATTTCGCTCTTTGAGGTCCCCGAAGAACGCTTCCGACTGCAATCCCCGAAGTATTTTTTCGTGATGAACCACTTCTCTTCTCTCCTTATGTCTCCCTCCCCCCTCCCGCCCCTCCAAGTACCAACGGGTCCCGACACCCAGCGCTTCCGGAGTGTCTTCCTCCTCCTCCTCCTCCTCCACCTCCTCCTCCTCCTCCTCCTCCTCCTCCTCCTCCTCCTTCTCCTCCTCCTCCTCCTCCTCCTTCTCCTCCTCCTCCTCCTCCTCCTCCTCCTCCTCTTCTTCTTCTTCTTCTTCTTCAAAACTGGTGTTTATTCATTCTTATCCTGTTTAGCCAGTAATCTTCCTTATTCCTTCTTCCTTCTTCCGCCTTCCTTCTTCCGCCTTCCTTCTTCCGCCTTCCTTCTTTCTTCTTCCGCCTTCCTTCCTCCTTCTTCCCTCTTCCTTCTTCCCTCTTCCCTCCCTCTTCCTTCTCCGTTCTTCCTTTTCCCTTCTTTCATCTTCCTTCTTCCTTCTTCTCTCTTTCCTCTTTCCTCTTCCCTCTTCCCTCTTCCCTTTTCCTTCTTCCCTTGTTCTTCTTCCGCCTTCCTTCTTCGACCTTCCTTCTTCCGCCTTCCTTCTTCCGCCTTCCTTCTTCCGCCTTCCTTCTTCCGCCTTCCTTC
>NC_134781.1:83635161-83645161 GCF_046742065.1 Oratosquilla oratoria
CTTCTTCTTCTTCTTCTTCTTCTTCTTCTTCTTTTCTTCTTCTTCTTCTTCTTCTTCTTCTTCTTCTTCTTCTTCTTCTTCTTCTTCTTCTTCTTCTTCTTCTTCTTCTTCTTCTTCTTCTTCTTCTTCTTCTTCTTCTTCTTCTTCTTCTTCTTCTTCTTCTTCTTCGCGTTCTTCGCGTTCTTCGCGTTCTTCGCGTTCTTCTTCTTCGCGTTCTTCGCGTTCTTCTTCTTCGCGTTCTTCGCGTTCTTCTTCTTCTTCGCGTTCTTCTTCTTCGCGTTCTTCTTCTTCTTCTTCTTCTTCTTCGCGTTCTTCTTCTTCTTCGCGTTCTTCGCGTTCTTCTTCTTCTTCTTCTTCTTCGCGTTCTTCTTCTTCTTCTTCTTCTTCTTCTTCTTCTTCTTCTTCTTCTTCTTCTTCTTCTTCTTCTTCTTCTTCTTCTTCTTCTTCTTCTTCTTCTTCTTCTTCTTCTTCTTCTTCTTCTTCTTCTTCTTCTTCTTCTTCTTTGCGTTCTTCTTCTTCTTCTTCTTCTTCTTCTTTGCGTTCTTCTTCTTCTTCTTCTTCTTTGCGTTCTTCTTCTTCTTCTTCTTCTTTGCGTTCTTCTTCTTCTTCTTCTTCTTTGCGTTCTTCTTCTTCTTCTTCTTTGCGTTCTTCTTCTTCTTTGCGTTCTTCTTCTTCTTCTTCTTCTTCTTCACGTTCTTCTTCTTCGCGTTCTTCTTCTTCTTCTTCGCGTTCTTCTTCTTCTTCGCGTTCTTCTTCTTCTTCTTCGCGTTCTTCGCGTTCTTCGCGTTCTTCTTCTTCTTCGCGTTCTTCGCGTTCTTCTTCTTCTTCGCGTTCTTCTTCTTCTTCGCGTTCTTCTTCTTCTTCGCGTTCTTCTTCTTCTTCTTCTTCGCGATCTTCTTCTTCTTCTTCTTCTTCGCGTTCTTCTTCTTCTTCTTCTTTATAAAGACTCAAAGTTCTCACCCAGCTCAGAGGGAATATAATTCTTTCAAATCGAGAGGAATTCTCACAGGTTGATTAAAATCACCTGACGTCACACGAAATTAAAAAGAACAGGATCCCATGGGACGGAAGGGGTCAAAGAAGTGCTTAACCCAGTATTATCACATCACTCGATTACAATCGTGGTTAAGAATGTCAGGAAGGAAGGAAAGGTCATTTCGTCTTTAGACGAATTGGTCTAGAATTCTTCCCCTGAGAAAGGAAGGAATTCATATGGGCATTAATGGTCAATATTTTTCGTTTATTCTTATTGTTTGTTGCTCTATGGGAATCGAAGAGAGAGGCGGGACTCGAACCCGCGGCGAGGAGGTGGATGAAGGTTACGCCTCCAGAGAAGTTTAAATAAATGAATAAATAGATAAATAAATAAATAAATAAATAAATGAATAAATAAAAAGAAAACCCTTTGGCAGTAGTCTTTGATTGCACCAAGTTTGTCATATGCGTACTGAACATCTTTATGTTGAGATTCTTTAGAAATTTTGTTTTTGTTGTCTTCAGACGATTTTATTCAGCTTAGGAATTCCCTATAGACTATACCCATTTACTCCTTCCATTATTATTATTATTATTTTATTTTATTATTATTATTTTTTTTTTTTTGCTACGACCGCCATCTTTTCTGCTTCACCCTCCCGTCAGCGGAGACGGTCATAATATCAACTGTGTAAAGATCCAAAACATTCTTTTGGGGTCAACAGACTTGGGATGGAATGATTCGGTCGGCAATGAAGTTGTCACGGTTTTACGAGGCGGCAGGAGAGGCGGCATCGTCTTCAGTATCGACCAAAAAGACAAAGAAGGAGGTCTACACCATGCCGAGACCCGGAAGTGTGTTGGTGGTGGGGGTGGGGTGAGGGGAGGGGGAGATGGAGTCTGGGGCAGAGTGATGGGACGATTCCGGCCTGGAATGTGTGGTTCCAGCATTCCATGACTGATGTCATCACACTCCGGGACTTTGAGTTCTGTGCCAAAGGTTCCTGGTACATGTTTTCCAGGAGTCTTTGAATTCTGGAAAGTGAAATGCCAAAGATCCCTGGTACATATTTTCCAGATGTCTTTGAATTCTGGCGAGTGAGATGCCAAATCTTCCTGGTACATATTTTCCAGATGTCTTTGAATTCTGGCAATTGAAGTGTTAAATGTCCGTGGTGCATATTTTCCAGATGTCTTTTAATTCTGACAAGTGAGTTCTCAAAGCTTCCTGGTATATATTTTCCAGATGTCTTTGAATTCTGGGAAGTGAGATGCCAAAGCTTCCTGGTACATATTTTCCAGATGTCTTTGAATTCTGGTAAGTGAAGTGCTAAAGGTCCCTGGTACATATTTTCCAGATGTCTTTTAATTCTGACAAGCGAGTTCTCAAAGCTTTCTGGTACATATTTTCCAGATGTCTTTGAATTCTGGCAAGTGAAGTGCTAAAGGTCCCTGGTACATATTTTCCAGATGTCTTTTAATTCTGGCAAGTGAGTTCTCAAAGCTTTCTGGTACATATTTTCCAGATGGCTTTGAATTCTGGCAAGTGAGTTCTCAAAGCTTTCTGGTACATATTTTCCAGATGCCTTTTAATTCTGGCAAGTGAGTTCTCAAAGCTTCCTGGTACATATTTTCCAGATGGCTTTGAATTCTGGCAAGTGAGTTCTCAAAGCTTCCTGGTACATATTTTCCAAGTGTATTTGAATTCTAGGAAGGGAGGTGCCAAAGCTTCCTGGTATATATTTTCCAGGTGTCTTTGAATTCTAGTAATTGAGGTATCATTTTCAAAGAAGGTTTAGGAGGAATAGACAGTATATGTACCAGATGTTTGCATTAAACAAGACCAATATAAAGTTCAGGAAGAGAAGAACAATGTAAAGTATAGTTTCTATGTGTCTGGATAAAGCGCTTAAGTTCTGTACTTCCGAGTACATACTTTCCAGCCGCATTTGAATTCTAGTAAGTGAAGTTTCATTTTCAAAAAATGGTTTAGGAGGGATAGACAACATGTGTACCAGCTATTCACATTATACCAGACTAGTATAAAGTTTAGGAAGAGAAAAAAAGTACAGTGTTTATGCACAATATGTGGACCAGTTATTCACATTATACCAGACCAGTATAAGATTTAGGGAGAGAAAAAGAAGTACAGTGTTTATCCACAATATGTGGACCAGCTCTTCACATTATACCAGACCAGTATAAAGTTTAGGAAGAGAAAAAAGTACAGTGTTTATTCATCTAGGCAAAACGTATGATAAATAATATGTAGACCAGCTATTCACATTATACCAGACTAGTATAAAGTTTAGGAAGAGAAAAAAGTACAGTGTTTATGCCTCTAGGTAAAACGTATGATAATTGGGATACAGAAATGCATAATGGAAAAGGCTGAATATATACTGGATTAGAGGAGAATCAGTAATAATGGAAGGCATGCATGACGTAAGCATCGTGTGTGTATAGAAGTATAGAAATGACAGACTTAGGTGGTTGAGATGGAGATGTATGAGATCGCCATGGCCTACTGTACAAACATGTTTATGAACGAAATCATGAAAATTATATAGACAGATACGAGGTAAAACACAGAAGAGTAGATGCATGTAGAAGTAGATAGAGTTTGTGCAATATCTTATATGAATTATATATTGATAAATGACAGTGGAGAAGCACTCAAAAAGTATCAGAAGTTTTACAGCTTGTGGTAAAAAAAGATACGTGAAATGTAGATAAAAGTAAGATCATCAATATGGGAACACGGGAAGATATATATATCATATCTAAAGTTGTAAGTTTTCATACAGTGAGTATAACAACATAGGCAAGTGAAATTTTTTATTCAGGAAGTAATAGGAATATTGACATATGCGACAAACAAAAATAGAAATAGAGGTAAAATAAATATGGTTATTTCTATACAAGTAGGAGAATGTTGTGAACCCGGTGTTTCTGTGTGACAGCGAGACATGGTCTTCAGTCTTTGTGTGTTGTCTTTGTGTGTGTGTGTGTGTGTGTGTGTGTGTGTGTGTGTGTGTGTGTGTGTGTGTGTGTGTGTGTGTGTGTGTGTGTGTGTGTGTGTGTGTGTGTATATGTGTGTGTGTGTGTGAGAGAGAGAGAGAGAGAGATTCAAAATAACCTTGAATTTCGTGCTAGACTGATGATCGACAATTATTACACCCGTGGAGGAAATATCCATAGTTCATGCATGTGTGTATATGTCTGTGTGCGTGTGCGTGTGTGAGTGCGTGTGTGTTTGCAAACGTTTTAGTGTGGTTCTGTGCGTCTTTCTTCATGAAAGCCATTGTATGTTTTTAATCAACATTACACATCAACCCGAGCATATTCAGAATCACGAGTGTGCTCATGTCCACTCGAGGACTCTAAGAGTGAGAAAAGTGAGAATTCATTTCATATTTGCCCCATTATGCTGCTGTCACTGACGCCGAGAACAAGTGCCATTTATGGCACAAGAAGAAATGACGAAAGAAAGAAAATTTACGAACAGAGACCCTTCACGGAAGAAAATAAAGATCTCCTGAAGTCAATTGTTTGCTTGAGCACTCCAGCATGAAGGACAATGGAGGAACGATGTCGAAAGAATTTGCAAACTAAGTGGAGGATTTTTTTTTTCACTCGAACGCCGAAAAAAGAAGGCAAATTTGATAGCTAAGAACTAGAATTTCTGAAGCTCGATATGACGAGTTGACGACCGCCCTCCCCCCCCAAAAAAAAATCTTTCATCTGTTTCCTAGTTTCACATTTCTGTGGTACATACATACATACATACATACATACATACATACATACATACATACATACATACATACATACATACATACATACATACATACATACATATATACACACATACATACATACACACATACATACATAAATTCATACATACATACATACATATATACATGCAAACATACATATATACATGCACACATACATACATATATACATGCACACACATGCACACATCCATACATACACACATACATACATACTTACATACATACATACATACACACATGCATACATGCATACATACACACACATACATACACACATACATACACGCATATATACATACATACATACATACATACATACATACATACATACATACATACATACATACATACATACATACATATATACATACATACATATATCAACAGCTTTTTTCCCTTTACAAGGGAGGTAGCCAAAATCAAAGGCATAAATCCACTCCCACCTATTTCATCCCCACATACTCCACTCCCATTCACCCTCCTCCCTCCTTCCCTCTTTTCTTGGCTCCTCCTGGATAACGGGTCATCCCTGCATCTCCCCCACTACCCTCGGTCAGAAGCAATGCAGCAAGGCACAGTGTATCCACAGCAAGGCCGCTTCATTTAATCGGCGACCACCCTTCCTCTCTGTCCCTTCATACAGAAAAATAAAGGAAGGGCTCAGTCAAAATATCATCCATACATACTCCCTCACCCCCCCACTCCCACCTACTCCGTTCCATACACCACAACATCATCCATACACAACCATTCTCCACACACTCCTATCTTCTGTGTGATACAGTTGCTAAATTCTTGTAAACTCCAAACTGGAGATCTATTCTTTCCGCCACTTCCTACGAGTAATAAAGATTACTTATAGACTTTATAGATGAACCAAAAACCAGGTAAACTAAACAAGTAGGTGACATTTTACCTTCTAATAGCAGAAAATACTACCATGAGAGTACCGCAGTGGTAGGGTGACGCATGTCGTAATGTTTTATTATCCCCCCTGATGGAGATCGATGTTTTTCTGCCTTATCGACAAAGAGGACTGAGGTATTGGCTTACGTCATCGAACTCAATACGTAGGTATGTTTTTTTCGAAAAAAGAATTATTATTATCATATACATGTATATATAATGTATATACATATATATACATATATATATATATATATATATATATATATATATATATAACATATATAATATATTAAGGGTATAAATGGGGAGGAGGTCTTCTCTCAAACATGTTTCATTAAAAGTGCTAGATAATTCAGCATATTGTATTTTCTCCTTATTACGCAAGTCTATCTTGCGTAATAAGGAGAATATCCTAAAGAAAATACATGCTGAACATATATATACATATATATATATACATATACATATATATATACATTATATATATATGCATATATATAATATATATATATGATATACATATATATATATATATATATATATATATATATATACATATATATACCTGTTTGGATTTGTGGGGTTGTGTGTCGTAAGTATGGTGGTCTCGTTTTCTCTGCTTAACACCTTCACTCTCTTTTAGAGTTTACCTCATTTAAATAAAGTCACTCTGCACCAAATAGAATAATTTACATAAATTATGATGCGAAACAGAAAGGTTAATGAACATAAATTTCAGTTGTGTTTGCAGGGGAAAGGGATGTTTACCTTCAGCTGAATAAAATCGCCTGACGGCGGTTAATTTAAACTACAAAAGTCGTAAAATGAACACATGTTAATCGAGAGAGTATTAAATCATGTTCATCCGACCTAGATATGGACCAAAAGGTCTCCTGTCGGCAGGCTCCTCCTCCTCCTCCTCCTCCTCTGTAACTCTTTCCCAGAAGAGGGGGTTTTCCCTACAGCTGAATAAAATCACTTGGCGGCAGTTGGAATAAGGACTACAGCCTCACAGTGCAATGCAGTGGGAGAGAACGAGAAGAGAAATAGTGTTTTGTTCTTCGGCTGTCCTCAGTTCGAGTAAAGAATCCCCGACTTCGTGTTGGTGGTCTCTTCGTTTTTATTTATTGAGCGGCCCTCCACAGTCATTTCATTTTATTCATTACTTTTTCCCTCTCTTTCGTCCTTTTTTCCAGTTCTTTAAAATATCTGAATAATGACCAAAATGTTTCTGCATCTGACTGGACAGCGAAGGTTCGCGAGAAGGTCATGACCCCCAAAAAAAAAAAAAAAAAAAAGTGTTTTCTTATCATTGGGGGCCAATCTGAACGGCTGCTCTCTCAACAACGTAGAAAGAAATTGGCTTCTGTGTACAGAGGCTATGTGTGCGCGCGCGGGCGTGCGTGTGTGTGTGTGTGTGTGTGTGTGTGTGTGTGTGTGTGTGTGTGTGTGTGTGTGTGTGTGTGTGTGTGTGTGTGTGTGTGTGTGTGTGTGTGTGTGTGTGTGTGTGTGTGTGTGTGTGTGTGTGTGTGTGTGTGTGTCCGTGTTCATACGAATCCAAACTACACCAACAAAAGAAGAGAAACTATCTCCTCATTGTCGACACCATCGTGACTGTTCACGTTAGTTCCTGTGAATTGAGGCTGTTCATAGAAGAGATCCTTGACTTGGACGAGCCAGAATGGGTTGCTGATTCAGCACCTCCTGAGGACTTGAGTCAGCAGAGGAGGAAGTTGGTCTTCTCGGGTGTCTTCGGGTTCTTGGACCGATGTCGGTTCGGTAATAGTCTGAAGAGGGGGACTCTTCGGGTGTAGAGTCTCCCAGGACTTCGACAAACGCAATTCCTCTGTTTGTCTTTCCTATCGTCATCGGCTCCGCCTCCTTCATTCCCTCTTTCGTTGTCTCTATACTTTTCTCTCCAATTTCCACAGTTTCCCTAATCTTCATTTTGTTTTTCTCTCCCCTACATTCTTTTTTCCTTCAGTTAACCGTCTTTTTTTTTTGGGGGGGGGGGAATGGGAGTGTATCATATTTGTTTCATTTTCCCTTTGCCTTCCTTGTTTTTCAGTTAGGGGCTTCCCCCTCTCCGTTCTCCCCTCCTCACCCTCCTCACCCCTTCTCACCCCTTCTCACCCCTCCTCACCCCCTCCTCACTCCTCCTCACCCCTCCTCACCCCCTCCTCACCCCTCCATACCCCTCCTCACCCCTTCTCACCCCCTCCTCACCCCTCCTCACCCCTCCTCACCCCTCCTCACCCCCTCCTCACCCCTCCTCACCCCTTCTCACCCCTCCTCACCCCCTCCTCACCCTCCTCATCCCCTCCTCACCCCTCCTCACCCCTCCTCACCCCTCCTCACCCCTCCTCACCCCTCCTCACCCCTCCTCACCCCTCCTCACCCCCTCCTCACCCCTCCTCACCCCTCCTCACCCCTCCTCACCCCTCCTAACCCCCTCCTCACCCCTCCTCACCCCTCCTCACCCCTCCTCACCCCTCCTCCTTCTCCCCAACCCCTTGTCATAACCCTTCATCAGGATCAAAACTTTTTATACATTTCTCCCTTATCCCAGGCCGTCCTTTTTTTCACGTGAATATAAAACCAGGTAACCATAAAGACCCGAAATCCTGTTAGAATTCTCTCAGCGTATGGTTCCTAACCTCACCTGAATAAAACAGTGTATCACTTAAAAAACAAAACAAAATCCCAACACAAATGTAACATAAGACTAAAGGTATCAGTGTCCCTTTCCTACCCCTAGCATCTCGTCTGATGTCTTCCCTGAGTCTTTTGTCCCTTAACATCCCCTCACTCCCCTCGTTCTTCCCCTCACTCCCCTCGTCCTTCCCCTCAGAAACCTCAACCGCGAGAGAGTGTCTCCTCCCTTGGCCGCCACTGGAAGCGTCGTTTGAGGCGTTTTCTGTGTTTACTACCTCAGTGAATTGACCTCTTCACCTTTGCTCCCTCTCTCCCCCCTCCCCCCCCACTCTCTCTCTCTCTCTCTCTCTCTCTCTCTCTCTCTCTCTCTCTCTCTCTCTCTCTCTCTCTCTCTCTCTCTCTCTCTCTCTCTCTCTCTCTCTCTCTCTCTCTCTCTCTCTCTCTCTCTATCTATCTCATCACTCTCATATCTCCTTTTCTCTCTCTCTATCTATCTACCTATCTATATCTATCTATTTATCTATATATCTATTTATCTTTCTATTTATCTATATATCTATCGATCTATCTATCTATCTATCTGTCTATCTGCTCATATCTATCTGTCTATCTATATCAATCTATTCATCTGTCTACATACCTGTCTGTCTGTATGTCTGTCTTCATGTCTATCTGTCTCTGTCTGTCTTTCTATATGTCTGTTTGTCTCTGCCTGTTTGTCTCTGTCTCTCTGTCTGTCTCTGTTTGCCTGTCTCTGTCTGTCTGTCTCTGTCTGTATGTCTGTCTGCCTCTGTCTCTCTGTCTGTCTGTCTGTCTGTCTGTCTGTCTGTCTCCCTGCCTGTCTGTCTGTCTGTCTGTCTGTCTGTCTGTCTGTCTGTCTGTCTGTCCATCTATCAATATGTATGTATGTATGATGTATGTATGCATGTACGTATCTATCTATCTATCTATCTATCTATCTATCTATCTATCTATCTATCTATCTATCTATCTATCTATCTATCTATCTATCTATCTATCTATCTATATCTACCTCACTAACTTTCTTTATATCTGCCAGTCTTTGCTGTTCTCCCACCCTGCCTAGCTCTCTCCTTCTCTCCCCATCTTCCACTCTCCCCCCTCCCACCTCCCTCCCACCTCCCATTTCTTGTCCTCTCCCTCCCTAACCTCCCTCCCCCTTCTCTGCATTCATTTCTCCTCTCAATTCTGCCTTCATAATCTTCACACTTCACTCTTCATAACACAATCTTTGTCCTCTTACCCCATCCTTCTTCCCTTCCTCCTCCTCTTCATCCTCTTCCTCCCTCCCCTACTTATCTCGGTCTTCTTCGTCTCTTCATCCTTATACTCCTCCTGTTCTTCCTCCTCCTCCTCCATATCCTCGTTCTCATCCTTCTTTCTAAAACTCCTTCCATGCCTCCTCTTCCTCCTCTTCCTCCTCTTCCTTATCATCACCACTATCATCACTACCATCATCCTACTCCTACTTCTCTTTCCTCTCCTCTTTTTTTTTTTTTTTACTTTGAAAATCTTTGTTTCAGCAGATACTTTTGACTGTTTTCCTTCAATATCACATCATCTACATATTATGTGATCAATTCTCCTTTTCCAGTCCTTCCCCATGCCTCACTCCCATATCTTGACCTCATCTATCT
>NC_134781.1:83652661-83665161 GCF_046742065.1 Oratosquilla oratoria
GTAATTTCTAGAACTCTATGAGGGCGAATTCACTTGGTTACCAAGAAGATGAATGAAATAGCCTGACAGTAACTAGAATAGAAAAGGAGTTCAGTGTGTTATCATCTTTGCTAGAGGACAACTAGTATTAACCGAGAGAGATTACTCGAAATATCAATCAAGATCAATTGGAGGTACTCAGATACCGTGTTAAGGTAAGAAGTTACTTTTGACTCATTGAAATCACCTGGCCTCAGGCTAATTTGACTCTAATAACCTGAATAACACCATCTGGAGTCTGAAATATTCGTCATTTTATGAATATTTATATAATTAAACATAAAGAGGAATAAGAAAATCGTACGGTTTCTGGGGACCAATATCACCCACTCACGTTGATCGTTAAAGAGAGAAAGAAAAGGCAACACACTGTAGCAGAGAAGCACGCGCACGCACACACACACACACACACACACACACACACACACACACACACACACACACACACACACACACACACACACACACACACACACACACACACACACACACACACACACACACACACACACACACACACAGAAATAGGAGACATGACCACAATGAGTTTTGCTCTTTTACTGTATACTACAATTAGGTAAATACATACACATACATATATACACACATACGCAGAAAGAGAGAGAGAGAGAGAGAGAGAGAGAGAGAGAGAGAGAGGGGAAGAGAGAGAGAGAGAGAGAGAGAGAGAGAGAGAGAGAGAGAGAGAGAGAGAGAGAGAGAGAGAGAGAGACTTCAGCTGAACTAGCTTTACAACCCATTGGCTTCCAGGGTATCCTATTAGCTGAATAGAATAGTCTTAATTTGCCTGGAATAAAAAAGTTCAGGGTGTTGTTCTCTCGCCTTACACTCTCTTTACATGTGCCGCAATGTCACCTCTTTATAGTTAGTTTAGTCTATGACACTAGCATTAGTGTCGCAGTATTGAAGCGGTAATTCTATGTTTTATGCAGTCAGTATTTTAGGGGCTTTAGTAACATCCCTACGGACCAGAAGCGCGCATCATTTGTATGCTCGGAGACTAATCTCCACAACAACAAAAAAGAAAAAAAAAATCTTTACATTCCCTTTGCTTTGCTACATAATATACCAAAATCTTTTTCCCCTTTACAAGGGAGGTTTTGCTGCTGATGATGATATAGTTTAACGTCACAAACTCCCTACCATCGGAAGGCTAGGACGGTGCCCCTCACAGAGGACTTTATAACGTGAAATTCAATTAACCATGCCCTTGGTTCAACTTCGCCGGTGGCAGGGTTTGAACCACCATCCCCTCGACCTTCGCCGCAAGTAACGACGTCCTAACCCCCTCAACCAGCGAGCTACCCTCCTTAAATCTTTCCTGTACCATGATTGTGAAGCAAATTTTTGACTGTCATATTATCCCTAAGGACGAAGTCGTTGGTTCTTACTGGAAAACATTCCTGGAATCCAGTATTTTTCCCTTCCCAGGAGAAGAAGGCACATTCCCCCAGTGGCTGAGTATCCCAACAGGCAAAAATGTTAACAAAGCCGGATTTCGAAAAAGAAGGAAATAGAGTTAAGGGCCGTGGATGAGACTAGGAATCAATGCCGTGGAGTATTTGTTTCTACCACATACGGGGTAAGAGGTACGCATGTGATTGAGGGAGGATGTTCCTCTCCCACGCCTATTCACTTCGCTTTCATGTTTAAGGACTGATTGCGTGGAAGAGGTTAACATGGACCTCCAGGTATTCTGTCCGAGCGCACGGCGCCTCGTGGTGTACGTTGTATTAGAAACTGATGTGAGATAAGGATTAAAACCTATATAAGATGTAAAGTAGACTAGGCAATGTAGAACAGAGGGAAGAAATGAAATAGGTGAGAGGGAAGATAGATCCAGGAAGTGGAGGGTGTGGGGAAGGGAGGGAGGGAAGGGAGGGAAGAAAGGGAGGGAAGGAAGGGAGAGAAGGAGGGAGGGATGGAAGGGAGGGAGAGAGGGAAGGGAGGGAAAGGAGGGAAGGGAGGGAGGGAGGGAAGGGAGGGGAGAGAAGGAGGGAGGGAGGGAAGGGAGGGAAGGGAGGGAAGGGAAGGAAGGGAGGGAGGGGAGAGAAGGAGGGAGGGAGGGAAGGAAGGGAAGAGAGAGAAGGGAGGGAAGGAAGGGAAGGGAGGGAAGGAAGGGAGGGAAGGGAAGGGAGGGAGGGAGGGAGGGACGAAGACTACCCACACACACACACACACACACACACACACACACACACACACGCACACAAACACAAACACAAACACAAACACAAACACAAACACAAACACAAACACAAACACACACAAACACAAACAAACACACACACACACACACACACACACACACACACACTCACCTTCCAGCCTCCGTTAATGAGGACCCCGTTGCCCCATGGAGAACTCCTTAGGTGCCACTCAGCGAATTCAGAAATGACCGCCTTTGACATGAACACGTCTTCGGCGGCGACATAGTGGTCTTTCTTCCCCCTTCGTCAGCGTGTGACCCCTTGTGACCTCTTTTCTTCTTCTTCTTCTTCTTCTTCTTCTTCTTCTTCTTCTTCTTCTTCTTCTTCTTCTCCTTCTCCTTCTTCTTCTTCTTCTTCTTCTTCTTCTTCTTCTTCTTCTTCTTCTTCTTCTTCTTCTTCTTCTTCTTCTTCTTCTTCTTCTTCTTCTTCTTCTTCTTCTTCTTTTTCCTCTTCCTCTTCCTATTCCTATTCTTCTTCACGACATCCTTTTCTGGTCCATAGTTTATATATTTGGCAACTGATATAATTCTTTTCAGTTCTTCTACCCAAAGATTTCTGTGCAAGATTAATCCCTTCTTGTACGGAGTTCTCTTATTACCTAAATAAAGTCGCTTGACAATAACTAGATTATGCAACGCTGGTACAAATGAATCAGTTTTGTTTTTCTAATGTACTTCGGCTTAATCTCGAAAAGCTCTTTTATGCACACACACACACACACACACACATATATATATATATATACATATATATATATATACACATACACACACACACACACACATATATATATATATATATATATATATATAATATACATATGCAAAGTACATCACTTGGAAAAAAGAAACTAACATAGCAGAGGGCTTTCGTAATATTACATCTTCAGTGCAAAAAATACTTTTTGCACTGGATGTAATATACGAAAGTGCTCTGCTTCATTAATTTCTTCTTTTTTTCCAATTTGTCTACTTTGCATAAGTGAACACACGTACCCGTGTTCTTATTATCATATATATATATATATATATATATATATATATATATATATATATATATATATATATATATGTACGAATAGAATCACCAGTGACGGTGATGTCGATCAAATAGTTCCGATTGTCGTCCCCGGATTCGAACCAGGTTCGTGAAATCACGACGCCATCGCCTTACCGACTGTGCTATCGACCCTATAAAGTTCTCACGACCCCAGTTCGAATCCGGGGACGACAGTCGGAATTATTATATATATACATACATATATATACATATATATATATGTGTGTGTGTGTGTGTGTGTGTGTGTGTGTGTGTGTGTGTGTGTGTGTGTGTGTGTGTGTGTGTGTGTGTGTGTGTGTGTGTGTGTGTGTGTGTATGCATGCGTGCGTGCATACATACTCATTCCAATTACCACCAGGTCATTCAATTCAGCCGAAGGAAGCTCCTGAATTCAAAGATTTAATTATATGTGTAAGTGGTTTCCCTGAAGCCTTTGGTATATTTTTAATGTCTTTTTTCCGCGTAAAATTACAGGAATTTCTCTCTTCAGTAGCCATGGTTTTGAACTAATTAATCTTATTTTATCTTATCATCATAATATTTTATTATTTTTATTTTCATTCTGCATTTCGTTTTCTTCTATTGATGTCTACACGGGCCCTGGGTATCTGATCTTTTCCTCGTTTTATATCTTCATCTGTCTTTCAATGTTGTTGCGTTTGCCTTTATAAATATATATATATATATATATATATATATATATATATATATATATATATTTCTTTTTCTCTTTTATTTTTCTCCGCGTAAAATTACAGGAATTTCACTCTTCACTAGACATCGTTTTAAACTAATTAATTTCTTCTTTTTTCTTCTTATTCTTTTTCTTTTCTTTTTATTCTTCTGCATTTCATTTTCTGCCATTGGTGTCTACAAGGGACCCCAGACATCTGATCTTTTCCTCTTTCTTTTATCTCCATCATTTGTCTTCGAGTATTGCTGTGTTCGCCTTTTCGCATCGAAAGTCTTCATCAGATTGCCTTTCTCGTCCATAATTTCTGCCTCAAAAATTCTTGAAGAGCAATGAAGGGCAGAGGTCTTTTTTTTTGGGGGGGAGGGGGAAGGAGGAGGAGGAGAGCGGAAAAGGAGGGTAGAGGGAGAAGGAGAAGGGAGGACGGAGGGGGAAGAGAAGCGCGGGGGGGGGTAGGTAGGAGGAGGGAGAGGGAGGAAAGGAGCAACTAAATCATTTGCAAAAATTCGGAATATTAGAGTTCCTACATGGTTTCTTGTAGATGAATAAAAATGTCTGTCGCCTGCCAAGATAACCACAGAAAGACGCAATATGATGTCGACGACTTAGAATCGAGAAACTCTAACTCCTTTTGAACCAGAAGGTTTCTACAAGGTTAATGAGATCGTCTAGCTTTCGCCTGAAGAAATTTGATAAATGACCCAATGGCCCAGAAGCAGTTACTCGAGTTGATCTGATGTTGGTGACCTTTTGATCGGTTTCGGACCATTCAACAGCGATGGAGGCTTTGGAAGCCTTCTTCAGTAAGCTGAAGACTATTTTGAAAAATCTAATCCAACATCCTGACCCGTAGAAGTCTTCCCGATTTTTTTTTTTTCACCCAATGATGTCTTCCCTAAATTTTTATTGCGCTTCAACCCTACAACGTCTTCCCGAAATTTGGGTTTCGCTTCAACACAAAGATGTCTTCCTGAAATTTTGGTTTTGTTTCAACCCTATGACGTCTTCCAAATATTTGGGTTTCGTTCAACGCGAAGACGTCTTCCTAAAATTTTGGTTTTGCTTCAACCCTACGACGTCTTCCCGAAATTTGGGTTTTGCTTCAACACGAAGACGTCTTCCTGAAATTTTGGTTTTGCTTCAACCCTACGACGTCTTCCCGAAATTTGGGTCTCGCTTCAACGCGAAGACGTCTTCCTGAAATTTTGGTTTTGCTTCAACCCTACGACGTCTTCCCGAAATTTAGGTTTCGCTTCAACACAAACACGTCTTCCTAAATTTTTGGTTTTGCTTCAACCCTATGACGTCTTCCCGAAATTTTGGTTTTGCTTCAACCCTACGACGTCTTCCCGAAATTTTGGTTTTGGCTCCAACGACTCCATTCGCAATGCAGTGATCCAACGAGATAAGTTATAAGACGACTCTACCATGATTTGCAAAGGTCATTTCCCCTTCTCTGACGTTTGCGGTGAAGCTGTTTCCAATCCATTCCCTTCTGCAGCAATAAGTCAGTGGTAGCGCCTCTCCCTCAGTCTGAACAGCACAGCAATATTCTCCACACTCATCATGTCTCCTCCCCTCCTCCTCCCCTCCTCCTCCCCTCCTCCTCCCCTTCTCCTCTCCTCCTGCTCCCCTCCTCCCCTCCTCCTCCCCCCTCCTCCTCCCCTCCTCCTCTCCTCCTGCTCCCCTCCTCCCCTCCTCCTCCCCTCCTCGTCCTCCCCTCCTCCTCCCCTCCTCCTTCCCTCCTCCTCCCCTCCTCCTCCCCTCCTCCTCTCCTCCTCCTCCCCTCCTCCTCCTCCCCTCCTCCTCCTTCCCTCCTCCTCCCCTCCTCCTCCCCTCCTCCTCCTCCCCTCCTCCTCCTCCCCTCCTCCTCCCCTCCTCCTCCTCCCCTCCTCCTCCTCCCCTCCTCCTCCCCTCCTCCTTCCCTCCTCCTCCCCTCCTCCTCCCCTCCTCCTCCCCTCCTCCTCTCCTCCTCCTCCCCTCCTCCTTCCCTCCTCCCCTCCTCCTCCCCTCCTCCTCCCCTCCTCCTCCCCTCCTCCTCCCCTCCTCCTCCTCTCCTCCTCCCCTCCTCCTCCCCTCCTCCTCCCCTCCTCCTCCCCTCCTCCTCCCCTCTTCCTCCCGTCGTCCTCCCCTCCTAACGCTATCTCCATCACCAACACCTCCACCTTTTCCGCCTCCGTGTGTCTCGCTCACTCACTCTACCACTCTATTATCATTACTCTCTCACGCTCTCACTCTCTCACGCTCTCATCCTCTTGCTCTTACTCTCTTTATTTCTCCTCTCACTCTCTCTTTCTCTCTTTCCCTCCCCGTCTCCTTTTCTCCCTCTTCTCACTTCCTCTCTTTTTTCTTTTATTCTTTACTCGTCCTTTTCACTCTCTCTCTCTCTCTCTCTCTCTCTCTCTCTCTCTCTCTCTCTCTCTCTCTCTCTCTCTCTCTCTCTCTCTCTCTCTCTCTCTCTCTCTCTCTCTCTCTCTCTCTCTCGCTCTCTCTCTCTCTCTCTTTCTCTCTCTCTTTCTCTCTCTCTATCTCTCTCTCTCTCTCTCTCTCTCTCTCTCTCTCTCTCTCTCTCTCTCTCTCTCTCTCTCTCTCTCTCTCTTCACTCTTCTTTCCTTACTCAGTTCGATCCTCCTGTACCATTCCCCGCCTCTTCTCCCTCTTACCTTCCCTGTCTCTCTCTTTCTGTTTCTCTCTGTCTCTCCCTTCATCTTTCACTCCTCTTTCCTCTCCCTCTTCCTTCCTCTCTCTCTCTCTCTCTTTCCTATTCTCTCTCTTCCCTCCTCCCTCTCTCTTCTTTCCTCTCTCTCTCCCTTCCCTCCTCTCTCTTCCTTCCTCTCTCTCCCTTCCCTCCTCCCTCTCTCTTCCTTCCTCTCTCTCTCTTCCCTCCTCCCTCTCTCTTCCTTCCTCTCTCTCCCTTCCCTCCTCCCTCTCTCTTCCTTCCTCTCTCTCTCTTCCCTCCTCCCTCTCTCTTCCTTCCTCTCTCTCTTATTCTCTCAACGAACTGCAGTTGCTCATCTCCTCCACTTCTGCGCCACCCTGTTCCTTATCCCAGCAGACACAGCCAATGCTGCTGTCTCCATCACTATACATTGCCAACATAACACACTCCAGGCATACCCTGGATGGAGATGCAAAACAAACACACACACACACACACACACACACACACACACACACACGCACGCACACACACACACACGCAGACACACACATACACATAAGCGCGCGCGCACGCACGTAAGGTAAGACCGATTTCAACTTCAATTTACGTTGCGTAGATGGAACAACATCCTCAGGCTATTTGTGGGTCTTTGCGGAACTCCAGTTCTCGTCCCCAGATCTGCCACCAAACTTGAAACCAGACATTTCCGATATTTCCATCACCACTAAGCTTTTATTTTTTCGTTTTTTCTATTTCTATCTTTTGTCAACTTCACCTAATATGACCTGATATTTCTAGATGAATAATACAGTCTTTACACGTTGTGAAAAATGTAAGTGATTTATATCCTTGTTTACGCTTAATACCAACGCTACTGTTACCAGTTCCATCTCTACCATGGTATCTATTAAAAATTACTAAATCCTTCTTTTGCTTTAATAGACTCATTACCACCATTTCCATTTCCACCAAACTTTCTTCCACCACCGCAATAAACACCAACACTACCAACGCTTTCGCCACCAATATTATATCAATTTTTATTTTTATCCTTTTTATTATCACCAATATCACCACCATCTTCACCTGCACGACTATCTTAGCTACCAATGCTTGCACCACTATTACTACATCCATTTTCATTTTTGTCCTTTTTATTATCACCAATATCACCACTTAGCAGGAGGTGCTAAGATAAGAGAGAGGGTGGAGGGGTGTGGAGTTTATTCAGGGATGGAATGGGTGGGAATGATTTTATGCCTATTCCTTTTTGGCTACCTCCCTTGTAAGGGGGAAATAGCCTTGGTGTATGTATGTATGTAATATCACCACCAGCTTCACCTGCACGCCCATCTTAGCTACCAATACTGCCAGTATCACCTCCGTTAATTATTACCATCTCTGTCAGGATGAATCTCTCTTTTACGCTTGTTGTAAGAAGTATTTTGCTGTAATGTATTTTTCTCTCTCTTTCCCTCTACCTCTCTTTCTCTTTTTATTTCATGTTCTCTCTCCCCATTTATTTATTTCTCTTTTTATTTTTCTCTCTTTTTTATGTTTCCTTCTATCTCTATCCTACTCTTTTTCCTTTCCATCTCTATCTGTCAGTCTCTCTGTCTGTATCTCTCTCTCTCTCTATCTATCTATCTATCTATCTCTCTCTCTCCCTCTCTCTCTGTCTCTGTCTCTCTCTCTCTCTCTCTCTCTCTCTCTCTATATATATATATATATATATATATATATATATATATATATATTATATATATATATATATATTGAACATTTTTATAGAAGCTCCGCCATGGGATACGAACCCTGACCCGTGCGTCGAAAATCACGAGGCCAAGACGTTAGCAACCATGCTACATGGCGGAGCTTCTAAAAATGTTCAATCTGTCTTAAGAAACATACACAAAATATACATATATATACATATATATATATATATATATATATATATATATATATATATATATGAGTAGATGGGTGGTGAGATAAACACAGGGAACCGTTTAGGGATTTATTCTGACGTTTCGTCCTTACCAGGACTTCTTCAGAGTATTATCTCACCACCCATCCACTCATCTGTCTTACATATTTCAAATATGTATATATATATATATATATATATATATATATATATATATATATATATATATATATATGTCTCTCTCTCTCTCCCTATGTATATATGTATATATATATATATAGATATATATATATGTATATATATATATATATATATATATAATATCATATATATATATATATATATATATATTATATATATACCCTGTATACCTTTCACCTTTAACGCTCAACGCATCACGATGTCTCTCCTGTTCTTACAGTTTCCCTCATTTCAAAATTTGCATCTCAATAGACATCAATTATTCTTTCCTCTTTGTCTCTCCCAAGTCTGTCCTTCCCTACTCTATTCTTCAATATTTCATTTATTTTCCTTTATCCCTTTCTTTCCCTTTTTCCTGTGTTTTGTATCTCGGCATTTTTTACTTTATATTTGTGTATCCCTGTTTGTGACGTCATTTTTGTTTCATCCTGTATTTTATATCTCGCTACGCACTATGACTATGTTCTTCCTATATGCTACGCTTTGTATTAATCCTGTTTATATATATATTAAATGAAGCGGCCTTGCTGTGGATGTGCTGTGTCTTGCGACAACTGCTTCTGACCCAGGGCGGTGGGCATGGTGCAGGGATGACCGTCATCCAGGAGGTGCTCAGATGAGAGGGAGGGTGGGAGGGGTGTGGAGTGTATTTAGGGATGAAGTGGGTGGGAGTGTTTTTATGCCTTTCCCTTTTTGGCTACCTCCCTTGAAAGGGGGAAAAAGCCTTGGTATATGTATGTATGTATCTTTTATATATATATATATATATATATCTATATATATATATATATATATATATGTACATATATATACATATATATATACATATATTTTATATATATATACATATATATTTATATAATATTTATATACATATATATTTATATATAATATTTATATATATGTATATATATATATTTTATATATATATATATTATATATATTTATATATATATATATATATTTATTATATGTATATATATGTATATATAGTATTTATTATTTATATATATACATATATAATAGTATATATATATATATTTGTATATATATTTATATATATATATATATATATATATATATATTATATATACAAGTATAAGAGATTAGGTGGTAGGAGTAATATCAATACGATCTAAGATTTTATTAACTCTGGTTTCGATCAATTTTGTCTTCTTCAGAGAGATGTCTGAAGAAGACCAAGTTGGTCGAAACGTTAGAGTAAATCAATTCCTATATCGTCTTTGTTTTACTTCCAACACCCAATTACTCATTCGCGATTTCTTCTCTAAGTACATGTATCATTACATTTATATATATATAAATATATATATATACATATGAATATATATATATATATATATATATACATATATATGTATATATATATATATATATATATTTATATATATTATATATATACATACATATATATGTATATATATATATATATATATATATATATAATTTTTATATATATATATATATGTGTGTGTGTGTGTGTGTGTGCTTGTGTGTGTGCGTGGTGTGCGTGTGTGCGTGCGTGTGTGTGGTGTGGGGTGTGTGTGTGTGTGTGTGTGTGTGTGTGTGTGTGTGTGTGTGTGTGTGTGTGTGTGTGTGTGTGGTTTTGTGTGTGTGTGTGTGTGGGAGTGTGTGTGTGTGTGTGTGTGTGTGTGTGTGTGTGTGTGTGTGTGTGTGTGTGTGTGTGTGTGTGTGTGTGTGTGTGTGTGTGTGCGTGCGTGTGTGTGTGTGTGTGTGTGTAAAGATTATGACACCCATGACCTTGTATATCTTATACCTTGATTATTTTTTAATTTTATAAATTTCATATTACATCGTTATCTGTCCATCCCTTTCAACATTTTCCTCTATGAATTTTGTATTATATTAAGTTATGGAAACCCTGCTTTATATATCTATATTTTGTGAAAGCTAACAACATCCCTATGGGTCAAATTACTACTTGGCTTTTATGACCGGAGACAAAAATCTAAAAAGAATATATATAAAACTTTAATCTTTTTACTTCACTCTATTCTGCTTTCTTAAATGTTTCCTTCACCTGTTCGGTGACTCAAACTTTTTAGTGCCGCAGGATCTACAAGTTTAGAAGGGCTAGTTATTTGTGACACCATATTTATTACAATATCATTGTGCATTGTGCCTTTAAACAAAGTATTTTACTCTTTTGTCAAACAGATTCAGTATATTATACCTAGTATCCTTTATGTATGTGTATATATAATATATATATATATTTATCGATATATATATATATAGATAGATAGAGATATATACATATATATATATATATGTATATATATATATATATATATATATATATATATGTATACATATATCTATATATATATATAAATATGTACATATATATAAATATATATATGTATATGTATATATGTATATATAATATATATAATATATATATATAATATATATATATATACATATATAATATATATATATATATATATATATATATCTATATGTGTGTGTGTGTGTGTGTGTGTGTGTGTGTGTGTGTGTGTGTGTGTGTGTGTGTGTGTGTGTGTGTGTGTGTGTGTGTGTGTGTGTGTGTGTGTGTGTGTGTGTGTGTGTGTGTGTGTGTGTGTGTGTATGTGTGTATGTATAATATGATCTCAAAGCTAAAAGCTCAAGTAAAACATGAGCCTTTTATATAAGCTTGGATGACTTCATGGGACGCCTAAGGGGCCTTATTGCCAGAGTCAAATCATTTGTGTGATGTTTACTCTCTTTTATTATTAGTGAACTCGTGGCTTTTGCTAAGCATACAAAACCTTCCCTATGGCCAGTGTTATCATTATCATTATTAGCATAAGCTTCTTTAATCCTCTTCCTCAATATTTTTGTGGGTCCTTTATTGCATTGGCCCAGTCTGGAGGGTGATTAGTACATATGCATTACTATGGAATTAGATTATGATGATGATGATGATGATATGGTTTAACGTCACAAACTCCCTACCACACAGGAATTTGTAGCCTGGAGTTTAATAAGCTATGCCCTTGGTTCAACTTCGCCGGTGGCAGGATTCGAACCGCCATCCCCTTGACTTTCGCCACAAGTAACGACGCCCTAACCCGCTCATCCAGCGTATATGTAGTAAAAAAAAGATTATAAGATGAATTGAAATACACCACAGAGATTGTAATCAAATTTGAATAATAAAAATGTGTCCAATGGAATATTAAAAGAAAGGACAAAGAAATAAGCAATATGAATATAAATAGACATATAGAAACCTGTTATATCACAGTATCAAACCCCAATATAGATCCACATCTAGACTCAATCCTCTTAGAAGTAAGTATTAAGATAGAACATCTATTAACAAAGTGGGTTATATGGTTAAAAATAATTATGTCAACCCCGTTAATGGCTATAGCATTTTTTTTATAAAAATGCCTTATAAAAGCGGTCCCTCATCATATTCTGGAGAATCAGATACTATCCTTACAAAGCGACTCAATGAATATGAAGATGATCTAAAACCCCAAAGAATGTCGAACTCCAAACTAATAACACGGCGACAAAGATGAACATTGTCTAGACTTGGACAATAAAATTATACTAAATGCCCTGTGCCATATCCACTAAAACACTGAGGAAGACAATTGAAGCAGATTATATTAATACTAATCATAACATTAA
>NC_134781.1:83672661-83675161 GCF_046742065.1 Oratosquilla oratoria
GGAGGTTCTTGAAGCTTTTGTTGAGTTAGAAAAATTAAATTCGCTTGAGCAGAGGTAGAGGTTAATTTGTAGCGGTTCTCCTTCCATCAGTCTGAAAAGCGTTCTTCTTATGTTTTTGTTAGTTTCTTTGGAGACCTCTTCTAAGAACCCTTCTGGGGGTTCTCAGACTCCCCATGCTACCACTTTGTGTGCAAGAAACTCAAAATTCAAAAAAGGCGTCTTCTTGAAATTAAAGTAATAAAACTGACGATTTTTTTTTTCTGAAAGAAGAGTCGAAGAGATGGTCTCTACTCTTGAGCTATGAATGAAATTTTGCATAAGGGTCATTTGATGATTCTAAGTCCTATGAAAGTAGACTTTCTACGCAAATGCCTTCTCCCCGTAGGACCAGACTGTCTATGTGCAGATGAGGACATGCCCTCCGTAGTCAAGCACATACGCTCACGCACATACACACATACACACACACAAACACACACACACATACACACACACACGAACACATACACACACACACACGCACACGCACGCACATACACACACGCACACACACACAAGCACACGACTCGGTGGCGTATTTGGTAGAGTACTACACTGCTAGAACGGTGGTACCTGGTTCGGATCCTGCCCAGGGCTGAAATTATTTCAGTATCGCTGCACTTCGAGTCGTTACTTCGACTCTCGTGGGCGGGGAGTTGGGGGTGTGTGCGCGTGTAAGGTCATAGCATTACCCATAGATCGGTCATACGAGCTCTGAGCTCTCTTCCGGGAGGGAAATAGCTGTCGATCACGAGTCCAGCACGTGATCCAAAGACCAAGGGGAATCACACACACAGGCACATACACAAACACACGCATACACAGACACACACACAAGCACACATTTCAGAGGTTTTGTCCTGGCTAACGCATGACGAATTTTTTCAGTTCAACATGAATCTGGTCATAAATGGATTAAGATTTGTCTTACTGCATTTCAGATTTATCTTTTATACGAGCAACGGGCTGTGCCCGACCCCACTACGCGGGGGCTCGGCCCTTCAAGTCACCTCGCTTTGATTGCAGGTTTCCCCGGGTTCGCGGACGTTCTGCTCTCAGCCAATCAGTCGTCTCCGTTGCCGTGACGCCACCACTCTCAACCAATCAGGCGCCGGAGGGGACGTGTCCCCTTGAGGGATTTTCGGTTTCCGGTCCGATCTAGATCGATATTAGTAGGAATTATGTTATTACTATATATATCATTATTAAATCTCCATGAGATTTTGTTTAGATGGGAAATCTAGGTATAAATATATATATATATATATATATATATATATATATATATATATATATATAAAAGCATGAACAACATGCTGATGACGTCATCGCAACAAATTTATCGACATAATGACAGCGAGATTGACGACGTCATGGTGTTGCGGTTGATGACGTTATCGAAACAAAATTAATGACGTTATCGTAGCACGGCTACTAACATCATTGCATTGATGTTGATGACGTCATCGTAGAATTATATACGTTATCGTAGTAAGGTTAATGACGTCATTGTGTCAAGATGGAAATTGTCATAATGACATGATAAATAACGTCATCTTGGTGAAAAGATTATTTAATTTCTTTGTCACAAGACTTTCTCAAGCTGATTAGAATCCTTTGGCATCAGCCAGATAGGACACGTAAAATACATCGCCGTTCTGAAGGTGACAGTTTTATTTTATTTTATTTATTTGTTTGTTTTTGTGAAGTGGTGCTTAGAATCTACGTCAGTATATATAAAAAAGAGTTTCCTAGTTCCATGTAAGTAATAGCGTGCCATCCAGGGACAATCTTGACAACAAATGTCAACAAAAGACTGTGTTAGTTTACGACGAATTACAAATACGACAGTTTTGTCTTTTGCTACAAATTCATCACCAGATACAGAGACGTCAAAACACCAAGAAAGTGTCGAAGGCCTTTTGTCATTGATTATTGTCATCATTCGAATACTTCAACCCTAAACACCAAAAAGTGTCTAAGGCCTTTTGTCATTGATTATTGTCATCATTCGAATACTTCAACCCTAAACACCAAAAAATGTCTAAGGTCTTTTGTCATTGATTATTGTCATCATTCGAATACTTCAACCCTAAACACCAAAAAGTGTCTAAGGCTTCCTTCGAATATTTCAGCTCTAACGAGAAGCCGGGAACCATAAACGAGAAGCAAATTGTGAGTCTAGTTGGACTTAAGTCATAGATGACTTGTTGGTAACAGCACGATTTTTGCCATTCCATTCTCGAGGGGTAAATCAAGCGTGTGTGTGTGTATGACCGCCTGTCCTGTGGCAGATATACAGTGCCTACAAAGATTTCGTGCCCTTCGATGCGTTTTATGACTTTAATCTTTTATTCTAGCTGCCGCAAAGAAAACTAAAAAAAATTCAGTTGAGGTATACGATATTCTACAAAAAAAAATTGTCTTTTATCAACATAGAGGTTCCTCTTAAGTGAATAAA
>NC_134781.1:83680161-83685161 GCF_046742065.1 Oratosquilla oratoria
ATGCATATTAGCAGACAAAGAATATTCTCGTCAAAAGGTCACTCATATAGTATTTTTGAGATAAGATGTTTGTTTTAATATGGTTTTTTAAGAAAATAAATAATTTTACAAAAGACAAAATGCAGAATTTTACCTGAGCTTGGTGATTACCCTTTAGGTTAAAAGGCATATAAGACGTTTTTCAGGAAAATGTATGTCGATAGTTAGACCCATCCTTGATTATGCGGTACAGTTTTGGTCTCCGTCCTACAGAATGGACATAAATTCACTAGAATCAGTACAGAGAAGAATGACCAAAATGATACAAGGACTCGGAAATTTGCCTTACGAAGAGAGGCTTAGGCACCTACACTTACACTCTCTGGAAAGACGGGGTGATCTAATAGAAGTGTTCAAGTGGATCAAAGGCTATAACAAGGGTGATGCAAACAAGGTCATCATAATAAAACAACAGGGTAGGACTCGCAGTAATGGGTATAAACTGGACAAATTTAGATTTAAGAAGGAAATAGGCAAGAATTGGTTTACAAATAGGGTGGTCGATGAATGGAATAAACTTAGTAACCACGTAGTAAGCGCTGATACTATCAGTTGTTTTAAAAAACGATTAGACAACTTTATGGATGGGGATGACAGGTGGTGATGGATACGGAGCTGCCTAGTGTAGGCCTTATGGTCTTTTGCAGTCTCCTTTATTTCTTATGTTCTTATGATAAAAATTATATTGGAGGCAGCATATTCAATATACTGTATGCCAGATATCATTCCCACGTTAGAAGCCATATCTTTGGGTCAACATAGTAAGAAAATCAGGATGAAAAAAAAAAACAAGTCTAGTGGTATTTAGTGGACAACTGACAATCTTATTCAGTGTTGAAGCAATCTCCTTGAAGGTAATAAACTCAAAGTATAAGGCACATTATAAAACAAACTTGAGAGCCCCGTTCTTAACGTCTGTCCACAAAATTAAGTGTCTCAACTTTCAGACTTATGCCTCTTTTCAGGAAACCATTTTTATGAATTTGTAGGAATGGGTCCAAGGCTGACCTAACCTATCCAAGTAATTAACATCTAGAAATAACTGTGCAAGGCCCTTCCCAGTCGTCTGGCCGGTTCTGGGTCATACATATCCTCCGGATTTGTTTTTCACGGAATTAGCTAATAAAACTTCACTTGATCTCCATATTCCTCTGGCTGGCTGCAATTTACAAGTGAGCTTACCCCCCAAAGAACCCTCATTTGTTTGATTTTCTATCTTTATTTTTATCTTTATATCGTATGTATGGCTTCGCATATATATATATATATATATATATATATATATATATATATATATATATATATATATATATATATATATATATATATATATACATGTATGTGTACATTCAAATATACACGCATATCTTGATGCAGATGTATGAAAAGATACATGCGTGTGTGGTGTGTATGTATAGTGTATGTGCATGTGTGTGTGAACATGTGCATCTGTATCTGCATGTGTATGTGCATGTGGTGTACATGTGCATGTGCACGTGTTTTTGCATACACATACACATGTCCATATGCCTCAGCATATATGTATATATATATACACACATATATATATACATATATATATGTATATATATATATATATATATAACTGTGTGTGTGTGTGTGTGCTTATGTATGTCTATATGTATGTATGTATTTATGCATTGATTAAAGTTTTATAGATAATTCTTTAACAAATATTTCTCTTTTGGAACTGTTATGAATCCGAGAATTAGTCACCGTCAGTCATGGCATATAACTCCTTACCATCCTGAGCAGCTATGAATATCCTGAAAGGTTTTGCTCTGATAATCGTCCCTGAAATTCATAAATGTGTCGTCGTAAGAGGTCTAGAAGCACGTATCCATATTCAATGAGCCTTGCAGGAGCCCGGGTCTTGAAGGGAATTGGATTATATGTATCTGAAAAGGTCCCCTCGGGAACAGCTAATGGTGAGGTCAGTTATATGCGATACAGCGATGGGATGATGGTGTTGAATAGAGGTGTCTCTTTTGTATGTACAGTGAGAATACCTTTTCTATGAGATTAATGTATCATAACGTGTGACGTTTTGTCAAGCGTGATGCCACTATGAATACAAACACGCTAATAGGATGTACAGTGTTATGTTTGCGCAGTGTTATATGCGAAGGAAATATACATTTGGAAATGGAGTTCTGTGAAGAATAGGATTAGTTAGTTACCAACTCTATCTGTTCATTTACTTGTCTATTTATTTACCTATTTATCTATTTCTTTATTTACCCATTAATTGACTAATTGAAATAGACTTTGTGTTAAACCCAGTATTGACACTCGTTTCAGAAAAATGACGATTGCATAATTCTTTGAGGAAATGAGTAGAAGAGTCGGTGATGATGTGTTGGAACATTTCATTTTCTTAACGTTTCGGAACATATCATTTCTTGAACGTTTCGACCAATGAGATCATCTTCAGGAATGTTCCAGAGCATCTCCCCAAACTCATACTCTACCCACGTCCCTATCTGTCTTCAAATCTGTTCACATAGTTCTTTCTTTTGGAATCTATAAAGTTCCAATTTCTCCAATATTCAGGCTTTTTTCATATAATTCCTGATAAAAATGGCACTTACAAATATATATATATATATATATATATATATGTATATATGTATGAATATGTGTATGTATGTTTACATGTATGAATGCATGTATGTATATATGTATTCATATTTGTATGTATATATGTATGCATATATGTATTAATATTTGTATGTATATATGTATGTATGTATATATGTGTATATGTATATATGTATATATGTATATATGTATGAATATATGTATATTTGTATGTATATATGTATGTTTATACGTATATATGTATGTATATATGTTTGTATGTATGTATATATATGTGTATGTATGTATATATGTATGTGAATATGTATGTATTTATATACATATGTGTGTGTATATATGTGTGTATGGATATATGTAAATATGTATGTATGCATGCATGCATGTATTTATGTATGTATATATATATATATATATATATATATATATATATATATATATACATATATATATGTATATATGTATAGGTATGTATATATATATATATATATATATATATATGAAATGTATATATGTATGTATATATGTATATATATATATAGATATATATAGATATATATATATATATATATATATATATATATATACATAGATAGATAAATATATATACATACATATATTCTGAAGGGCGGATATCAAAGTGGTTGATAGGGCTAATCAGAGTCTAATGTACGATACTTGTCTGTTATACATTTGGGTCCTGAGGTGTTTACATGGCTGATGCCTCAGATTCCCACTGAATGTCTTAGATAATTACATTATTCAGGTTGCAGTGTCCAGCTCTATTGGCTCTCGACACTCGATAATGTATCAATCTATCCTTTGTAAAGCACTTGGCCAAGTGATGTTTGAGCAGTGAGGCTCTTTCGACATTGTAATGCCCTGTCTGAATGTAAAAAGACAATTATAAATATATATACATATATATATATATATATATATATATATATATATATACATATACATATATATGTATATATATCACTAGTGAGAAATGTAGTAATGCATTTGTAAATCAGTAGTACCTACTACTGAAGAGGATTGCAGTTAGCAATCAAAATATATAGTTTCGCTTATTCAATTCTTTCTTTCGTCCAACTGGGGTGTTAGTTGTGATATATATATATATATATATATATATGTATATATATATATATTTAAACATATATATATATATGTATATATATATGTATATATACATATTTATATATATATACATACATACAAAAAGCCTTGGTATATGTATTTATATATATATATATATATATATATATATATATATATATTATGACGATATCTTGACAGGCTGTGAGAGAGGCAGAGGGGAAAACACACTCGTTCTATTTGTGTGTTTTCCCCTCTGCCTCTCTCTCACACACACACACACACACACACACACACACACACATATATATATATATATATATATATATATGTTTATATATATGTATATATGTATATGTATATATATGTATGTATATATATATATATACATATATATTTATATATATATGTATGTATATATATATAATGATGTATTCGGCAAGAACAATCTCAAGCTACAATTGTTTTCAATTTTTCTTTTCAATACCATAAAATGGATCTTATGAATGAGGTAACAGACCCAGTGGAGAACATGATGTGTGTATCTATGATGCTGATGAGGTCGGAGGAATCTAAGTTGAAGGTTTGGCAAACGAAAAGATGTCAAATTCTGGACAACTCTCATCCGTCTTTGAGAAACTACAATCGAGGCTCCATTATCGCAAAGATTTGATTGATGACTCGAGTCAAGATTTTCACTTGATCAAAGCTACAACCCACCCAGGGCTAATGAACCCAGGATATGACTACATTTGTTGCGATGGATAAGAAAATAATGAATTGGTTATTTATCATAAAAGAAATTACACTCATGCAACATTGATATATGAATGAGAGAACGTTTATTACAATTACCATGTAATAAACACCAGAAACCCTTTACAAAACTTAGGCACTTTTAATACAGGATATTCTATATCTAGATATGAGATTAAATACACAGTAAGAAACCTAAAATGCATATCAAGGCAAACCAAAATAAATAGTATTAAAACTCAATAATGTTAGATTATGATGTTAGTTCTTTATTTACCAAACAAGGTTAAAAAGTTGAAAAAAATTGATACACTAAAATTCTATAAATCATAACATTATTCAAAGGTTGGCGTGGGTAGTCGCGGATAAGCGTGGGCAGTCACGGATGGGCGTGGATAGTCTCGGGCGGGCGTGCATAGTCTCGGATGGGCGTGGGTAGTCGCGGACGGGCGTGGCTAGTCGTGGACGGGCGTGGATAGTTG
>NC_134781.1:83695161-83705161 GCF_046742065.1 Oratosquilla oratoria
GGAAAGGAAAGGGAAAGGAAAGGGAAAGGAAAGGGAAAGGAAAGGGAAGGGAAAGGGAAGGGAAAGGAAAGGGAAAGGGAAAGGGAAAGGAAAGGGAAAGGAAAGGGAAAGGGAAAGGGAAAGGAAAGGAAAAAAATTCTCTCCAGGAATTGCTCCAGAAGACCTCGAAGCTTGTAATAACCAGCAGAAGCTTTGGGGAGGGAAGGGAAGGAGTGGGAAAGGAAAGGAAAGGAAAAGGAAAGGAAAGGATTTCTCTTCAGGAGGTCCTGCCGGGAACGGTTCCAGAAGACCCCGACGCTCGTAATAACCAGCAGAAGCCTTAGGGAGGAAAGAGGAGGAAAGGGAAAGGAAAGGATTTCTCTCCAAGAGGTCCTGCCAGGAACGGCTCCAGAAGACCTCAAAAGCTCGTAATAACCAGCAAAAGCTTTAGGGAGGGAAGAGAAGGAAAGGGAAAGGAAAGGAAAGGATTTCTCTTCAGGAAGTCCTGCCAGGAACGGCTCCAGAAGACCTCAAAGCTCGTAATAACCAGCAGAAACTTTAGAGAGGGAAGGGGAGGAAAGGGAAAGGAAAGAATTTCTTTCCAGGAGGTCCTGCTAGGAACGGCTCCAGAAGACTTCGCAAGCTCTGGAAAAGGAAGAGAAGGAAAGGGGGTGGAAAGGGAAAGGGAAGCATTTTTAAGGACTGGAAGGACCAATGCCTTCTTCCAGGAAAGGAAGGCCTCGTAATACCCAGCAGGAGCTCTGTAAAAAGAAGAGAAGAAAAGGGAAAGGAAAGGGAAAGGGAAGGATTTTTAAGGGCTGGAAGGACCAACACCTTCTTCCAGGAAAGGAAGGCCTCGTAATACTCAGCAGGAGCTCCGGAGAAGAAAGAGAAGGAAAGGGAAAGAAAGGGAAAGGAAAAGGATTTCTGAGAGCTGGAAGGACAAGTGCCTTCTTCCAAGAAGGTGAGGTCTTGTAAAAACCACCAGGAGCTCTGGTAAGGGTAGGCAGGATCTCTGGGGAGGGAAGAGAAGGAAAGGGAAGGAAAGGGAAAGGGGAAAGGCTTTTTATTTTTAGGGGCTGGAAGAACAAATGGCTTTTTCCAGGGAGGCAAGACCTCTGGGAAGGGTAGAGAATGGAAAAGGGGAATTTATAAGGGCTGGAAGGGCCAATTCCCTCTTCCAGGGAGGGAAGGGTTTGTACTAACCAGCAGGAGCTCTGGGGATGGTAGAGAAGAGAAGGGAAAGGAAAGGATTTCAAAGGGCTGGAAGGTTCAATGCCTTTTTCCAGGAAGAGAAGGTCTTGTAATGCCCAGCAGGAGCTCTGGGGAGGGTAGAGAAGGGAAGGGAAGGGAAGGGAAGGGAAGGTGTTTCTAATGGCTGGAAGGACCATTGGAGCTCGGGTGGGGAAGGAAAGGGAAGGGAAGGAATAGGAAGGAAGGGAACGGAAAGGAAGGGAATGGAAGTAAAGGGATTTTTAAGGCCTGGAAGGCCCTTCTTTTAGGTAGGGAAGAGCCCTCCTTCAGGTATGGAAGGGCTAGTTTTTTTCTCTAAGGGTGGAGAGGTTGAACGTCTTTTCTTTATTTTTTTATATTCTTTTGAATCATTCTTGGAAGGGAAGGCCAGAGAAGAGACGGAACGTGGAAGAGAGCGAACGTTTACCAAAGAATTAATATCTACAGGCAAGGGAAAGGGACAGCAATCAACCAATATTCATTAAACTTGGTACGAAAAGGGGGGAGAATTGGAAAAACGAGAGGGAGATGTGACCAATATCTTCACAAGACTGGTCGAGAAAAGAGAGGAAGAAGGGACCAAGTTAGAGGAAGAGGAGGAGGAGGAAGAGGAGGAGGAGGAGGAGGAGGAGGAGGAGGAGGAGGAGGAAGAGGAGGAGGAGGAGGAGGAGGAGGAGGAGGAGGAGGAGGAGGAAGAAGAGGAGGAGGAAAGGAAAGAATGTGGCGGCTTAGGCCAATATCCATAGAAAGATGTAAACAAGAAGCGGTTTAAAATATGGAAGGTTCTTCATGTTCAGACCTGAAAGGAGACTAGCCAAGTCCATAAAGTATATCCTTCATGCCGGGCGCTCTGGGGAGAATATGCGACGAACTAATGGAGTTTGCAGAAGCTTCCTGTGTTCCAGAAGAGAGAAGAACGGAGAACATGTATGCGTAGAGGGAAGAACGTTGAGGCATTTTTCTTTTCTTTTCTTCAAGAAAAATCAAAATTCGTGTTGACGACGCTTTTTGAGAGCTCTGAGACTTCTCGTCATTTGGACAAAGAAAACGTCAGATGATTGCTATGATAGGAATTATGAACTGAATCAACAAAATATTTTATCCTATGAGCTTAAAACAATTAAGAGACAAAGAAAAATATATCAAGGGGAGAAAATAAAATTTAAATGAACTGAATAACTATACTCTTTTCCATAAGTGCGCCAAAAGAAAAGAATATTCTCTTTAAGAAATTAAACCGAAGAGGACAGACTACTCTAACTTGTGAAAGAACCGCGGGAAAAAAAATCACTTTTTTATCACAAACAAACGAAGAAAGTAAGAACACTTTATCTTGAGACTGAACCAGAAGACCAAAAACTTCGAGTGATAAAAAAAAAAAAAAAAAAAAAAGTGCAAAATATTTCATCCTGGGAATAAAAACGTCAAAAAAAAAATTACTTCATATCACAAATGAACCACAAGAGGTAGATATTTTATTCCTAAAGAACCGAGTTAACAGAATACTCCATACTACCAGAACACCAAAGAATAAATCCTACGAATAACGTAATGTCCAAGCATAAGTCCTGTTTTGGATGTTTCATAGAACAACGACAGGATGTATCCAGTTAAAGATGGCTTCATCCTTCTCCAAAGCTTTTCACAACCTCCTTATCCTCCCCTATCCTCAACCTCCTCCTCAACCTCCTCCTCCTCAACCTCCTCCTCCTCAACCTCCTCCTCCTCAACCTCCTCCTCCTCAACCTCCTCCTCCTCAACCTCCTCCTCCTCAACCTCCTCCTCCTCAACCTCCTCCTCCTCAACCTCCTCCTCCTCAACCTCCTCCTCCTCCTCAACCTCCTCCTCCTCAACCTCCTCAACCTCCTCAACCTCCTCCTCCTCAACCTCCTCCTCCTCAACCTCCTCCTCCTCAACCTCCTCCTCCTCAACCTCCTCCTCCTCAACCTCCTCCTCCTCAACCTCCTCCTCCTCAACCTCCTCCTCCTCAACCTCCTCCTCAACCTCCTCCTCCTCAACCTCCTCCTCCTCAACCTCCTCCTCCTCAACCTCCTCCTCCTCAACCTCCTCCTCCTCAACCTCCTCCTCCTCCCTACTCCTTTCCACATCCCCTTCACCTCCTCCTCCTCATCCTCCTTTACCTCCTCCTCCTTCACCTCCTCCTCCTCCTCCTCCATCTCCTCCTCTTCCTGCTCCTGCTCGCCCTCCTCTTCACTTTCCTTCTCCTCCTCCTCTTCCCTTTTCTTCCTCATCCTACCTCTCCACCTCTTCGTCCTCCTTCAACTTGGCACATGAAGTATTTTAGCGTTCAGCATTGTGTGTGTGTGTATATATGTGTGTATGTGTAGGTGCATGCATATATCCATATGCATATCTATGTGTATGTGTATTTGTATGTGTATGTGTACGTGAACGTGTGCGTCTATGTGTATGTGTATTTCTGTGTGTGTGAATATGTGTGTGTGTGCGCGCGCGTGTGTGTGTGTGTGTGTGTGTGTGTGTGTGTGTGTGTGTGTGTGTGTGTGTGTGTGTGTGTGTGTGTGTGTGTGTGTGTGTGTGTGTGTGTGTGTGTGTGTGTGTGTGTGTGTGTGTGTGTGTGTGTGTGTGTGTGTGTGTGTGTGTGTGTGTGTGTGTGTGTGTGTTTGTACCTCAAACGAAATGGATGCAAAATTTCCTGACGTTAAAACAGCTTCTTAAGGCGAAATTAAATGTGAGAAATATATTGGAAGGAATAATATATAAAACAATACAAAAATATGACTGCTCTAAAAATTAATTCAAAACGTTAATAAATCTAAAAAAAAATCGTGATAAAATAAAAAAAATAAAAAAGACATGAAAAAAAAATGAGATAACATTTAGATTGAAGAACCTGAGAAATCTAGGAAATAGCGAATATGGAAGAAGAAGAAGAGAGAAAGTAGGAAAAATGGAAAGAAGAACGTAAGAATAGATGAATGGAGTAAAGAAAACGAGATGGGAATTTCGCGCAGGATGTCATGACACATTGGGATCAAAGTTATTGATTTTTGCATCCGATCTCTGGCGAGATTTGTGTTGGCGATTTCGTGCAGCCGAGAAAACCTAAGCGAAATAAACTTGACTAAGAAATGGAGAGACCATTACAAAAACAGCAACGTTTATCTTTGGCCTTCATGAGGGCTGGGAGGGTTGCCGTGTGTGTGTGTGTGTGTGTGTGTGTGTGTGTGTGTGTGTGTGTGTGTGTGTGTGTGTGTGTGTGTGTGTGTGTGTGTGTGTGTGTGTGTGTAAGTGTGAGTGTGTAAGTGTGAGTGTGTAAGTGTGAGTGTGTGTGTGTAAGTGTGAGTGTGTGTGTGTGTGTGTGTGTGTGTGTGTGTGTGTGTGTGTGTGTGTGTGTGTGTGTGTGTGTGTGTGTGTGTGTGTGTGTGTGTGTGTGTGAGTGTGTAAGTATGTGTGTGTGTGTCTGAAGTGGCTATGCTGAGGATGTGCTGTGCCTCGCTGCCTTGTTTCTGACCCGAGCAGTGGGCAGGAGACAGGGATGACCCTCCATCCAAGAGGAGCTATGACGAGAGGAAAACAAGGGAGTGAAATAGGTGGGAGTGGATGCACGCTTTGACTTAGCTATCCTCCTTATGAATAAAGAAACTAACGAGGCAGAGCGCTTTTGTATATTAAATCCAGTGCAAAAGGTTTTTGCACTGGATATGATATACGAAAGCGCTCTGCTTCGTTATTTTCTTTTCCCAAGTGATCTACTTTCCATATATATATAATATATATATATATATATACATATATATATATATATATATATATATATATGTATACACACGTATATGCAATAAAAACACTAGAAACGCGTGTTTTATAGTGTTTTATAATTTACACTAAAGATGTAATATACGAAAGCGCTCTGCTCCGTTTGTTTATTTTCTATAGTGGTTACCTTGTACATACGTATTTATAAGGGGGGGAAGGGGTGCCAAAGCAGTGAGTTATAGAACTAGTGAGCAACGGACTTGTACGAAACCAGCTAATAGAAATATATAGAAAAAATCCCATATTCAATTTCTTATGATTTATCAAAATTATAGTACAGATCTCGAAAGTAATGGGTAATGAATATTTGGAAATAGCATCTCTGGGTTGAGATCTCATAAAGATCAAAAAACCTTTGCATTTTTTGCCGAAGAACAACCTTAAGAATTTTAACGAAGACCCTGAAGACCCTTGTTGATGAAAGAGGTTCTAAGGAACTTCTGCCCTTGCATTTTGACGAAGTCAAAAAAAAAAAAAAAAAAAAAAAAAGACATTAAGTTCTCGAGAGCGTTTGATTCTCCGGGTTTCTTCTGTGAAGGACTTTCTTCCAGAAAGTTTAAAAAAAAAAAAAAAAAAAAAAAAAAAAATTATGAAACTTCTTCAGCTGGTATACGATTCCATTCGCCATAAACATAGATTACAGTTTGATTAAGATTCTAAACAAACGATAACCGGGCCAGACTGGAACGTCCACCAGTCCCTTACATAAGTAAAATACTGTATTCTTACGTGTATTTCCAAGAAAACATTTTTTTTTCAGTTTTCATCATTGCGGAATAATTTAGGTGTTAAGGAAGCAATTTAAGGAAGATAGTTACAAGGAGAGTAAAAAACGACAGAGATCAGATTGTACAATTAGGAGATTATACCTTAATCATGAAATAATGTTGTGGGACTCTGGGCCGTAGGGGTGTTAACCAGTCTCTTTCTCCTCTCATCCTACTTCAAAAGTGGCTTTTTTTTTTTGGCCTCTTTTCCTTATACCATCAACATACCAACATACAATCATGGGACTTGACAATACCACAATACCACTTTTCATGTCTGTGATATGTCATCACGATATTTCTCTTTCATGGTGGTATTTTACATACAACAACACCTGATGATACAGAACGACACGGCACGATAATAATTGACACAGCTGAACATGACCTTGTTATTGATGATTCTATCGCATCACGAAATGAGATCATTAGCTCATTCCAATTAGTCACTGATGCTTATCCTGGCATCATTGACGCCATTGACAACATCCATATCGCCACAATGATTCAGTTTATCTATATCTATATCTATATCTATATCTATATCTATATCTATATCTATATCTATATCTATATTTGTATATATATATATACATATATATATACATATATATATATGTGTATGTATATGTATATGCATATGTATATGTATATGTATATGTATATGTATATGTATATGTATATGTATATGTATATGTATATGTATATATATATATATATATATATATATATATATATATATATACTTGGTGGCAGGTATAATAAATGAAGTAGAAGAAAAACGTTAATCTAGCAAAAGATTTGAATTCCTGGCTTAACTAGGGCAGCCTGGAGGAAAACTCGTGGAGAAGCTTAAGCCTCTTAATTGACCCATTTTAAACCTTCCCTGCAACTCTTTCCAGCCCATTTAAGCCCCAGAGCCACCATCATGACACATGCTCTCTTTTTTCTCTTCTTTCTCTCTTTTTCTTCCTCCTTCCCTTCTTCGCTTCTGTGTTCTTTCGTTGTTGTTTTTTTCTCTTTTCTTCCATTATGATTTGTCATCTTTTGTGATTTCATACCCGTACATGTATACACGTGTACACAAATGTACACAAGTGTTGCTGCATATGCACACACGAGCACGCACGCACACGGAAACACACATACACACACATGCACACACACATACGCACGCACGCATGCACACATGCACACACTTATTCACACACACACATATACACATACACATACACATACACATACACATACACATACACATACACACACACGCAAACATGCACACACATGCACACACACATATACACACAAATACGCACACAAACACATACAGAAACACACACACGCACACACACACACACACACACATATATATATATATATATATATGACTTGCATATATGCTCCTACAAAATGACCACTACCCATTTCCCACCTGTGAATGTCTCAGAGCGAATAAGTGTCCTGCTTTGTTCTTTTCGGCTCCATTACTGTTTTCATAATTTTCCTGGCGTCTACGCACCTGTGTCAAATAAATTTCCTTTTTGTTTTCCGTCCTCTTCTTTTTTCTCTTTTTTTCGCGGGTTTCTATATATTTTTTGTGAAAATGTGCCCGGTATTTTTAATGTTCTCACTGAGTTTCTATTTGTATTTTTTGTAAGGTATTTTTTTAACGGTCTGTTTTTCTTCTCTGTAAAAACGATACCATAAACTAAATCTCCTCTGAAACGCAATACATATATATATATACATATATATATAGATATATATATATATATATATATATATATATATATATATATATGTATATGTACATATATATATATATATATATATATATATATATATATATATGTGTGTGTGTGTGTGTGTGTGTATGTGTGCGTGTGTGTGTGTGTGTGTGTGTGTGTGTGTATGTGTGTGTGTGTGTGTGTGTGTGTGTGTGTGTGTGTGTGTGTGTGTGTGTGTGTGTGTGTGTGTGTGTGTGTGTGTGTGTGTGTGTGTGTGTGTGTGTGTGTGTGTGTGTGTGTGTGTTTTGTTTGTGTGTGTGCATGTATGTGTATCATCCTCTTTTTAAGACCCCTTTACAATAATCATTACATTCATTCAGACCTCTCTGAAAGACAATGAAATGATTTAGCATCACTCATTAGAGTTTCCATAGAATAGAAAGCCGTGTGAATAGTCTTTAGAAGAAAAGTTGCTAAGTGGCCGCTTTTTCTTCCCATAAGATTTGGTTTATAAATAATTACCTCAATTCAAAAACTTTGATAATCGTTTTCGACTAACTTGATGACAGACTATCTTCAACAGGACATCAATGTTCTTCTTATGCTATTCATTACTTTGCTTGTTAGCATTACATGACCTGATCTGACCTAGCCTATCTTAATCTAGTATAATCTAGCCTAAGCTAACCTAATTAGAACCTAATCTGAGCTAACATGACCTGATCTGACCTAACTTAAACTGACTTGACTTTGCTTAATTCAACTTGACATCTGATTTTTCCTAATCGTATGTAAATCAACACAAAATTACCCAACCTGACTTGACCCAACCTATAAATGTTCTACCTTATATTACCTTATATAGCCTAACCTAACCTAATCTAGCCTAAACTAACCTAACCTAGCCTAGCCAAACCGAACCTAATCTGACCTAATCTAACTTTATCTAGGCTAACCTTAACAGGACTAACCAAACGTAATCTAACCCAACCTAGAATGTAAAAAATACACATAATTGAATAGTCTTTTTTTAGACTGTTATCCTTTACCTTAAATGCCAATTGTACACCTAATATGCAAATCCCCGATCTAACAGTCGAACATAGACGTCGTTAGTCTAACAATGCCAACCATCTAACAGTCGCATCCTCCACCAAACGCGTGCAATTTCTATCTAACAGAT
The DNA here is from genome assembly GCF_046742065.1 of Oratosquilla oratoria. NCBI lineage: Eukaryota > Metazoa > Arthropoda > Malacostraca > Stomatopoda > Squillidae > Oratosquilla > Oratosquilla oratoria. The sequence goes on from NC_134781.1 coordinate 83,703,852, forward strand.
TTTACCCAAATCTGACAGTACTAACATCTAACAGACGTATCTTCTATCAAGCGCGCTCAACCTCCATCTAACACGCATGACTCCCATCTAACACTCCAACCCACCACCAAAGACCCTAAAACTCCAATTAACCTTTGTTTCCTCCACCTAAGACTCGTACCTTCCACTTAATACTCATAACCTCCACTGGTATCACATTCAGCAGCCTCCATATGCAGCTTAGAAACTACTAGATGGCTTCATTTAGAAATTACTGCTGTCCCGACTCAGGTGGTACAAATTGCTATCTGCCATCTGTTGAGGCAATCCAGAATATCTGCCTTTGGCCTAATCGTCGGTTGCATATTACTTGAAATCCACCGTCTTGGTAAGATAATGGGAAGGTGGCCTTGATAGGAGGAGGGGGGGTGTAGGGGGGTGTAGGGGGGGTTAGGGTGGTAGGGGGAGGTGATTTCCTCCTGTTCTTCTCTTCCCCCTTGTGGTATATTCACTGCATTTTTGATGCGCTCAATGCTGTAAGGACTTTGGTGACGCCGGGGACAATTCGTTTGCCTATTAATTTATTTAAAGTTTTATTAATTCATTCATTAATCTATTCATTGGTTTATTCATTGATTGATCTAGCTATTTATTCATTTATTTATCTATCTATTTATGTATATATATATATATAATATATATATATTCATTCGTTTGTTTATTTGTCTCTTATTTATTTATTAGTTTATTATTCATATATTTATTTTATACTTATTAATCTATTCATTCATTTATATGTATTTACAAATTTATTCATTTATATGTTCATTTACATCCAGTGGTTGCCTCCTTTATAAGAAGGAAAATTTCTTCTACTCTATAGGAAGACAGATGTAATTAGATCCAAAGAGACAAATTACAACTTTGAGATAATGAGGAGGAGAGTGTGGGTAGAGAGGATGCTGATAGATAGGATGGATGAAAGGTTATTGTGAAGGTTTGGACATATGGAGAGAACGAATGAAGAAATATTAGCAAAAAGTATGTGGAAAGCAGGAGTAGATGGGGTGAACTTGAGGGAGCGACCGAGAAAGAGATGGATGGATTAGGTGAAAGGGGTTTTGAGCATGAGGGGAATGTCTGTCGAGCAGGGTACGGAGAGGACATTGTATAGGTGTTAGTGGAGGATGGTTGTATATAGATGATATTTCTGACGCAGCTCGAAGGGATTTCTCCCCGTCTTCTCTATTTTCCGCACGATGTGATGAGGTTGGGGGGTTGCCGTGTAAATAAAGTGGCCCTGCTGTGGATGTACTGTGTCTTCCTGCGTT
>NC_134781.1:83712661-83715161 GCF_046742065.1 Oratosquilla oratoria
GGGGACCGGAGGTTCCTCTGGGGGACAGGAGGTTCCTCTGGGGGACCGGAGGTTCCTGTGGGGGACCCGAGGTTCCTCTGGGGGACCGAAGGTTCCTCTGGGGGACCGGAGGTTCCTCTGGGGGGGGGACCGGAGGTTCCTCTGGGGGACCGGAGGTTCCTCTGGGGGACCGGAGGTTCCTCTGGGGGACCGGAGGTTCCTCTGGGGGACCGGAGGTTCCTCTGGGGGACCGGAGGTTCCTCTGGGGGACCGGAGGTTCCTCTGGGGGACCCGAGGTTCCTCTGGGGGACCGGAGGTTCCTCTGGGGGACCGGAGGTTCCTCTGGGGGACCGGAGGTTCCTCTGGGGGACCCGAGGTTCCTCTGGGGGACCCGAGGTTCCTCTGGGGGACCGGAGGTTCCTCTGGGGGACCGGAGGTTCCTCTGGGGGACCGGAGGTTCCTCTGGGGGACCAGAGGTTCCTCTGGGGGACCGGAGGTTCCTCTGGGGGACCGGAGATTCCTCTGGGGGACCGGAGGTTCCTCTGGGGGACCGGAGGTTCCTCTGGGGGACCAGAGGTTCCTCTGGGGGACCAGAGGTTCCTCCGGGGTTACTCTGGGGGTCCGGGGTTTCTCTGGGGGCCCGGGGTTATTTTGGGGTGTCCGGAGTTACTCTGGGGGTCCGGAGTTACTCTGGGGGTCCGGGGTTTCTCTGGGGGTCCGGGGTTTCTCTGGGGGTCCGGGGTTTCTCTGGGGGTCCGGGGTTTCTCTGGGGGCTCGAGATTTCTCTGGGGTCCCGGGGTTACTCTGAGGGTCCGGGGGTTCCTCTGGGGGGTCCGGGGTTTCTCTGGGGTCCCGGGGTTACTCTGGGGGTCCGGGGTTTCTCTGGGGGGTCCGGGGTTACTCTGGGGGTTCCGGGGTTACTCTGGGGGTTCTGGGGTTACTCTGGGGGCCCAGGGTTTCTCTGGGGGTCCGGGGTTACTCTGGGGCTCCGGGGTTTCTCTGGGGGCCCGGGAATACTCTGGGGGCCCGGGGTTTCTCTGGGGAGCCCGACATATAAGGAGATTTTTTCCGACATGTCAGCCATTAGGGAGTAGGGCTTGAAGTGGAATCATCCGACGAAGAGGAGGAGGTAATACCAGAGGAGGACCCTGGATTGGAATCTATTGAGGTTTCGAATTCAGTTTAAGGTATTTCTGAAGAAGTCTCAACGACAATGATCGTGCCAGATGACGATTACTTCATCGACGAATCGGAGGAATCGATTTCTTTGAAAGTTTGGGGAAGAAGTTTCCGAGAGGGAAAAAGAAAAACTAGAGAAGGAAAAGAAACGGAAAGAACGAGAATTTATGAAAAAGGAAGAAGAACTGAAGAGGGAAAAGGAACAGAAAGAACAAGAATCTATGGAAAAGGAAGAACTAAAGAAGGAAAAATCTCAGCTCCTGGAAATCATCAAGATTATTGCACCAAAAAGGATTGCCGAAGACGACATTGAGAGTTTCTGTGAAGAAAAAGTGTGTGTGAGAGGACCTTTGAGTCTCGGGGTTTCGAATGTGCCCCTTACGACGGCGGTAGGAGCAGCCACCGTCGTCATTTCCGGCCAAAGAGGTCAGGGTCGGAGGTCAGGTCGCAAAGCTCCGTAGGTCAAGGTCGGGGCAGCGTACCCGGGACCTTGTAGAAGAAGAAGAAGGAGGAGTAGGAGAAGGAGAAGGAGAAGGAGGAGAAGAAGAAGAAAAGAAGAAGAAAAGAAGAAGAAAAGAAGAAGAGAATAAGAAGAAGAAAAGAAGAAGAAAAGAAGAAGAGAAGAAGAAGAAAAAGAAGAAAAGAAGAAAAAAGAAGAAAAGAAGAAGAAAAGAAAAAGAAAAGAAGAAGAAGAAAAGAAGAAGAAAAGAAGAAGAAGAAAAGAAGAAGAAAAGAAGAAGAAGAATAGAAGAAGAAGAAGAAAAGAAGAAGAAAAGAAGAAGAAGAAAAGAAGAAGAAAAGAAGAAGAAGAAGAAAAGAATAAAAAAATAAAGTGTTCTGGAATTCTTTAACTTCTTCAATAAAGATCCTTTCATCAGTTGAATAGAATCGTCTGGGATTTACCAGATCAAAATATGTAAAGTGCGTCATTGTAGTGACGAAGCTGGTGGCCATCACCATCCTCGTTTATTCGTTAAATGGAAGACCCTTTTATTGACTATGGTATCGAGAGGACCTCTTTGGAATGATGTCCGTGGAAGATTTTTTGTTTTCTATCTTTTCTACTTCTATTTCTACTTCTACTTCTTCTACTTCTTCTACTTCTACTTCTACTTCTACTTCTGCTTCTACTTCTACTTCTACTTCTTCTTCTTATTATTCTTTTTCTTCTTCTTCTTCTTCTTCTTCTACTTCTTCTTCTTCTTCTTCTTCTTCTTCTTCTTCTTCTTCTTCTTCTTCTTATTCTTCTTCTACTTCTATTTCTTCTACTTCTACTTCTACTTCTACTTCTATTTCTTCTTCTTCCTCTAAATATTCTCCTTCTCCTTCTACTTCTCCTTCT
>NC_134781.1:83720161-83730161 GCF_046742065.1 Oratosquilla oratoria
TTCTCCTCGTGATTATAATCACATGGTTTTCACTATTCTCCTACCTCTTTCCACGTCACCAACCTTCACCATCCACACGCAATCCTCACGTGTAGCAAGTCCACCCAGTTCCACCCACATCCACCCAACAGATCCACTTCCCCCCAGCTCAAGTCCATCCACATGCTAGCAGGAAGCCTTTCTGTACATATGCAGATGGGTCCGCCTTAGGACATTTTTTCCTCTGGGAGTCTCTTAACACGTCGACCTATGTTTCTCTGTTTACGGACTGGATGTGGTCGTCAGAATTTCATTGTTTCACGGCAGGTCCCTTCCCCCATTTTTTTTTTTTTTTTTTTTTTTGTGACGTATTTTTTCTGTGATAGCTTGACGTCGTGGTTGTACGTATATTACACGTATCATGATGAATTTTTTGGTTGTATGACAACGAAGGTTAGGTCATGTTAGTTTATGTTTGGTTAGGTTAGGTTAGGAGCTAGGCTGGGTTAGGTAAGGTTAGGTTAAGTTAGATTACGTTAGATGAGGTCAGATCATTTTAGGTCATATCAAGTTATGTTATGCTATGCTATGCTATGTTATGTTGTGTTATGTTATTTAATGTTATATTATGTCATGTTAACTTAGCTTTATATAATAGTTTCGAGGTCTGGCGAGAGATATGAAGTAGAGGAATGGACCTGCTGGAAAGAATTCTATCTTTCCACTTTTAACACGTTATCTTATGCCTCTATTTACAGAAGGTAAATATTTCTCTTTCTGCTCCATAGTTAATATGCTTGACCTCCTCTCCTCCCTCCTCTCCTCCCTCCTCTCCTCCTTCCTCTCCTCCCTCCTCTCCTCCCTCCTCTCCTCCCTCCTCTCCTCCCTCCTCTCCTCCCTCCTCTACTCCCTCCTCTCCTCCCTCCTCTCCTCCCTTCCTCTCCTCCCTCCTCTCCTCCCTCCTCTCTTTCCTTCCACTTCTTCTTCCTCTCCTCCCTCCTCTCCTCCCTCCTCTCCTCCCTTCCTCCCCTCCCTTCCTCTCCTCCCTCATCTCCCCCTCCTCTCCTCGCTCCTCTCCCCCCTCCCTAACCCCCTTCGTCCACCACTTTTATCATATTCATCCCTCTTCCTCCTCCTCCTCCTCCTCCTCCATCCTTCTTCCATCTCTCACTCTATTTTTCTTTCTCCTTTTTCTTGCCCATTTTCTTCTTCTTCTTCTTCTTCTTCTTCTTCTTCTTCTTCTTCTTCTTCTTCTTCTTCTTCTTCTTCTTCTTCTTCTTCTTCTTCTTCTTCTTCTTCTTCTTCTTCTTCTTCTTCTTCTTCTTCTCCTTCTCCTTCTTCTTCTTCTTCTTCTTCTTCTTCTCATCCTCCTTCTTCAGTCCTCCTCTGTCCTCTTCATCCTCGTCTTCCTATTCTTCCTGTTCTCTCTATACTCTTCCTATTCCTATTCGTCTTCCTGTTTTTGAGTCTTCCTCTTCTTTCTACTACTCTCATTCTCCTTCTCTTCCTTTTCCTCTTCCTCTCCCCTCCTCCTCCTCCCCTCTTCCTCTCCCTCCTCCTCCTCCTCCTCCTCCTTCTCCTCCTCCTCTTCCTCCTCTTCCTTTTCCTCTTCCTCTTCCTCTCCCTCCTCCTGTTCCTTTTCCTCCTCCTCTTCCTCCTCTTCCTCTTCCTCCTCCTCCTCCCCTTTTCTCTTCCTTTCTTGATGCTTATCCTCTTACAACCCCTGCTCTAGTTTCTGCCGTCTTCTTCTTTTCTTCCTTTTCCTTCTCTTTCTCGCTTCCCCCTCCTCTTTTTCTTCTCCTTTCCATTTTCTCCACCTCCTCCTCCTTCTCCTTCTCCTCTTTCTCCTCCTTATCCTCCCTCTCCTCCTTCTCCTCCCTCTCCTTTTTCTCCTTCTTCTTCTTCTCCTTCTTCTCCTCCTTCTTCTTCCTCTCCTTCTCCTTCTCGTCCTTCTCTTTTTTTCTCCTTCTCCCCCTTTTTCTCCTCCCCATTCTCCTACTTCTCTCTTTTTTCTCCTCCTCCTCTCCTCCCTCTACTCCTCTCTCTCTCTCTCTCTCTCTCTCTCTCTCTCTCTCTCTCTCTCTCTCTCTCTCTCTCTCTCTCTCTCTCTCTCTCTCTCTCTCTCTCTCTCTCTCTCTCTCTCTCTCTTCTCTCTCTAACTCTCTCTAACTCTCTCTCTCTTCTCTCTCTAACTCTCTCTAACTCTCTCTCTCTCTCTCTCTCTCTCTCTCTCTCTCTCTCTCTCTCTCTAACTCTTCTCTTTCTCTCTTCTCTCTCTAGCTCTCTCTTTCTCTCTCTCTCTCTCTCTCTCAATCTCTCTCTCTCTCTCTCTCTCTCTCTCTCTCTCTCTCTCTCTCTCTCTCTCTCTCTCTCTCTCTCTCTCTCTCTCTCTCTCTCTCTCTCATCCCCATACATCCCACTTCCCCACTTGGAGTCCTCTTTATGGACGACCTCTGCCCATAGTATCCACCTTTCGAACCCAACTCTTTGCTTCCAAACCCAATTCTCTTCCTCGTTCACCTTTCCTCTCCCCTCTCCCCTCTCCCCTCTCCTCTCTCCCTTCTCCCTTTTCCCTTCTCCCCTCTCCCCTCTCCCCTCCTCCTCTGTTCAGTGTCCATCCCTCTTCCCCTCACCCACTCCCTCCCGTTCCTCTCCCACTCCAATCACTCCCCGTTTCCTGTCACTGCACCTTGCGCGTTTATGTCCCTGCAGGATGTCACTCCCTCTTTCGTTCCTCCTAACCTCCTTTTCTTCTACATCCCCTTCCGTTTACTTTCTTATTCTTCCTCCCCTCCTCCTCCTCCTCCTCCTCCTCTTCCTCCTCCTCTTCCTCCTCCTCCTTTCCCCCTTATCTCTCTCCTTCCGCGTTCTTTTCCATGGCAAATGTAAGGACAAGTTGTTTTATTGTCTTTACATTCTTCTGTATTCTATTTGGTTCCATTCCGTGTGTTTACTTTCGTAACTCCATCGCCTCCAAGCTGGACTAGTGTTGTCCTTTCATTTCCTTACTTGTATGTGCAAAGACACTTTCGACATAAAGGTATCCCAAGTATTCCTAAAGTATTCATAAGCAATTTTCAATATATAAGTATCCTAAATATCCTTCAATTGTATGTAAGTCATTCTAAATTCATTGATATCCTATACGTCCTTCTACTGGACTAGTGTTGTCCTTTCATTTCCTTACTTGTATGCACAAAGACACTTTCGACATAAGGGTATCCCAAGTATTCCTAAAGTATTCATAAACAATTTTCAATATATAAGTATCCTAAATATCCTTCAACTGTATGTAATTCATTCTAGATTCACTGATATCCTATACATCCTTCTACCAACTGTAATCCTTTCTTTAATCCATGTTCCACCCATGAATATCCTAAAAATATGTTAACCATTTCTAATCAAATTTTTATTCAGAGTTATCCTAAGCATTCTTCAAACACTTCTAATCCACTTTCCATCGATGGATATCCTAAGCATCCTACAACCATTTCCAGTCTATTTTCCATACTTGGGTATCCTTGACATCCATCATTCTGATATCAATTTCACGTCAATCCATCTTCTCCACAGTATCTTAAATATCTTTCAGTTATTTGAAGTCTACTCTCCACTTTCTATACATGGATATTCCAACCTCTTCTAGATCATTTTCCATCCAACCCAATTCCATTTCCAGACATCCTGAGCATCCTTCAACTCTTTCCATTTCCATTTTCCACTCCTGGACATTCTGAAACATCCTCCAGTTCCAGTCCATTTTTCATCTCCGCACATTCAAAACATTCTTGTCCCGCTTCCAGTATACTAGACCTCGCCTCTGGAGCTTTCCCTTCCAGGTTTTCAAGACTCCTAACGAGGACTGGAACATTCAAGTCTCACCTTTGGCTCGCCATGACCAATGTCTGGTAGCCCACGCTCTCTCTCTCTTTCTCTTTCTCATTCTCTCTCTCTCTCTCTCTCTCTCTCTCTCTCTCTCTCTCTCTCTCTCTCTCTCTCTCTCGTTCACACACACACACACACACACACACACACATATATATATATATATATATATATATATATATATCTATATATATATATATATATATATATATATATATATATATCTCTCTCTCTCTCTCTCTCTCTCTCTCTCTCTCTTTCCTTTAACATATTTATCATTTCTGTCATCGGGCAATTTTATTCAGTTATAGGAAGCCTTTTCAGGCATCAGAGGGTTAACTTTAATTTCGTTAAACTCTTGGTTTTTACATTTGATCTTTATATGAACATACTGGCCGCCGCCAGTCGATTTTATTCACCTGAAATGAGACCTCCTTAAGACGCCATAGGACTAACATTTCCGTTACAGTGACAAAGCCGGGGTCTCTGTAGGTCAACGCCCTCTTCAAACCGGGGTCCACCGCTCGACTCAGAGTCACGTGATATAAATCCAAATTTTTTTTACACAAAATTGAAAGTTGAATAAGTCTGGTTGGTGAGGTTATGGAAACAACCTCCTGGTTGATCCTAGTCTGTGGTCCCCATACTGAACTTTTCTGGACCCTTAAGGGGTCCTTAGACCTTAATTCAAAGTTCCTTAGACCTTAATTCAAAGTTACTTGTCATAGTGTCTCTGCCGTAATATACCTTTTTTTTTTTTTTTAGCCTCTGGACCCTTAAGGGGTCCTTAGACCTTAATTCAAAGTTCCTTAGACCTTAATTCAAAGTTACTTGTCATAGTGTCTCTGCCTTAATGTGACTTTTTTTAAGCGTTTCCGACACATCTCCTCAGTGTCCATTCTTCACACCGCCTTCACCTCCCCCTCACCGAACCCCTCCTTACCTCTTCCCTCTTCCTCCCACATCCAGGGCTCCTACCTCCTACCTCTGACCGGGCATTCCGGTCTCAGCCGCCGAGACTTCGCCGACACATTCCTCAGCCTCCATTCCACACTGCCAACCTGACCTTCATTCCTCGAAGTCCTTTATCCAGTCTTGTTAGTCAATTAGAAGCTTCAACCCCTTTCGTACCGGGTGACACTTTACATGTTGTTCAGGCTGTCGCCAGTCTATTTCATTCAGTTGTACGTGATGCATTCGTTACTCGAGGTCAAGTTCTTTAAATTTGACCCAAGATGACCCAATGATCCAGAGGAGATTGACTATACAATATAACTTTTTCGATGAAAATCGTGTGCATTCCTTTATCTACTAATTTTTTATTAAAAACAACTTCATAAATAATTGTATCAAATGTTCAATATTGTTCCATTTATATACTCAGAGTCGGAAATGTTTAAAAGTAATAGATATGAAAGTGTTTGTATTGAAAATTTATTATATAAAAAAGTACAAATGGTTAACCTGAAGAAAGAAGAAACTACGATATTTGTTGATACAGTCAACTGCACTTCTTATTTTGTCAGATGAGAAGATGATAAGTCTCTTGTTCGTACTGCTAACAAACAAACATCAAGATACCTGAATGTTTAAAAGAAATAGATATGAAAGTGTTTGTATTGAAAATTTATTATATAAACAAGAAGAAACTACAATACTTGTTAATACAGTCAACTGCACTTCTTATTTTGCCAGATGAGAAGATGAGAAGTCTTTTGTTTGCTAACAAACAAACATCAAGATACTTGGATGTTTAAAAGAAATAGATATGAAATTTTTTGTATTGAAAATTTATTAAGTAAACAAGAAGAAACTACAATACTTGTTAATACAGTCAACTGGACTTCTTATTTTGCCAGATGAGAAGATGAGAAGTCTTTTGTTCGTACTGCTAACAAACAAACATCAAGATACCTGAACGTATCTAAGAGAAACGATGGATAATCTTTAGTCAGGGGGGGGTATAGAGTGCGCCTTCGACGTAAAAATCTCTGTCCCTCGTCTTTAATGTATGCGGATGCATTGATGTGGTTTTATGAAAAGAATTCTTCCTGTTTTTGTGGAGAGTTAATGTATAAAAGACGCATCAAAGGCTCACGGATGAAAAGTACATTTGCATCGTTGCATGCAAAAGAACTTACGTGGCTTTTGGTGATGAGTATATGTTTTCACGATACATTTTTCTAAGCCATTATGTCGTTGTTGTTTTTTTCCTCTCTTCTTATCATCACCTTTCGCATTGTTTTCCGACTTCATTACATTTATCGTTTTCTCTTTTTCTTGTTCATTTTACGATCCAATGGAATGCATTAGTTCCGTTGGGTGAGACCCAATCAAAAAGGGGGGAAGGCTTTGGATCAATAGAAAGACCAGCCAAAGATGAAGTATACGAAAAAAATAAAATAAAAAATTAGAACTTAGAGTTTACCATGTTTTTTTTTTGTGTGTGTTTTGAAACTTAAACACACGATATTTTTTCGTAAGTTATGACAGATAATTTTGTGTACTTAACTCTTTGAGTATTTTTTCTTGTATGAACAAAGTCTCTTCCAAAAGGTCCGTATTCTTAAAGACATCAACACCAGGAGACTCTACACGTAAGCCTTAGATCTGGACGAAGAAAAAAAAATCCGGTCGATGAAGAAATTTTCATTTAGCATTCAGAAACCTCTAGAAAATTGTGACCACTGCCTTAGCCAACGTATACAATTTTATTCACCTTTGGAGGACCTCTAGATTATAAGTGATCCAAAATTATTTTTTCTAAAATATTGCTCATTTGTAGTTCTTTGTTTGATAAGAGTTTCTATCTGATTTTTTATCGCGTGTACATTTGCAGTTATTTCTTTTGATAAAGGCCTCTACCTAAAAAAAAAAAAAAATAAAAAAAATAAATAAATAAATAAATGAATAAATAAATAAATAAATAAAATAAAATAAATCGAAGCTTTATCTCGCTGATACTTGATATTCTTCACTGTTTACATCCATTGAAGATTCCAGCCGTCATTGAATAATTCACTTAGTCTTCTTCGCGAGAGGCTGAGTCTTCTGTTTTCTTGGCATGGGATAATCCTCCATCTAGATGCTCTTAAATTATACAGAGGTTCTCTCTCTCTCTCTCTCTCTCTCTCTCTCTCTCTCTCTCTCTCTCTCTCTCTCTCTCTCTCTCTCTCTCTCTCTCTCTCTCTCTCTCTCTCTCTCTTTTCTTCTTCTTCTTCTTCTTCTTCTTCTTCTTCTTCTTCTTCTTCTTCTTCTTCTTCTTCTTCTTCTTCTTCTTCTTCTTCTTCTTCTTCTTCTTCTTCTTCTTCTTCTTCTTCTTCTTCTTCTTCTTCTTCTTCTTCTTCTTCTTCTTCTTCTTCTTCTTCTTCTTCCTCTTCTTCTTCTTCCTCTTCTTCTTCTTCCTCTTCTTCTTCTTCTTCCTCTTCTTCTTCTTCTTCCTCTTCTTCTTCTTCTTCCTCTTCTTCTTCTTCTTCTTCTTCTTCTTCTTCTTCTTCCTCTTCTTCTTCTTCCTCTTCTTCGCGAAAGACCGAGACTTCTGTTTTCTTGGCATGGGATAATCCTCCATCTAGATGCTCTTGAGTTATACAGAGGTTCTCTCTCTCTCTCTCTCTCTCTCTCTCTCTCTCTCTCTCTCTCTCTCTCTCTCTCTCTCTCTCTCTCTCTCTCTCTCTCTCTCTCTCTCTCTCTCTCTCTCTCTCTCTCTCCTCTCTCTCTCTCTTTTAACAATTATTCCAGGCTTCAGTAACCAGCAACTCCATCAGGATCCTTTCGTATCACAAGGATCCTTCTTCCTCTTTCTCCTCATCCTCACACCTTCGACTTTCTCTTTATCTTATCTCCCACCTTCGCCTCCTTTTCCTTTTTATCCTCCTTCTATTCCTCCTTTTCTTTCTTCTCCTCTTCTATTTTCTCTTCCTCTTTTTCTTTCTTCTCCTCTTCTATTTTCTCTTCCTCCTTTTCTTTCTTCTCCTCTTCTATTTTCTCTTCCTCCTTTTCTTTCTTCTCCTCTTCTATTTTCTCTTCCTCCTTTTCTTTCTTCTCCTCTTCTATTTTCTCTTCCTCCTTTTCTTTCTTCTCCTCTTCTATTTTCTCTTCCTCCTCCTCAACTTCTTTTCAATTTCTCCTCCTTATTCTCCCTTTTCTCTCTCTTCCTTTCTTTCTATTTATCCTTTTCTTCACACACTATCTTTAACCTTATCTTTAATTTCCTCCTCCTTCTATTTTTCCTTTATCTTTTTCTACCTCTTATTTTATCTAAATTACCCTTATCATTTTTCTTTTCAATTTCCTCTCTCTTTTTCTTTTCCTTCCTCCTTTTAGTCTTTTTTCTCTTCCTCCTCCCGTCCTCTTCTCCCTCCTCTTCCCTCTCCTACTCCACTTCTTCTTCCCTCCTCCTCCTCCCCTCCTCCTCTCCTCCTCCTCCTCCTCCTCCCCTCCTCCTCCTCCTCCTCCCCTCCTCCTCCTCCTCCCCTCCTCCTCCTCCTCCCCTCCTCCTCCTCCTCCCCTCCTCCTCCTCCTCCCCTCCTCCTCCTCCTCCCCTCCTCCTCCTCCCATCCTCGCTCAGCTCCTTTTCTCGCGTGAAGAAAGAAATCCCCTTCTTCATCATCTTCTTTTCTTGAAGAGCAAACTTGATCACTCATTCGAAAATCGACTGCAGCGCCTCTTCAGCCACAGACCAATCTAAGACCTCTTAGAGGTACGAGACCCAGAGAGAGACCTACTCTGAGAGCCAATCAATGGTCTTGAAAATACAAGACCAGGTCTTCTCTGCCTGATGGGTGACATTGCTTTTCCAATTCTTCCTTCATTAATGCTCAAATTATTTTCCCCCAGCTTGGCTCTGTTTCCATGTTCAGGTCGAAGACGTCTTCGTTTTTTTGTTTTTTTCTAATTCTTCGAGACGTCTCCGGTTCTTCCGAAGCCTTCGAGGTATCTTAGGCTATTCTAAAACCTTCGAGAAGTCTTCGGTTTTTCTCGGTTTTCCTCGTCTTCGACTCTTGCGAAGTCTTCGAGACGTTTTCGGGTCTTCCGGAGTCTTCAAGACGTTTTCGGTTCTTCCGAAGTCTCCGAGAAGTCTTCGGTTCTTCTCGGTTTTCCTCGTCTTCAGCTCTTTCGAAGTCTTCGAACCGTTTTCGGGTCTTCCGGAGTCTTCAAGCTTTTTTCGGCTTTTCCGAAGTCTTCGAGAAGTCTTCAGTTCTTCTCGAAATCTTCGCGATCTTCTGCTCTTCTTGAATTCCATAACCCGAAGTACGACTTTCCATTTACGATTTCACTCTTCACTGAAAGACATTTACTTTCTTCTTGCATCGGGCCGATCTCACATTCGCTGGGTTCGAATCCCGCGCTTCTCTTGAATTACCAGCAGCGACTGTTACCTGCCCTAACAGTCTAAGCGTAGAGGGTAAAGATGATGGCTTCGGCCGCAGCTACGTGACTCCTGGCGTAAGCCCATTAGCTTATATATTATATATATATGTATATACATATATATATATCTATATAATATATTTTTTTTTCTTTCTTTTTTTGAGGCATTGGTTATGATATCATACTGCTGAAGGACCTTTGAAAAATAAAAAATAAAAAAAATCTTTCACAGAGAAATATATCTCCCCTTTCATACACCGACATTTAAGGAGTTCGGAAGAAGTAGAGGAAGTTGACAAAGGAGCCTCCAGGAGAACAAAGGGAGTAGATAGGGAAACCTTGTAGGGAGTTCTCGATAACGAGACCCTTTGGATACGAGAAAACGAGGAGTAGATGGGAGTGGGTGGGGAGTTCTTGAGAGGGCAGGTGGGACTAAGGGAGTATGGGAGTTCTTGGGAGTTAACAGGAACTCCTTCGGGATAGATGAAAGGGAGTATGGGAGTTCTTGGGAGTTAACAGGAAATCCTTCGGGATAGATGAAAGAGAGTTGGTGGTGAGTTTTGGATGCTGGAAGGGGTGGGAGTGTCTGGGAGTGGGGGAGTTTGATATTCATGGAGAGGTCAAAAAACTAATGGGAATTCGTGGGGAGTGTTCCTGAAAAGGAGTCGATGGAGTAGTTGGGAGGAGGAGGAGGAGGAGGAGGAGGAGGAGGAGGAGGAGGAGGAGGCGAAAAAGTGGGAAAATGAAAAATGAGGTGAAGAAG
>NC_134781.1:83732661-83735161 GCF_046742065.1 Oratosquilla oratoria
CTCCACCTCTCTTTTCCTCTTCTTCTCTCTCCTCCTCCCTTTCACCTCCCACCATACTTCTGTTATCTCCCCCTCGTCTCCCCTCGTTTCCCCTCTCTTCCTCCCCTCTCCTTCTCCCCTCTCCTTCTCCCCTCTCCTTCTCCCCTCTCCTTCTCCCCTCTCCTTCTCCCCTCTCCTTCTCTCCTCTCCTCCTCCCCCTCCCCTTCTCCCCTCTCCTTCTCCCCTCTCCTTCTCCCCCTTCCTCCTCCCCCTTCCTTCCCCCCTCTCCTTCTACCCTCTCCTCCTCCCCCTTCCTTCTCACCTCTCCTTCTCCCCTATCCTTCTCCCCTCTCCCTCTCCCCTCTCCTTCCTCCCCTCTACTTCTCCCCTTTCTTTCTCCCCTCTCCTCCCCTCTCCTCCTCCCCTCTCCTCCTCCCCTCTCCTTCTCCCCTCTCTTCCTCTCCCCTCTCCTTCTCCCCTCTCCTTCTCCCCTCTCCTTCTCCCCTCTCCTTCTCCCCTCTCCTCCTCCCCTCTCCTTTTCCCCTCTCCTTCTCCCCTCTCCTTCCTCCCCTCTCCTTCCTCCCCTCTCCTCCTCCCCTCTCCTCCTCCCCCTTCCTTCTCCCCTCTTCTTCTCCCCTCTCCTTCTCCCCTCTCCTCCCTCCCCCTCTCCTTCTCCCCTCTCCTTCTCCCCTCTCTCCTTCTCCCCTCTCCTCCTCCCCTCTCCTCCTCCCCTCTCCTTCTCCCCTCTCCTTCTCCCCTCTCCTTCTCCCCCTTCCTTCTCCCCTCTCCTTCTCCCCTCTTCTTCTCCCCTCTCCTTCTCCCCTCTCCTTCTCCCCTCTCCTTCTCCCCTCTCCTCCTCCCCTTCGTTCTCCCCTCTCCTTCTCCCCTCTCCTTCTCCCCTCTCCTCCACCTCTCCTCCTCCCCCTTCCTTCTCCCCTCTCCTTCTCCCCTCTGCTTCTCCCCTCTCCTCCTCCCCTCGTCTCCCCTCTCCTTTTCCCCTCTCCTTCTCCCCTCTCCTTCTCCCCTCTCCTCCTCCCCTCTCCTCCTCCCCTCTCCTTCTCCCCTCTCCTCCTCCCCTCTTCTCCTCCCCTCTCCTTCTCCCCTCTCCTTCTCCCCTCTCCTTCCTCCCCTCTTCTACTGTTTCAATCCTTCCCCTACACCAATGCGACCGCCCCCCATCTCTCTTTTTATTTTCTCTTTTTCTCTTCAGCATTTTTTTTTAATTCTCCCTCGTCTCCATATCCTTTCTCTCGTCTCTACATTCTTTGTCCATTCACCTTCCTCTTCCCTGTTTCCGTTTCATTTTTTTTTTTATAGATTTTTTTAATGTTCTTCATTCTTTTTTGTTCAGTCTTGTACTATCTTTTTACTTAAATCTTCATCTACATGTCTATATCTATATATCTATATCTATATCTATATCTATATCTATATCTATATATCTATATCTATGTATCTCTATATATCTATATCTATATATCTCTATATATCTATATCTACATCTACATCTATATCTATATCTATATCTATATCTATATCTATATATCTCCATATATCTATATCTATATCTATATCTATATCTATATCTATATCTATATCTATATCTATATATCTATACACACACACACACACACACACACACACACACACACACACACACACACGCACACACACACACACACGGTATATATTTATATATGTACCGTATATAAGCGTCTTTCTATCATCTGTTTTATTTTGATTTGCATCGTATTGTGTGAATTTTGCAAGGAATTCAATGCTTTACCAATTTTCCAAAATCCGCATCCGCACTTATTGGAAATTAGAGCTGATGTTTTCTGTCAAAAATTCAACTCCTGCAAGAAATTTATTCTCCTTTCGCAAGATTTCCAAAAGTCTTAGCCATATTTGTAAGGAATCGAAGAACTGGAGGTTCCGACAATTTTTTTTTTTTGTTTTTGTTTTCAAAGGATTGATTCTCTTTTCCATTTTTTTTTTTTTTTGTTCTTCCCTCTGCTTATTCCATGAAGGTCATCACCTGTTAATATTTTTTTTTTGTATCAAAATATGTGATTCTTAGACTGTTCAGAGTCTCCAGGTCCCATAGTCCCTGCAGAAACTACCCAAAAGGAATAAAGAATAAAAGAAATATGGAGGTAAGAGACGTGTAATAAAGAAAGCCGAGAGGAAGTTTGAGAGTCTTTTCATTGGGAGAAAGAGAAGAAAACAAGAAAATTTATCATTGTTGATTTCGACAGCATTCTTGCCTTTTTTCGATTCCTTCTTATTAATGAGATCCACTCAAAATTTCGAGGAGAAAACAAGAAACTTTATTTTTGTTGACTTCAACAGCATTCTTGCCTTTTTTCAATTCCTTCTTATTAATGAGATCCACTCAAAATTTCGAGAAGAAAACAAGAAACTTTATTTTTGTTGACTTCAACAGCAGTCTTGCCTTTTTTCGATTCCTTCTTATTACTGAGATCTACTCAAATTTTCGAGAAGAAAACAAGAAACTTTA
>NC_134781.1:83750161-83770161 GCF_046742065.1 Oratosquilla oratoria
AAAAACTGGTTCTGGCTTGGCCGAGAGCTTTATCCAGAAACCAAGGAGAATAAGCTACATTAGTAAGCTGGGATCTAATGAAATTTAATTCTTGATCTAAAAATTAAGGGCTACAAATCCTAAAAGCTCGGAGAAAAAGACCCGAAGCTACACTTCTTTTGACGTTGTCTGGGTGTTGACTGAAAAATTTATTATAACTGCCTGATTAAGTATTTTTCTATAAAACAAGAAAAAAGTGTCTATTTCCATTCCTCATAATTAAAATATCTAAAAAAGGAATCTTATATTCTTCCTCAATTCACCCTTGAGTTTGATAGTTGGAGATAATTGGTTTAGTTTAATAGAATGATTATCAAAGTGACCCTAATTTTCTTCCCAAAAAAGTAAAAATATTATCAACTTATCTACGCTTTATTATACTCGGCGTTTTGATAGTCGGAAGAAGAACGCTTAAAAAGAATTTCATGTAGACATTGGCCAAAAACAGGAGAAAGATTGGAACCTATGCTACAACTATACTTTTGTCTGAAAAAAAAACGTTCTAAAAAAGAAAAGAAAACGTTTGAAGAAAAACA
Organism: Oratosquilla oratoria; assembly: GCF_046742065.1. Lineage (NCBI taxonomy): Eukaryota > Metazoa > Arthropoda > Malacostraca > Stomatopoda > Squillidae > Oratosquilla > Oratosquilla oratoria. The sequence continues at coordinate 83,750,737 of NC_134781.1, forward strand.
AGTGCAAACTAAAGCAATTATTTGTGAGACCGGAAGAGGCGAATTTGTCCTGGAACGTTTGTAGCTTGTTTTCCAAAAAGGGCAAACCATCATCAACACAAACGCTCGTAAATAAAGATGTAATGTCGAGGATTAGCATTTTATGACCTGAAACGGTGACATCCATAATTTCTTAGATTAAATCTTCTGGGTACTCTATATGGGAGTTAGAAAACTTACCCACAAACGGTGAAACAATTCTCCGAGCCATTTGGAAACATTGTTGGAACAAGAAACCCGGTTGGAAACGATGAGTTTAAGAGAGGTTCCTATTTGTGTAATATAGGACACAATATACGGACTTGTGGTCACCAATATCGACAAAAGGCATCTTCCACCAGACCCCATACCACGTGACCCGTAGAGCACTAAGCGAGTTAAGATAGGTGTCCTTTAGACCTTCCCCTGTCCCTCTTTTTTTATTAGAGAGTGTTGTATAAGTATAGTATCCTCCTCTCGTTCTGTACTACTGAAGAGAACTGTAACTTACAGTCGAAATGTGTAAATTCATCGTTTTAGTTTTTTCTTCTTAAGCTGTGGTTTCAGTTTTGATTTACAAATGTATTGCAACATTTTTCATCTGTGATATATACATATACATATATATATATATATATATATATGTGTGTGTGTGTGTGTGTGTGTGTGTGTGTGTGTGTGTGTGTGTGTGTGTGTGTGTGTGTGTGTGTGTGTGTGTGTGTGTGTGTGTGTGTGTGTGTGTGTGTGTGTGTGTGTGTGTATGTGTGTGTATGTGTATGTGTATGTGTATGTGTATATATATGTGTGTGTGTGTGTGTGTGTGTGTGTGTGTGTGTGTGTGTGTGTGTGTGTGTGTGTGTGTGTGTGTGTGTGTGTGTGTGTGTGTGTGTGTGTGTGTGTGTATGTTTGTGTGTGTGTGTATCTTTGTTTTTGTATGCATATGTGCATGTATGTATATATGCATGAAGTATGTGTATATATATATATATATAGATATATATATAGATATATGTATGTGTGTATACATGTACGCATGTATATACGTAAGCATGTATGACTGTATATAGGTATGTATAAGTTGAGTATATTAGATTAGCAAACACCAGAATAAAAAGAAAAAATAATAAATTGTAATATTGCAGTAATACATCCATTTAAGCATAAATTCTTTTATAGACTGTATTGCTAAGATTACTAAAGTCATTACGCGTCGACTAATGTAAAGAGAAAATTAATATCCCTCAGCGAAGGCGTCGACCTTAATATCGTGGATCAGGTAAAGTAGATCTATCATACCCTTTATTTAAATGGGACGGTCACTCTGAGTTCAAGCGAGATGCTGGTCTGCAGAATCAATGCGATTCCCTCGTCTGATTCCAGTTCTTCATTGACGTTGGCACTCTGGGACCTAGAGTGCCATTTCGCTGTCGTCCCCAATTCCAGCGTGGTTAAACTGTTAACCCCGATAACGCCAGGACCCGTTGGACAGCCCTCTAGGTATATATCCGTAATACAAGGACGAAAATCCTTTCGACCGTTTGTATATATGATTATATATTCCTGAGGGAATTTGGGCTTATGTCCATGTTAGCGTAATTTTTGGTAGATACTAATGAACTCTTCTTGATTTCAAGCTTATCAGGTTTGTTTATGGTACTAAGGAGGATCAAGTCACGCCCCCTTTTCTCTCCCGACCAATCACGTGTATTGGGTGAAACGAGGGAAGTTTGTGATTGGTCAGATAATAAAGGAGGCGTGGCATATCGTTCAAGATCGTAAAAGTGAATATGAAAATTAATAGGAATCCAATTGTGCTCTATAATGTTCATAACTATGACCCCAAATATACAAATGGCAGTCAACGGTAACTGTTAACGATCGATCCAAGGATTCTTATAGCTACAGTTGGAATGCGACATGGTTGGGCACGATAAGAAACTAATCATACATAATGGCTATGACGCCGTTTAGGCACTAGAAGGTTTGTCAGTCAGTAATCCGAGTCAGGATTAAAAACAGCACAACATAATTAGAAGGATTAAGTCGTGGTATATCTATGACGCCACGAATCCCAGTCATTATAGATAATTGCATAAATGAAACAAAGTTTCAGTTTATGTTGGGTCGCAGTGGGCATTGACCCACGGGAAGTAAAAAAAAAAATATGGAGGCAGCCTGATCATAAGAAGTGTAACATGGTAATAATAATAATAATGATGATGACGAATAATTGATAATAATAATAATAATAACAGCAACAATAATAGTAATAATAATAACAACAATAATGACAATAATAATAGCAAAAATAATGACAATAATAATAATAAACACTAATAATAATAATAATAAACACTAATAATACTAACGATGATGATAATGATAACAACAACTACGGTAACAATCGTATTTTGTTGAAGGTGATGATATTTTCTGCATTGACCATTTTCTTGCAAATAGTTTCCTTAAATCTCGCTAATCGCCTTCGTTCACGGTCTGTAGAACTTGTGCGTAGGCTATCATGATCTTCAATCCAGATTTGAGCTCAACTGATCCTTCTTCAGAGATTGGCCCGGGTGTCATCAATGAGTGGTATTTCATCATAGGGTAAATATTGACGATGGAAGATCACTAGAAAATTGGAAGATGTTCATAAATTAAAATCAAATTTTACATCTTCTCAGGCATTTGGCCCACTCTTGTGTTCTCATGCTGGGTTGTGCTTATAAATCGATTGCCTGTAAATTAAAGCTTGGTTTCCTGTCTTTGATGTGAAGGAACCTCAGTTATTTTTAATTTCCTTGGGTCCATACATGTTTCCAGAATTTTCGTATTTTTTTTTTCCAGCTCTGAGCGAATCATGTGGTGTCCGTGTGATTCTATAGCATGGGTCTTGGGGGCTCCTGTGTATCTAATAATCGGTGGATTTTTGATCTGGTATCACAGTGTGTGAGTGCTCTGTGGACCTAAGTGGAATAGGTGTGAGTAGATAGGTGACTTTGGTTTGGCTATCTCCCTCATAAGGGGGGAAAATCTCTTGGTATATATATATATATATATATACATATATATATATATATATATATATATATATATATATATATATATATAAATGAAAATCAGACAGACAAATGGTAACAAAACAAAAACAAATCTTATATTATTTGTTTTTGTTTTGTTATCATTTGTCTGTCTGATTTTCATTTATTATTAGTTATATGTTCAATTTATCATTATTTACTATTTACCTGTTTGTTTATTATTTAACTATACCTATGTATTTTATTTATTATTTACATTATTATATTATTTATTGCTTTATTATTAATATGATTTTTTTTCCGCATACGAGCTAGATATGGATCAAAAGGTCTCCTGTCGTCATGCTCCTCCTTTGTAATCCTTTATATGTATCTATTTATATATATATATATATATATATATATATATATATATATATATATATATACATATATATATATATATATAAAAAACAGAAACCTTTTTAGCCTTGGACTCCTTTCTGTTGAATCGTCTGGTATGAGCCAGAGCAAAATCCATTTTTTTTTCTTTTTCTTTTTCTTTTTCAAGGTATGTTAGGCAAGTGTCAGTTCCGGACCCTCCCAAGTTGACTCTATTCCCAACTCATGATTTCAAACGTGGGTGGAAATTGAGCTTGATACGAGGATGGGAAATCTTATTTCAACATGGTTTTGCCATCTTTCATTCAATGACATCTCAACACCTGGGGAGCAACCATTGGAAAAAAATTTATCCCACGTTCGATCTATTTATTTATATATATATATATATATACAGTATATATATACTGGGTATGTGTGTTTGTGTGCGTGTGTGCATATATGTACTGTATATGCTGGTAGTGATCTTCAACAGATGATGAATACATGAGAAACTGTGAATTGAAATGGAGAACTAATAGATAGATAATGTCAAATATAAGATTGAAAAAATACAACCTTTTTTCAAAAACGGACTGGTAGCTTATAAAAAAGATCCTTATACCATTGCAAGATTCTATACATATATATATATATATATATATATATATATTATATATATATATATATATATATATATATATGTATTATGTATGTGTGTAGGTGTGTATATTTCATATTATAACAAGTCTTCATATATTGGATCTCTAAGCTGACACGGACTACGGTGAGCTCAGATTACTTAATTCCAATGAAAACAACACAGCTTGTGCCACGAAAAAGGCGAGGAAAAATGGAACCTTTAACGTAGTCTTTCCTCCCATTTTCTGAAGGTATCATATCATGATGCTCTCACTGTATATCATACACTACACCATAATCTGATTCTTATCTATAATAAGGTATATTCATGTACACATCATGGAAAATCATGGACTTGTAAAAGAGGAAATTGGGTGGATAAAGAAAGTATTGGGTTTAGTAAGAATTTTATTCATGACTTGTTTTTTATATTAGGCTTTGCCAGAGGAAACTGTTTATAAAGGAATTGGGACTTACGCTCATATCTTCATCCATACACTCCAAACTTGTCACACTGTCCCTACATACACATGTACATATACATCTATGTGTACATGCATATATAAACATATACACAAAAGAATAGTAAGAATATTAATTTTCTCACGAAGATATAAATCACAGAAATTGTAAATGAAATTAATTACTTTTGAACCTTAATACTTATATCCATCCCTCTGCACCTTTTGCTTCGTACATTTATCTTCCACCCTTTGCCCTCATCCTATGTGTTCATGTTTGCCAACCCCGCTAACCTTGCGTAATTACACTGCACGCCATCTATTCGCACACCCTCATTTTTCCTCCTAGTATGTTCTTTCCTTATATATATATATATATATATAATGTGTGTGTGTGTGTGTGTGTGTGTGTGTGTGTGTGTGTGTGTGTGTGTGTGTGTGTGTGTGTGTGTGTGTGTGTGTGTGTAAATATATAAAACTTAGACTCACTCTCGGAAAAAGATAAGCTGAAATACAGATTAGATTGTATATTTCGACCGCTGACTGTGATCCTCTTCATGTACCTGCTGAAGAGGATCGCAGTCAGTGGTCTAAATATACGGTTTACTCTGTATCTCAGCTTATCTTTCTCTAAGAGTGGGTCTAAGTTTAATTTTACTCATGTTCTACTGCATCTACGTCATTTAATATATATATATATATATATATATATATAATATGTATATATATATATATATGTAATATGTATATATATATATATAATATGTATGTATATATATCCGCCACTCTTACTGTTTTACTCTGACATTTTTACCTCTTATATGATTAAGCCTTGTATATTTTGTTATGTTAGCTCCTCATTTTTTCTTAAGTCTTTTTTTTTTTATCCAGTTTTGAAATATTTTTCTCTGGCGCCTGTTTATTCATCTAACATACCCAGTCCATTTCACATTCACTTCAATATTCACCGTTTTCTAACACATTTCCTTTTTTTAAAGGATTACAAAAGAGGAGCATGCCGACAGACCTTCTGGTCCATAACTAGGTCGGATGTTTTTTATTTTGTGGTGTAATTGCACAGCTTATACAACCTACATACTTCATGTATATAATTTTCACCATTTCTACTTTCTTATTCTCTGCTTCTCTAATACTCAGCAACTTCACTCTTATTTTAAAGCGTTGGTTCTACTGTGGTCTCTACTGCCCTTGGTTTGGCTACTACTGTCGTTTCTCCTCTGATTTATTCCCTTTTCTCTCCATCAAAAAACAGTGGCTGTGTTTGTCTTCCATCTAGTTTTAACAGTATTGACATTTGATTACAAATTCGTACCTTTTCTAGAATTATAACCATCCATCTTGTGTCCAATTTTCTTGCTCATTTCTCCAGTCGACATCACGTCCATACGAAATATTTCAACACGATTGCCTTGTCCGATCCCTTAGTTTTTTTTTTTTTTTTTTCATTTCAGGACTCTGTTTTCATTTACATTCTATCTATTTCTTCTTCCTTCGTTCGCACATTTCTCCAGATGTCTTGATAACATTGGAACGTTTTTGTCATCCTTTTATGTCAACACCACATTATTGGCAAATGATATTACAAGGGATTACAAAGGCGGAGCATGCCGACAGGAGACCTTTTGGTCCATATCTAGGTCGGATACGAAAAAAATCATAATAATGATAAACGAATAAATAAAAACAATAATAATGTAAATAAATAAATAAATGAATAAATGATAAATATATGATTTAGTTTTTTCGCTGATAGTGATTATAGTTGTTATGGCTGACCCCAAGTGATTTTATCTATCAGATGGCACCACTATCCCTTCTCAGATAACAAAGAGATAACCCTTTATGTCCAGCATCTCCTTTTCTCTGAATTGGCTGTTTATTTCTTTCAAAATATCATCCATTTGTTGAACACCAATGGTGACATCCCGCATCCTTGCCGTAGTTTTGCTTCCACCACCACCACCACCACCACCACCACAACAACAACAACAACAACAACAACAACAACAACCACAACAACAATCACAACAACAATCACAACAACAACAATGACAACAACAACAACAACTACAACAACAACAACAATCACAACAACAATCACAACAACAACAACTACAACAACAACAGTCACAACAATTACAACAACAATCACAACAACAATCACAACAACAACAACAACAACAACAACAATCACAACCACAACAACCACAACAACCACAACAACCACAACAATCACAACAATCACAACAATAACAACAACAACAGACTCTCTTCTATTTTCTATTTCTTTTAATATTACGAAGATTTCCATCTCGATAGTGGTTGTTTCCAATTATGAAATAATATTGAATTAAAGTTGTTCTTCATTTTATATATTCTTATGTTAATATATATACTGCGTCAGCATCGTTATTCCAGCTGATAATGTAATTTCTTATATTCAACCATGTTAATACGAGAAGATTATACACACCTTTATGCATCCTTTCTACTGCTTCCAATATTTTCCTTCTCTCACTATAACTCTCCAACACATTCTCAGCGGTTATCGTTTTCTTGATGTTGGGATGTGCAAGGCACCTTTGATGATATCCGGTCACTTCTCTTATAAATAAACAAAATCGCATAGTGATACCAAATATATTCCAAGAATTAAAATTATATGCATCATGACATCTTACGTGCAAACGCGAATCAACTTACATTTGTCTATTTTGACAACTCAGACGATATGACGTCATCACTTGTGTCACTCTGTTCCCGCCCAATCGCTCTCGAGGGTCGATTCAGGACTTGAACACAACCTCGCTTAATCCCTTTATATCTGTGACATCCTTCGATGAACAGCTTCTCTCTAACGGCAGGTAATTTCGTTGATCTGAATGGGCTAACTTGTCTGTTTTTTGTCTTAAACGAGCATCTTAAACGACCTAATTAAACCTCTTGGACGTATTTTGAGTTACGTTTATTTTGGTTACTGCCGGGTAATTCTATTCAGGACTATGGCGTCATATTACTGATTATGTAAAACAAGAAAGGACTCCTCTAATCAGACTTGTGTGATCCATCCTTGGTATGATAATGTATTGAGATGTATGAGCCAGCTTGATTAGGTGGGCGTGTTTAATTGGTTTCAAAGGTGTGGCATTACAGTTTTATCGTAAAATCATTTTCATAAAAGTATTACATGAATCATCCTTGTTATTTTCAGTAGAATTATTAATCTAATCGAATATCAGCACAACACGAAATATTCCACTCATCTTAGATATTTAGTCAAATAAGTAAATATTATTTTACTGAATATGTGAGAAAAAGGAAATATTTTCATGCTCAATATATCGTAGAATGAAAATCATCACACCATTTTCTGTTGTGAGTAGTTTCTCCTAACAAAGAAAACGGTGAAATATTGTTTGCATTCGTGTTTATTCCTCAAGCAGACAAAGCACACTGTCTATTTGTACATCATCTGTACATAACACGTGTACCAATACCTGAGCCTTTTAAATGCATGACATACATTGTACTGTTACTGCCTGTACTTTATTTGTATTTGTACACAAGAACTACCACTCATGTACATTATGAGTTATATCCTGACTTGGTTTATGGGCCACAATCCTGTAACTACCTTGCACCGAGTTTATCTCAGCTGGGTAAGCGATTATCCGCCTTATTCATCCCTTGCATAGGGACTGTATTGCATTTCTGTGCTCACTTTATGATCCTGAGTTCGATTTCTCAACATATGACCTGAGTTACATATCTTCTCTCACAACACTCCTAGACCTCTCTTCTCGTCATATAGATCGCATGTTTGAATAATGAACAAGACACTTCACAAGCTTTGAAAAACTATGCTTTTCTAGTAAGTGTACCTGTTGCAGCACGAATAGACAAATAAACACATAAGTAGATGAGTAGATGAATGAATAAAACCGCTCCGCATGCATGACCTGACTACCAGGAACCTTGTGTTTGTGTGGTCCTGCTTTAATTGGGTAGACTCCGCACATCTTCTAACGGTCCTTGTTGTAACCTACATTCCGCCGAAGTGCCAACCCCAGCTCGGCATCCCACAATGAGGCTCATCCCAGACTCTCGTTCTTCACACCTCGAACTCACGAACTCACATCGACAAAACAAAACCCAGCTAATCTTCGGCCTAGCTGAAACAATAAACGGAGCGGCCGTCGAGCCCCGGCGTGGCACCAACGGTTGCCATGGAAACGAATGGCAGTGGGGGAGGTAGAGAGAGAGAGAGAGAGAGTGACAAAGAGAGAGTGGGCGAGAGCAAGACGAGGAGCCAACCAGAAGCGGAGGTTCTTCGGGTTTACCTGAATGCATAAAGTACTCGCCACGTTGACAGGAACCTCCTGTTACATTTACCCGAACCCCGTCTGATGATCTACAAGAAATCCACTAGAAGAATCCCCTCCACAGAGGTAACTACCCCCAGAAGGGAACGTGTCCCCCCCGCCCCCCGGCCACCATCCCCCCGGAGGGGGTGGGAGAGGAGGTTGGGGGAGGGGGAAGGAAGGGAGTGGCACAGTCGATTATCGAGAAATGCCCCCATCATTAGACGCAGGGAAGGCCCTTCGGATGTGGGCCGGTGATAAGGCAGTCGTGCAAACGGCCTAGCATATCAGGGCTTGGATTGCACTCCAGAATTATTTCTGCTACTGCGCCTCCAACCCACGGCTGCTTCCCGCAATGTGTCGCTCGATTTCCCGTCCTCTTCTTATACTTTCGTTCAACAAAAGCTTTCCCTCGATCTCTTGATTTCTCTCTCTCTCTCTCTCTCTCTCTCTCTCTCTCTCTCTCTCTCTCTCTCTCTCTCTCTCTCTCTCTCTCTCTCTCTCTCTCTTTCTCTTATATGTATGCATGTGTGTATGTATCTGCGTATATGCGTACATATGTATGTATGTATGTATTTATGTATGTATGTATGTTTGTATGCATGTCTGTATGTATGTATGTATGTATGTATGTATGTATGTATGTATGTATGTATGTATGTATGTATGTATGTATGTATGTATGTATGTATATCATTAACAATTCGGATACCCAGGGTCCACTGCTGAACGAAGGCCTCTTTCAGAGCATTCCATGGCTCACACGAGGGCGCCAACCCTCGCCACGTCACTCCTGCAAACTTCTCTAACTCTTCTCTCCACCTTCTGTCTGGTCTCCCTCCTCCACGCTTTCCATCTCGCTGCGTCCACTCAGTAACACACTTGCTCCATCGCTCCTCAGTCGTTCGCGCTAATTTACCTCGCCACTTCCACTTTCTCTTTTTTACCGCTGCAACAGTATTTTTCACTCTAGTCTACTCTCTCAACCAGTTTGCTCTCTTTTGATCTCTCAGCGTTATTCCCTCCATCGATCCTTCCATTCTCCTCAGTACATACCTTAACTTTGTCTCCATCGCCTTTGTCAGTGTCCGAGTCTCATACCCGTAGATTAATGCTGGCAGAATACATTAATTGTAAGTTTTACGTTTCCAGCATAAAGGTAGAAAGCCTCTCGTGGTTGTATTATACTTATCAAACATTTTCCAACCAACTGTAATACGCCTTTTTATTTCATTGTCATGATCTTTGCTATTTTCATCCTCTGGCCTAAATAACTATACTCTTCAATTTCTTTCAAGACTCTGACCACTAATGATAATCTCTTTACTGTGAAATTTCGTGTTGAACATTACTTTGGTTCTATTCTTATTAATTTTCAAACCAACTTTGAGACTCTCCTAATTCAGATTACTCAGCATATTATGTAAGTCTTCTACTCTTTCTGAAGTAAGAATAATGTCATCCGAAAATCTTATGTGGTTAAAATAGTCGCCATTAAACTTCAAACCTTTCTCTTCCTAACTTAACCTTCTGAAGATCTCTTCCAAGCAAAATGTCAACAATTTGGGTGAAATTGTATCACCTTGCCGTACTCCTTTCTCGATCTTTATCTTTTCTGTATCTTTATATAGTCAAATTACAGCAGTACCTTTCATATGAACATTTTCTAGAACAATCACGATCTATTCGTTTCAACCCTGCTAGCGTAGGGGGCTAAGGATAACAAGAGGGAGTTTCAGATGGAAATTAAAAATAGATTCGAAACTCTAAGAAATAATGAGGATACCGTCAAAAATATGAATCTGAATTTATTTAATATCATTAGGGAATCTGCAGAGAAAGAAGGAGGTGCAAACAGTATTAGAAAAAAACAAATAATCCAAAGCTGCAAATAACCTAATCAAAAGAAAACGGATTATGCAGATTAAATGCAGGAGAGACGAAACGTGTATATACACTATACATTTATACATATATATATATATATATATATATATATACATATATATATATATATGTATATATATATATATATATATATATATATATATTTATATGTATGTATGTATGTATGTATGTATGTATGTATGTATGTATGTATGTATGTATGTATGTATGCATGTATGTTGCTGATAACCACAAAGGAAACGAAAAAGAAACTAGAATTCCCAAGCGCTTTCGTGATATTTCACATCTTCAGGGGAATACAAAAGAAAAAGTTACACATAGGTATATAAGATGTATGAAAATAAACTGGGAAAGGTACAGACAATACACATTGAGAAAATGTACAACTTTTCTCTTTGTGCTTTAGCATATATATATATATATATATATATATATATATATATATATATACATATGTGTGTGTATGTGTGTGTGTGTGTGTGTGTGTGTGTGTGTGTGTGTGTGTGTGTGTGTGTGTGTGTGTGTGTGTGTGTGTGTGTGTGTGTGTGTGTGTGTGTGTGTGTGTGTGTGTGTGTGTGTGTGTGTGTGTGTGTGTGTGTGTGTGTGTGTGTATGTGCGTGGGCGTGGGCGTGTGCATGTGCATGTGTATATGTAATATGCATGTGTATGTGTATATACATACGTATATACATATGTATATGTATGTGTATAGTTGGGGATATATATAGGTCTATCTATATGTATATGTTCTGTACCTATATCTCTTTCTCTGCTTCCTTTACATCTTTCATATTGAGTTTTTTCTTTCTGCCTTTCTTTCTTTCCTCTTTTTTCATTTTTTCCGAACACCAAAAACCCATAGTGCCGATGAATTTCCATTTCGTCATCAGTTCGGTCTATCAGTTCCTGGAAACACTGACGCTCTGAACGAAAGAGCGAATACCAAGAATCCTTACTAAGAAAAAAATTTCAGATAAAATTTACATTTTCATTAGACATCTTGACTTCTACGTACTTTTCCCTAATGTCAGATAATTACGTTCATCTGATAATGATTCGTTTGCTTAGCGGTAGGTAGGGAGCCAGTCTTGAGCTAAAGCTTTTGGTGAGTCTGAACCCGTAGGCTCGAGGTTTATGAAATGCTGTTCGTGAGTTTCCCGAAGACCATTTCAGCATTGGAAGAAAATCGTTTGGCATCAAATACAAATAGCTTTATGTTTCTGAACCCTATAGGGAGTTTTTACGGGCTTTTTTGAGACTTTGAAGTATTTGGTCTCATTTCACAAACGATTTGATTTGATCGTCAGGTATCGGATTTTCTTTCGGGAAGAAGTTGGGCATTTCTCGATGAAGCGTTTATCTGTCTTTTGGCTTTGGAATTTGTAATCCTTATGTTGCCAGGCAGCTTTATTCATTTAACCATCTATCCTATACCCTTAATTAGATAGCAACATTTTTTTGTTGATAAATCTAATTCTCGATTGAGATGTGTTTTGAAAATTAAGGGGCCATAATTGTCTAAATATAAAAACAGATTCCGCAGACAGTTTCCGTGAATTTATTAAAATCGCCTTTTGCTGTGGTAGATGATTCCATTAATTTATGAATTCCCATCCTCTTTTGCTTCTCTGTACCCCTTGAGCAATCAGGTTTCCGTGTACATCTAGAAATCAAAGATATGAAAATTTATCAAAATACATAAACTTCATTATGAAATTAGTATGTACAGACTCTACAGAGGCTTTTAGTATTGATAACATCAATAGACTGAGCTCAGTAAATTGATGAAATATCTTTATCTGGTTGTGGATTTAAACACTCTGTGTTACAGGAATGATTGTTCTTCTCTCAGACCCTTATGTCCTTCCTGATAAGGTCAAATGTACCCCGAGGGGATGACACATGTTCCCCTTTACGCAACTCCCCCACCACCTTCGTTGGTACAAAAATAAGTAAATGAATAGGAAAAAAATAATATTCCTCTTGGTTGCAAGTCTGGAAAACAATGAATCTGTGGAATGGAGGAAAAAAGAAAACGGAATTTGTACCTGGAAGAAAAGGCGAGGTGAGAAGAGAGAGAGAAATTGCGTAATATCGAGGAATGCGGAAAAAAAAAGACACAAATGAGTAATGGAGACATGGTCATGTTTTATGGAAAGCGGAGGGATGGAAAGGAAGATGGGGAAGAGGAGGAAGAGGAGAAGGGGAAGGAAAAGGAGGGAAGGAGAAGTAGGAGAGGAGGAGGAGTAGGAAGAGGATGGGAAAGCAGGGTGTGATTATAAAGGAGTTGGTAATGAAAAAGAGGAAGAGGAAGAGAAGGAAGAGAAGAGAAAGGGGTATGAAAAGGAAGATGGGGAAGAGGAGGAAGAGGAGTGAAGGAGGAGTAGGAGAGGAGGAGGAGTAGGAAGAGGATAGGAAACGAGGGTGTGATTATAAAGGAGTTGGTAATGAAAAAGAGGAAGAGGAGGAGAAGAAAGAGAGGAGAAAGGGGTATGAAAAGAAAGATGGGGAAGAGGAGGAAGAGGAGAAGGGGAAGGAAAAGGAGGGAAGGAGAAGTAGGAGAGGAGGAGGAGGAGGAGGATGGGAGAAGAGGTTATGATTATAAAGGAGTTGGTAATGAAAAAGAGGAAGAGGAGGAGAAGAAAGAGAAGAGAAAGGGGTATGAAAAGAAAGATGGGGAAGAGGAGGAAGAGGAGAAGAGGAGGAGGAGTAGGAGGAGGATAGGAGACGAGGTTGTGATTATAAAGGAATTGGTAATGAAAAAGAGGAAGAGGAGGAGAAGGAAGAGAAGATGAATGGGAAGACTGAAAGGATGGGGAGGAAGAGGAAGAGGAAGAAGAAGAGGAGGAGGAAGAATTGGATTTTGATCTAAAACCGCTCACTCGCTTTTATCGGTATCAAAATGAAATTGTGTTCAAAGTTGGCATTTGTAGTATCAATATCAACGATGACATGAGTTACAGAACTGCCGTGTTCAATGTACTCAAACAACTTTTCACCGAGTCAACGGAATGTAATTCAATTCAAAGTTTTAAGATTGAGTAGGACATGTGCCTGTTTTTATTTAATTGTTTTATTCACTATTTTCCTTTATTCACTTATTCATTTATTTTTTCTTATTTATCTATTCACTTATGAATTTATCTATTTATTTATTTTATAATTAGTTTATTTATCTATTCGATTATTTGTTCATTTATTCGTTTATTCGTTTATTCATTTATTCATTTATTTCCTTATTTATTTGTTCATTCATTTATTTGTTCACTTATTTATTTATCAATTGATTGATTGATTATTCTTTACTTATTTCTTGTTTGATTATTCACTATTTTTCATTTATCTATTTATTTATTTATTCATTTATTCATTCCGATGCCTTGGACGCCTGTTCACCTCTTTATCATTCTTTTCTGAATCCGTCATCGCCATAGACCAAAAGGTCTCTTCCCGCCGGTCAGTGCTAGAGCGGATCCTTCTACAGGTGGGCTGGAGGAGGAGAGGAAGAGGAAGAGGAGGAGGACAGGATGAGGAAGAGGAGGAGGAGAGGAGGAGGAAGAGGAGGAGGACAGGAGGAGGAAGAGGATGATTAACGTGCACGTGTGTGTGTGTGTGTGTGTGTGTGTGTGTGTGTGTGTGTGTGTGTGTGTGTGTGTGTGTGTGTGTGTGTGTGTGTGTGTGTGTGTGTGTGTGTGTGTGTGTGTGTGTGTGTGTGTGTGTGTGTGTGTGTGTGTGTGTGTGTGTGTGTGTGTGTGTGTGTGTGTGTGTGTGTGTGTGTGAGTGTGTGAGTGTATGTGTTTGGTCTGAATGATGATCATTTAGACGAAATTTCGGAAATGAAGGAAAAAGGAGAGAGAGAGAGAGAGAGAGAGAGAGAGAGAGAGAGAGAGAGAGAGAGAGAGAGAGAGAGAGAAGAGAGAGAGAGAGAGAGGAGAGTCTTGACCAAGCCGAACACTTGAACAATCTATAGAACCAAAACACCAAGGAGGGTGTGGGTGGGGTGGGTGGGTGAGGTGCAACAGGGGAGATAGTAAACAAGGTTTAGCTTACTAGTCATTAATATTACAAACACTTGCGGGAGAGACGGAAGGATGGGATGGAGAGAGGGAGTGAAGGAGGGAAGAAAGGGAGGAGGGACTAAACAGAGTAGAGGAGGAAGGGGGGGGAGGGTTGGAGTAGTGGTACAGGAGATGAAGAGAGGAAGAGACGAGAGAGAGAGAGGAGAGAAGGGTGAGAGGTTTAGAGAAACAAAGGTAGGGGAATCAGAAATAAATGGGGATAATTGAAAATGGATGTAGATATTGACAAAGAGGAGAGAAAAGAGAAATAATGAGAAAAGAAGAGAACAGAAAAAATATGCAAAATAATAGGCAAGTAGGCAAGTAAGATAAAAATCAAATGAATACAAATGATGAAATTAATAGTAATTGAATTAATAAATGAATATGTAATGTAATGATTATGATTTATTTTATATTGTTTTTGTTTTGTTATCATTTGTCTGTCTGATTTTCATTTATTGTTAGTTATATGTTAATTCATTATTTACTAATTACCTGTTTGTTTATTATTTAACTATACCTATGCATTTAATTATGTATTTTATTTGTTATTTACATTATTATAGTTTTTATTTATTATTTTATTATTATTATGACTTTTTTCGCATCCGACCTACATATGGACCAAAAGGTCTCCTGTCGGCATGCTCCGCCTTTGTAATCCTTTGTAATGAATGAATAACTAAATAATATATCAGTTCATTCATTCATTCATTAACTAGATTAATTAATTGATTAATTGATAGATATATTTTTGAATAAAGTGATATATAAATAAACAAAAAGGAGCGAAAAGTGATGGAGAATGGGAAGCTGAAAGTAAGAAAAGACAAAAGGAAAATATATATATGTACATATATATATATATATATATATATATATATATATATATATATACATATATATATATATATATTGTATGTACACATACACACATATATATACACATACACATATATATACACACATATACATATATACATATATATACATACATATATATATATATATATATATATTACATGTATGTATGTATGTATGTATGGATAGATGGATGGATGGATGGATGTTAGTGCTACATCTAATAAAAAAATATATAGTCTTGAATCCATTACATAGGTGGAGATTTCTCAAAACTGAATAAAGTATTTTGATGTTCGCCAAAATAAACCCTTCGATGTCACTATTTTTTTCTTTCTTTTTTTACTTATTTAATCACTTTCGTCAATGGGGTAGGGTGTTTAGCCACACAGAAACACAGTTGCTTCACATCAAGGACAAAGTCTGGGAATAATTCCTCGCGAATTAGCAGCCCAAAACGAGGAAACATTTTTCGGTGAATCTAAAACATTCGTCGCTAAGTTTGCTTCCAACTTGATGGTTGTCTGACATGTAAGTTTTGATGAAACAGATGCCAGATGATTCCCTTCATGTGACGACAATACTCAGGGCAAATAATTGTGTAAATAAATATATAGAAATAGATAAATATATGAAAAATAAATTAATAATGAATAGACAAATAAAATGATAGATCAATAAATATATAAACAAACAAATAGATACATAGATATATAAGTAATTGCATAAAAAAGCAAGCTAAGTAGATAAGAGAAGAGAGAGATACAGAGAGAGAGAGAGAGAGAGAGAGAGAGAGAGAGAGAGAGATACAGAGAGAGCAGAGAGAGAGAGAGAGAGAGAGAGAGAGAGAGAGATGAAATAATAGTTTTGGTAAACAGAGGTACATGTATTTGCAACCTTTTTGCAACAGGTTGCAACCTTTCTAAAGCCGGTTGCAGCCGTATCCATTCATAAAAATGGCAATCTTTCTCATGTCAGTTTTGTTGTTTTAAAAACTACCACTCCCTTTTACAACGAGAAATTGTGAAAATGTTTGCTAATTACACAAAAGTGTGTAAGCGTGTGAGACGAGGATGTTAACGGGAAGGACAAAAGCGAAAGGGGAGACGTTTCAACCTGACCCTCTTGCAGGATTACGTTAATTATTTGGTTAGACTTGATTAGAAAGATTTTAATATGTTTCCTGAGCTTGTTTAAGATTTTACACAATTATTATGGGTGTCGGCAATCGATTTTATTCAGCAGATAGAAACCCCTTATCCCAGTAAATGGGTAAATATACCTTATAATTATTTTTCATAATAAGATGACATGACATTGGTAAGAGCAGATTCTGCCTCACTATTATGTCTGCAAGCATTAGCTCTTTTGTTGCAAAAGCAACACTCATCTCAAACAATACAAACTAAAAGTGACACAAAACCAAAGCAACAAAAAACAGTCACAGGCTGCGCATACTGAACATCCACAGACTGTTTACATCCAGAAACTTGATTCTTAAGTTTACATAATCACATTGACATGTACGGATATACTATACTAAGCCACAGCAGCCATCATACACCATGAACAGTAATCTGCTAATTTACAAACACAGCAAACAAACTACAGAACGCTACTGCAGTGTACTACACAACGCTATCCCATCACATTTAACCTACCTTAACTAACATAAACAAAGATATTGATATGGTTTGGCTACCCCCCGTGTAAGGGGGAAAAAGCCTTTGGTATATGTATGTATGTATTTATATGGTTTACTTTGACAGAAGTCGACAGTAAAGATTAACAAGATCCTGTGTCTCCCCCCAGTACAGGAACTAAAAGTTAATTTAAACACAACAGAGTTTAGTTAAGCATTCCAGTGTGGCTACCACACATCACATATTGCATACCAGCATAGGTTAGGTTAGAATATTAGATGAGGCGTGTTCACTTTGTCAAGCCGCCTGACGCACTGTCAACCACATGTTGAAAGACTGCACAGTCCTGGGAACACACAGACACAACCACTACATAAATGGGGAGGAGTTCTTGTGATAGACAGGTTGATTGAATTCCTTTACAATTATTCTGTACAAATTTATTGACATATCGAAATGACCACCACCACCACCAACAACAACAACAGCAACAACAACAATAATAACAACAACTTCACCGAGATGTGGGTTCCCCCCTTCAACTGAATTAAAACACTTGACGGCAGACAAAACAAACAACTAAGGTCATCAAACTCGGCAGAAGTGCTGTTAAGCATTTTAAGAGCAAAGGAAATTTGATCTAGAAAATGTAGATTTCAGGGTTTTAATTTCCATGATAATGTTGATGCACATAAGGACTAAATTACCCTAATCTATGATGAGAAAATAGCACGTACGAGAGTTGCTGACACCTCTGCAACCAGATCCTGTCCACAATCATGTGATGTTAACCAGGATGGATTTATAATCATGATAGGATGAAGGTGAGGATAAGGATGAAGATGAGGGTTGATGAGGATGAGGATAAGGATAAGGATAAGGAAAAGGATAAGGATAAGGATAAGGATAAGGATAAGGATAAGGATAAGGATGGGCATAGGGTATGGATATGGATATGGATATGGATATGAATATGGATATGGATATGGATATGGATATGGATATGGATAAGGAGGATAGGAGTGAGGATGAGGATGGGGATGGGGATGAGAATGAGGATGAGGATAAGAATGAGGATAGGGATGACGATGTGGATAAGGATGAGGATGAAGATGAGGATAAGAATGAGGATAAGTATGAGGATAAGGGACAAGGATAAGGATAAGGATAAGGATAAAGGATAGTTATAAGGATAAAGGATAAGGATAAGGATAAGGATAAGGATAAGGATAAGGATAAGGATGGGCATGGGGTATGGGTATGGATATGGGTATGGGTATGGATATGGATATGGATATGGATATGGATATGGATATGGATATGGATATGGATATGGATATGGATAAGGAGGATAGGAGTGAGGATGAGGATGGAGATGAGAATGAGGATGAGGATAAGAATGAGGATAGGGATGACGATGTGAATAAGGATGAGGATGAGGATGAGGATAACGATGAGGATAAGAATGAGGATAAGGATGAGGACAATGATAAGGATAAGGATAATGATAAGGATAGGGATAAGGATAAGGATAAGGATAAGGATAAGGATAAGGATAAGGATAAGGATAAGGATAAGGATGAGGATGGGGATAAGGATAAGGTTATGGGTATGGGTATGGATATGGGTATGGGTATGGATATGGATATGGATATGGATATGGATATGGATATGAATATGGATATGGATATGGATATGGATATGGATAATGAGGATAGGAGTGAGGATGAGGATGGGGATGAGAATGAGGATGAGGATGAGGATAAGAATGAGGATAGGGATGACGATGTGAATAAGGATGAGGATGAGGATAACGATGAGGATAAGAATGAGGATAAGGATAAGGACAATGATAAGGATAAGGATAATGATGAGGATAGGGATAAGGATAAGGATAAGGATAAGGATAAGGATAAGGATAAGGATAAGGATAAGGGAAATGATAAGGATAAGGATAAGGATGAGGATAAGGATGAGGATGGGGATAAGGATAAGGTTATGGGTATGGGTATGGGTATGGGTATGGGTATGGGTATGGGTATGGGTAT